>NC_079494.1:61490696-61812760 GCF_030052815.1 Hevea brasiliensis | reverse complement strand
AAAGTGACCAATTTTGGTGGAATTTGACCAGCAATAGTAAAATGACCATAACTTGGTCTACATAACTCAGAATGACCTGAAATTTTGCCCCGCGTGCAATAAGACATAGATCTACAAGTTTGTAGTTTCGACCGAAACTCGAAAACTGAGGGAACTAGGTCGTCCGGCTAGGTCAAACTAGTATCCCAGAATCCAGCGAATCCCAAGAAAATGCAGTATACACGGAAATGAATTTGGTAACATGTACCAACCCTAAAAGACTATTGAATGTGACATATTAATGACATTAAAACCTAAATTACCTAGAATGTCACACCCTACCCCTCTCTAAGGAATAACATGATCCCATAGTATACCTAATGAATTACCAACTTCGCCTACTGATAACCCATTAAATACACTACAAGGGATTTTGAAAAACTTTTCTTACTTCTTTTACAGTGGTGAGCACTATTTACAGGTGTTAAAAACCTTTTTGAACTGAGGTGAATTAACTAACACATTTAGACTATTAGTAATTTCTGTAAAAAAATTTTGGCAGAGTGCCCTCCGTAATTTGGATAAAACAGTTCTTCAAAAACCTGTAAAAAGCACTTCAATATTTTTCTCAATCTCAAAGTCTAGCATAATTCAACACAAATCCACAATAAATTTTCAAAGACTGAGATACAAGAAATATAATACAATTTTCACAAGTCCAAATAACTCATAATTTATTTTACAACTTTAATGTACAATTTTCATTTAGAACTGCTCAAAACCAAGAACACTATATACATACAGTGAACATACATTACAATATAAAATGCAAAATATGGTATACTCAATATACCCGATGATTTCTCGCTGAATGTACTAGCAGCCTAGTCTGCTGCCCTGTCAGTCTGTCTACCTGCGACAGCAATGAAAAGCTATCGCTGAGTAAAATTTACTCAGTGGTGCACAATAACAATTTGAAATGCGATATACAAATCTTTTATTGACAGTTCACAAATCAAATGATTCACAATTCCATTTCACAATTTACAAAATTCACCTAACACAAATTTGATCAAGTAATTGAATAATACCGTTTCGCAAATCAATAACACAATTCGATCAAATAACTAAATAATACCGTTTTGCAAATCAATAACAGAATTCGATCAAATAACTGAATAATACTGTTTTGTAAATCAATAACACAATTCGATCAAATAACTGAATAATACAATGTTGCCATTCGATAACATAATTTAGGCCATGACACAATTTTTCCACACATGCTGTGTTGTACACCATGACAAGACACACTCACCCCAATAATCGAAATCAATGAGGGAGGAAGCTAGCTGAATAATGAGTACTCATCCACACTCACCTCAGACTGGTAAGTCAAAGAGGGAGGAACATAATCACACTCACCCCAGACTGATAAGTCAAAGAGGGAGGAATATAATAACAGTGTCATGCCAAGTGTGAATCAAAACAATTTCAAATCACAATATTTCATACAAACCATAAATCACATTTTATCTCAAAATTTCCATTTGCAAAGTTGGCAACACAATAAGTTCCAAATAATATTCCCAAAACTAAAGCAATAAAAAATTATTCATAACTCATTTCTCCACATAAATTTGCTAGTAAAAGCAGTGAATATAAAAGTATTGTGCACGGACACAATTTAAAACAATAACATACAAATAATTATAGTTTACTTCAATTGAAAATTTCAAAAGAAATAACTATTGTGCACAAACACAATTTAAAATAATAACATAGAAATAATCATAATTTATTTTAATTGAAAAATTCAAAAGAAATACTTATTATGCACAAACACAATTTAAAATAATAACATAGAAATAATCATAATTTAATTCAATTGAAAAATTCAAAAGAAATACTTATTATGCACAAATCTCTGATAACTGTCTCTTGGCTCTGACTCGGTGTTTCCTTCCCCTCCCCGAGTCTTTGCTAACTGAGAAACACAATTTGAAGTGTTTCAGTACTCATTTAAACTGTCTCTAACGATAATGCTTGATAATTAATTCACTGAATTCATTTATTCGCTTAGTCAACCTACTATGTCGACCCTTGGTACATTCTAGGTAATTTAGGTTTTAATGTCATTAATATGTCACATTCGATAGTCTTTTAGGGTTGGTACATGTTACCAAATTCATTTTCGTGTATACTGCATTTTCTTGCGATTTGCTGTACTCCGGGATACTAGTTTGACCTAGCCGGACGACCTAGTTCCCTCGGTTTTTGGATTTCGATCAAAACTAAAAACTTGTAGATCTATGTCTTATGGAACGCGGGTCAAAATTTCAGGTTATTCTGAGTTATGTAGACCAAGTTATGGTCATTTTACTATTGCTGGTCAAATTGCACCAAAATAGGTCATTTTAGGTCACTTTAGGTCATTTTAGGTTCGGCCAGTTTTTGGACCCGAATTTGTGCAAGCTGTTTGACTTGCTTATTGTCATTTCTGGGCTTTGGTGTCTTCAGAAGACTTGTAGATATGGGTCTTAACTATTCATGGTCAAAATTTCAGGTCAATTGGACCAGTTTTGAGTGAGTTATGGCCTAAACACTAACTGCTGCCCAAATGGTCAATTTTCAGGCCTTATTTGCACTTAATCCGGATTTGGTCATTTTTCAAGCTACCTTGCAAGCAGAATTTTGGCAAGTTTCCTTCATGAAAGTTGGCAAATTTTGTACCTAGTTTCACCTCCAATTGGTCTCATACCAATTGGAGCCACACACTTAAAGTTATAGGCCTAAAACACAACTGCCTTATTGCAATTCTTGCATACATATCAAACATCACTTTTAACACTCACCAAACTTAACATTCAAACTAATTCTGGTTGTACCATGACCTAAACATAATTCACAACACATTATAGGTCATTTTGGCAGCTTACAATTACATTCAATGTGCACCAACAAGAGCAGAATTTGCCCAACTCAATTTACAACAATTTAACTCCATAACCAAGCTCATTCACATGTCTAACCTTCACACCACTATACATACATTCAAACTGCCATAACAACCAACACATTTTAACATCATTATTCCATAAACCAAGCATGAATTCCAGCATTCTTCAAGGGTTAGCAAACTGCCACAATGGTACACTTACATTCCATTACTTTCCAAGCTTTAAATTTCATTTTACATTTATATATACTAAGTATACATCACCTAAACAATTTCCTACACAATATACATTTAATCAATCATTTAATTCACCATTTACAAGCACAAATAAATTGCCTTCAAAGTATTTCCATGGCTGCCAAAAGTACACTTCTCCATTTAAACATCAAACCTCAAAAATTTCTCCATAATTCAAACACCCATAACATCCTTACAAACTTTAATTAAACAATAATAAAAAACACAAACTTACCACTTTGGAAATTCTTCAAAACCTCAGCAAAACTTCTCTTTCTTGCTTCCTACATGCTGCCCATGATGTGTAGAACAAGTTTAATGAAGAACAATTGGAGAAATTGTGGCTTCATCATTAGGAGTGGAGCTTGCATGCAAGGTGTGGCCATGGTGGACAATGGAGAGAAAATTCAATTCGGCAAAGTGAGGATTTGAGAGGAAGAAGAAGACATTAGTGGAGTAATCTGCCCACTTAGTGAATTTTTAATTCCCTTAGTGGTCCACTCACCTTAATTAAATCATATTATATGTTTTAATTGATAATTACTCCATTTACCCTCCATTTTTGCTATTTACATTAGGTACCCCTAAATTAATTTTTCATTATATTTTCCAAGTGTAATATTATTTATTTTTAATGGAAATTTAGGTCAAAAGACAATTCGGGATGTCAAATGACCACAATGCCCCTGTTCGGGTTGCATTCTCGATTTTTCGGTAACACCGGGTTTTGTCCGTTTTTTGATTTCTCACTTTTCTTTGTACTAATTATTTAATTTTTCTTTGATATTTCTAATGGTATTTGTACTTCAATTGGTGTCTATTTAAATCCTAAAAATATTTTCCAGGGTTCCCCGCGGTCCAGGGCTAGTCAACGGTCCACGCCGTGGCTTCCCGGTGCGGTCACCCATCGCTAGGGTTTTCGGCTCGCTTAACTTGGTTACATTTCTTTGCTATTATTTTTCCTTTGTTTTTCTTGTATTTTCTTTTCTTGTATTTCATTATTTAATGTCTCCTCACTCATATCGAAGTGTAGTTCTAGGCATACTAGCTGTCCGAACAACACTGGTCACCGGAACAGTAGAACGCATTACCGAACATAGGGTTGTTACATAGAATGTACCAAGAGTCGACATAGTAGGTTGACTAAGCGAATAAATGAATTCAGTGAATTAATTATCAAGCATTATTGTTAGAGACAGTTTAAATGAGTACTGAAACACTTTAAATTGTGTTTCTCAGTTAGCAAAGACTCAGGGAGGGGAAGGAAACATTGAGTCAGAGCCAAGAGACAGTTATCAGAGGTTTATGCACAATAAGTATTTCTTTTGAATTTTTTAATTGAAATAAATTACGATTATTTATATGTTATTGTTTTAAATTGTGTTTGTACACAATATTTATTTCTTTTGAATTTTTCAATTGAAATAAATTATGATTATTTGTGTGTTATTGTTTTAGATTGTGTTTGTACACAACAGCTATTTCTTTTGAATTTTTCAATTGAAATAAATTATGATTATTTGTGTGTTATTGTTTTAGATTGTGTTTGTGCACAACAGCTATTTCTTTTGAACTTTTCAATTGAAATAAATTATGATTATTTGTATGTTATTGTTTTAGATTGTGTTTGTGCACAACAACTATTTCTTTTGAATTTTTCAATTGAAATAAATTATGATAATTTGTATGTTATTGTTTTAAATTGTGTTTGTGCACAATAGTTATTTCTTTTGAATTTTTCAATTGAAATAAATTACGATTATTTACATGTTATTGTTTTAAATTGTGTTTGTGCACAATAAGTATTTCTTTTGAATTTTTCAATTGAAATAAATTACGATTATTTATATGTTATTGTTTTAAATTGTGTTTGTGTTTGTGCACAATAAGTATTCCTTGTGAATTTTTCAATTGAAATAAATTACGATTATTTATATATTATTGTTTTAAATTGTGTTTGTGCATAATAAGTATTTCTTTTGAATTTTTCAATTGAAATAAATTATGATTATTTCTATGTTATTATTTTAAATTGTGTTTGTGCACAATAAGTTTGACTTCTCATTTTCTACTTAAAAATTTAATTCAACATTATAGTTTTAAATTGTGTCCATGCACAATACTTTTATATTCACTGTTTTTACTAGCAAATTATGTAGAGAAATGAGTTATGAATAAGTTTTGATTGCTTTGGTTTTGGGAATATTATTTGGAACTTATTGTATTGCCAACTTTGCAAATGGAAATTTTGAGATAAAATGTGATTTACGGTTTGTATGAAATATTGTGATTTGAAATTGTTTTGATTCACATTTGACATGACACTGTTGATATATTCCTCCCTTTTTGACTTATCAGTCTGAGGTGAGTGTGATTATGTTCCTCCCTCTTTGACTTCCCAGTCTGAGGTGAGTGTGGATGAGTACTCATTATTCAGCTAGCTTCCTCCCTCATTGATTTCGATTATTGGGGTGAGTGTGTCTTGTCGTGGTGTACAACACGGCATGTGTGGAAAAATTGTGTCATGGCCTAAATTATGTTATCGATTGGCAACATTGTATTATTCAGTTATTTGATCGAATTGTGTTATTGATTTGCAAAACGGTATTATTCAGTTATTTGATCGAATTGTGTTATTGATTTGCAAAACGGTATTATTCAGCTATTTGATCGAATTGTGTTATTGATTTGCAAAATGGTATTATTCAATTACTTGATCAAATTTGTGTTAGGTGAATTTTGTAAATTGTGAAATAGAATTGTGAATCATTTGATTTGTGAACTGTCAATAAAAGATTTATATATCGCATTTCAAATTGTTATTGTGCACCACTGAGTAAATTTTACTCAGCGATAGCTTTTCATTGCTGTCGCAAGTAGACAGACTTACAGGGCAGCAGACTAGGCTGCTAGTACATTCAGCGAGAAATCATCGGGTATATTAAGTATACCATATTCTGCATTTTATATTGTAATGTATGTTCACTGTATGTATATAGTGTTCTTGGTTTTGAGCAGTTGTAAATTTAAATTGTACATTAAAGTTGTAAAATAAATTATGAGTTATTTGGACTTGTAAAAATTGTATTATATTTCTTGTATCTCAGTTTTTGAAAAATTATTGTGGATTTGTGTTGAATTATGCTAAAGTTTGAGATTGAGAAAAATATTGAAGTGCTTTTTACAGGTTTTTAAAGAACTGCTTTATCCAAATTATGGAGGGCACTCTGCCAAAATTTTTTTACATAAATTACTAATAGTCTAAATGTGTTAGTTAATTCACCTCAGTTCAAAAAGGTTTTTAACACCTGTAAATAGTGCTCACCACTGTAAAAGAAGTAAGAAAAGTTTTTGAAAATCCCTTGTAGTGTATTTAATGGGTTATCAGTAGGCGAAGTTGGTAATTCATTAGGTATACTATGGGATCATGTTATGCCTTATAGAGGACTAGGGTGTGACATGTTTTAGTGGTATCAGAGCTAGTTTTTAAAATTTTGTTTTCACATGTTACTTGAATATTCTTTCTTCATAGTACAACTGCTCAATATCATTGTCTGATACATACAGTACATTACATTATAGATATGCACTAACGGGAGGAAATCTCCTTGTGTTATTTGTTTAGGAGGTCTAAGATCCTCGCATTGACTATGGAAGAGGGTGATTGTTCAGTCGATCAATCTATAGAGGCTGAGGTGCAAGGGGATGCCCCAGCCCTACATAATGTCAGTGGTTCAGTAGCACCACTCGCAGCATCTGCAGCTTCCTCGCTCGCTGGCCAAAGAGATGGCTGCAATGTTCCAACAAATGGCTGGTAATGTGCCTACTCAAGCCCCAATACAGACACCAGTGGTACAACCACAGTCTTCTGCTAGACAATATGACAAATTGATGAAATATGGGGCTACAGAGTTCAAGGGGACAGTAGATCCTCTAGAGGCAGAACAGTGGTTAGAAAGGATGGATAGGGTATTCAAGAAACTGCACTGCACAGAGGAGCTCAGATTTGAATACTCAGTATCTTTGCTATAGGGGGATGCTTATGACTGGTGGAAAACCATTCCCCACAGTTTGGTAGAACCTGCAGTGCTAACCTGGAGTGACTTTCTCAGGGAATTCAGACAAAAATATGTCCCTGATGCTTATGTAGATCAGAAACTGCAAGAGTTCCTAAGTCTGAAATAGGGGAGTAGATCGGTGGCTGAATATGAAAGGGAATTTTTCCGCCTGAGCCATTATGCAGTAAGTCTACTTTCTACCGGTAGGGAGAGATGTAAGAGGTTTGAAACCGGCTTGAAGCCTAGTATCAGATTACAAGTGGTCGGATTCAAACATAACAACTTCTCTGAACTTATTTCTCAAGCACTAGAATTAGAAAGAATTGAATCTAAAGCAGCTTCTGAGAAAAAGAAATCAGAGAAGACAGAAAAAGATGGAAAGTCAGTAGAACAGAGTTCTAGTGGTCTTACTAGAAAGAGGAAAAACTTTGGGGGATACAACATGGATAGTAAGAAGTCCGGTAGAGATAGATCTTCTGGACAGAAACCACCTCGATCTGATCAGCAAACTCAACAGAAACCCAGAAATGTGCTGTCACATCGACTTTGTGAAACTTGTGGTAAACCACATAGTGGGGTATGTTATAGAGCCGTAGGAGCATGTTTTAACTGTGGAGAGACTGGCCATTTTGCTAGGGATTGTGTAAATCCAGGTCGTTCTGGATCATTTGCTACACCAAAGGGATCAACCCAAGTTTCTACCCCGAAGAGTTCACCATCAGTTAGTCGAGGCAAAGGTAGAGGTAGGGGTAGTACACCTAGAAGTCAGAGTACTGTGAATCAACCAGAACAGGGTGATGCTCCAGCTGGAGTATACACTATACGGCAGAGAGAAGAGACTTAGACTTTTGATATTATTGCTGGCACTTTCTCAAATAGTAACTAAGATATATATATGTATTATTTGACCTGGGGTCTGCATACTTTTATGTTAGTGTTAGAACTATATATTCTATTGTTATTCCTTTACAGGGGAATAAATTTTGATGCATTAGTGATTAGCCCTTTAAAGTAAGGATTGTGATAATAAGTGAAATTAGTTTTGAAAGAGCTTATTAGCGAAAAGTATTTTCTAACACACCACAAATTATAAAGCTAATTGGCGAGCCTACTTAATGTAAGGCAAGAGGACGTAAAAGTAAGATGCAGTAATGGAATTGCTCTAGATGAGGGCAAGGATGTCACTGTTAGTAATTGTTAATGGATATTGTAATCATAATAAGTTTGGGATATTAGTGAATTCGAAAAGGACAAAAGATAGGAAAATTTGATCTATTGGGATGTATCTTAGTAACTATGCAATGTTTTTGATGTTTATACTGTAAGCTGCAGATTATAGTACTGACTTGAGATTATTGTGTAGAGCTACGTACTACCCGATAGTACACCTAGATAAGAATAGTTGCTAATGGCATCTGTTTTGGTATAGTTATACCATGACAGAATTTAATTATTAGAAATAAGTTTGAAAATCCTACTCAGGGATCTAAAACTCAAAGGTTAGAATATCGAAAAGTTATAGTTCAGTACAAAAGAAAGTAAGTTATAGAATATTGACAGATAAAAAGAGTTATGAAAGTAAAAATTCGAACAGTTGGTTCAAATATAACAAAGAAATATTACGACTGTGAGGAAAACTATGGACTAGAATGGTCAGAGGACCAATGACTAGATAAATGCTTCTAACATGACCTCAAGGGTCATTCAAGAAGGAACATGAATTGAAATATTAGACAGGACAATAGTAAGAGAAGATTGGTGTTATACAAACAAATCAAATGTTGTATTACATTGTTAAAAGTCTTATACAAATTCGAGAGAAAGAAGATTATACGATCATATAGAAAGGAGAAAATAAACGTATGACTATTGTAAGATAGCTATTGGGAAAAATTTCGTGGACGAAATTTATTTTAAGGGGGGGAGAATTGTAACACCCCTATGTTCTAGAGTGCATCATCGCTTTGGTGACCAGTGTTGTCCGGATAGCTAGAATGCCTAGAACTACACTTCGAGATGAGTGAGGAGGCATAAAATAATGAAATACAAGAAAAGAAAATATAAGAAAAACAAAGAAAAAATAATAATAAAGAAATGCAATCAAGTTAAACGAGCCGAGAACCCTAACGATGGGTGACCGCATCGGGAAGTCATGGCGTAGACCGTTGACTAGCCCTGGACTGCGGGGAATCCTGAAAAATATTTTTAGGACTTAAAGAGACATCAATTGAAGTATAAATATCATTAGAAATATCAAAAAAACAAAATAATTAGTACAAAGAAAAGTGAGAAATCGAAAAACGGACAAAACCCGGTGTTACCGAAAAATTGGGAATGCAACCCGAATAGGGACATTGTGGTCATTTGACACCCTGAGTTGTCTTTTGACCTAAATGTCCATTAAAAATAAATAATATTACACTTGGAAAATGTCATGAAAAATTAAATTGGTGGTACCTAATGTAAATAGCAAAAATTGGGAGTTAAATGTGGAAAAATGAAACCTTAGAATAAACAATGATTTAATTCTTACATAGTGGTCCACTAACTCATTTAAGTGGACCACTAAAGCTTCATTTGGGAAGAATATACATCTTCATCTTCAACCTTAGAACTAGCAGAAAATTTGCTCCCAAAAAACTCCATTGACGCATGGTTGAAGCTCCATGCATATGAGATTCAAGCTTCTTTCCTTCTACCTTCCTTCATCAAAGTTAGTCTACACCACTTGGGCAGTAGATTGGCAGCAAGAAGACCAAGTTTTGGTGAAGATTTAAGAAGTCTCATCCATAGGTAAGTTTGTGTTTTTGAATGTTGCTTTGTTAAAGTTTGTAAGGGTGTTATGGGTGTTTGATTTATGGAGAAAATTTTGAGTTTTGATGTTGAATGGGAATGTGCACTTTTGGCAGCCATGGGAACACCTTGAAGGCATTTTAATTGTGCTTGTAAATGGTGAATTAAATGATTGATTAAATGTATATTGTGTAGGAAATTGTTTGGGTAACGTATACTTAGTATATGTGTAAATGTAAAATGAGATTTAAAGCTTGGAAAGTAATGGAATGTAAGTGTACCATTGTGGCAGTTTGCTAACTCTTGAGGAATGCTGGAATTCATGCTTGGTTTATGGAATAATGATGTTAATTTGTGATAGGAGTTATGGCTGTTTGAGTGCATGTATGATGGTGTGAAGTTGGGCATGTAAATGGGCATGAATTGGTGATTGAATTGTTGTAAATTAAGTTGGACAAATTCTGCACTTGTTGGTGCACATTGAATGTAATTGTAAGCTGCCAAAATGACCTATAATATGTTATAAATTATGTTTAGGTTGTGGTACAATCAGAATTGGTTTGAAGGTTAAGTTTGGTGGGTGTTAAAAGTGATGCTTGATGTGTATGCAAGAATTTCAATAAGGCAGTTTGAGTTTTAGGCCTATAACTTTAAGTGTGTGGCTCCAATTGGTATGAGACCAATTGGAGGTGAAACTAGGCACAAAATGTGCCAACTTTCATGATGGAAGCTTGCCAAATTCTGCTTGCAAGGTAGCTTGAAAAATGACCAAATCCGGATTAAGTGCAATTGAGACCTGAAAACTGACCATTTGGGCAGCAGTTAATTTTTAGGCCATAACACACTCAAACCAGGTCCAATTGACCTGAAATTTTAACCATGAATATTTAAGACCCATATCTACAAGTCTTATGAAGACACCAAAGCCCATAAATGACCATAAGTAAGTCAAACAGCTTGCACAAGTTCGGGTCCAAAAACTGGCCGAACCTAAAATGACCTAAAGTGACCAATTTTGGTGTAATTTGACCAGCAATAGTAAAATGACTAAAACTTGGTCTACATAACTCAGAATGACCTGAAATTTTGCCCCACGTGCAATAAGACATAGATCTACAAGTTTGTAGTCTTGACTGAAACACGAAAGCCGAGGGAACTAGGTCGTCCGGCTAGGTTAAACTAGTATCCCGGAATCCAGCGAATCGCAAGAAAATGCAGTATACACGGAAATGAATTTGGTAACATGTACCAACCCTAAAAGACTATCGAATGTGACATATTAATGACATTAAAACCTAAATTACCTAGAATGTACCAAGAGTCGACATAGTAGGTTGACTAAGAGAATAAATGAATTCAGTGAATTAATTATCAAGCATTATCGTTAGAGACAGTTTAAATGAGTACTGAAACACTTCAAATTGTGTTTCTCAGTTAGCAAAGACTCAGGGAGGGGAAGGAAATACTAAGTCAGAGCCAAGAGACAGTTATCAGAGATTTGTGCACAATAAGTATTTCTTTTGAATTTTTCAATTGAAATAAATTACGATTATTTATATGTTATTGTTTTAAATTGTGTTTGTGCACAATATTTATTTCTTTTGAATTTTTCAATTGAAATAAATTATGATTATTTCTGTGTTATTGTTTTAAATTGTGTTTGTGCACAACAACTATTTCTTTTGAATTTTTCAATTGAAATAAATTATGATTATTTGTATGTTATTGTTTTAAATTGTGTTTGTGCACAATAGTTATTTCTTTTCAATTTTTCAATTGAAATAAATTACGATTATTTATATGTTATTGTTTTAAATTGTGTTTGTGCACAATAAGTATTTCTTTGATCGAATTGTGTTATTGATTTGCAAAACGGTATTATTCAGTTATTTGATCGAATTGTGTTATTGATTTGCAAAACGGTATTATTCAGCTATTTGATCGAATTGTGTTATTGATTTGCAAAACGGTATTATTCAATTACTTGATCAAATTTGTGTTAGGTGAATTTTGTAAATTGTGAAATGGAATTGTGAATCATTTGATTTGTGAACTGTCAATAAAAGATTTATATATCGCATTTCAAATTGTTATTGTGCACCACTGAGTAAATTTTACTCAGCGATAGCTTTTCATTGCTGTCGCAGGTAGACAGACTGACTGGGCAGCAGACTAGGATGCTAGTACATTCAGCGAGAAATCATCGAGTATATTGAGTATACCATATTTTGCATTTTATATTGTAATGTATGTTCATTGTATGTATATAGTGTTCTTGGTTTTGAGCAGTTGTAAATTAAAATTGTACATTAAAGTTGTAAAATAAATTATGAGTTATTTGGACTTGTAAAAATTGTATTATATTTCTTGCATCTCAGTCTTTGAAAAATTATTGTGGATTTGTGTTGAATTATGCTAGAGTTTGAGATTGAGAAAAATATTGAAGTGCTTTTTACAGGTTTTTGAAGAACTATTTTATCCAAATTACGGAGGGCACTCTGCCAAAATTTTTTTACAGAAATTACTAATAGTCTAAATGTGTTGGTTAATTCACCTCAGTTCAAAAAGGGTTTTAACACCTGTAAATAGTGCTCACCACTGTAAAAGAAGTAAGAAAAGTTTTTGAAAATCCCTTGTAGTGTATTTAATGGGTTATCAGTAGGCGAAGTTGGTAATTCATTAGGTATACTTCGGGATCATGTTATGCCTTACAGAGGGGTAGGGTGTGACATGTTTTAGTGGTATCAGAGCTAGTTTTTTAAATTCTGTTTTCACATGTTACTTGAATATTCTTTCTTCATAGTACAACTGCTCAATATCATTGTCTAATACATACAGTACATTACATTATAGATATGCATTAACGGGAGGAAATCTCCTTGTGTTATTTGTTTAGGAGGTCTAAGATCCTCGCATTGACTATGGAAGAGGGTGATTGTTCCGTCGATCAATCTATAGAGGCTGAGGTGCAAAGGGATGCCCTAGCCCTACATAATGTCAGTGGTTCAGTAGCATCAGCCCCAGCATGATGCAGTTCCTGCTCGATTCGCTCGTGAGATGGCTGCAATGTTTCAACAAATGGCTGGTAATGTGCCTACTCAAGCCCCAATACAAACACCAGTGGTACAACCACAGTCTTCTGCTAGACAATATGACAAATTGATGAAATATGGGGCTACAGAGTTTAAGGGGACAGTAGATCCTCTAGAGGCAAAACAGTGGTTAGAAAGGATGGATAGGGTATTCAAGAAACTACACTGCACAGAGGAGCTCAGATTTGAATACTCAGTATCTTTGCTACAGGGGGATGCTTATGACTGGTGGAAAACCATTCCCCACAGTTTGGTAGAACCTGCAGTGCTAACCTGGAGTGACTTTCTCAGGGAATTCAGACAAAAATATGTCCCTGATGCTTATGTAGTTCAGAAACTGCAAGAGTTCCTAAGTCTGAAATAGGGGAGTAGATTGGTGGCTGAATATGAAAGGGAATTTTTCCTCCTGAGCCATTATGCAGTAAGTCTACTTTCTACCAGTAGGGAGAGATGTAAGAGGTTTGAAACCGACTTGAAGCCTAGTATCAGACTACAAGTGGTCGGATTCAAACATAACAACTTCTCTGAACTTATTTCTCATGCACTAGAATTAGAAAGAATTGAATCTGAAGCAGCTTCTGAGAAAAAGAAATCAGAGAAGACAGAAAAAGAGGGAAAGTCAGTAGAACAGAGTTCTAGTGTTCTTACTGGAAAGAGGAAAAACTTTGGGGGATACAACAGAGATAGTAAGAAGTTCGGTAGAGATAGATCTTCTGGACAGAAACCACCTCGATCCAATCAGCAAACTCAACAGAAACCCAGGAATGCGCTGTCAGATCGACTTTATGAAACTTGTGGTAAACCACATAGTGGGGTTATGTTATAGAGCCGTAGGAGCATGTTTTAACTGTGGAGAGACTGGCCATTTTGCTAGGGATTGTGTAAATCCAGGTCGTTCTGGATCATTTACCACACCAAAGGGATCAACCCAAGTTTCTACCCCAAAGAGTTCACCATGAGTTAGTAGAGGCAAAGGTAGAGGTAGGGGTAGTACACCTAGAAGTCAGAGTACTATGAATCAGCCAGAACAGGGTGATGCTCCAGCTGGAGTATACGCTATACGGCAGAGAGAAGAGACTTAGACTTTTGATATTATTGCTGGTACTTTCTCAAATAGTAACTAAGATATATATATGTATTGTTTGACCTGGGGTCTGCATACTTTTATGTTAGTGTTAGAACTATATGTTCTATTGTTATTCCTTTACAGGGGAATAAATTTTGATGCATTAGTGATTAGCCCTTTAAAATAAGGATTGTGATAATAAGTGAAATTAGTTTTGAAAGAGCTTATTAGCGAAAAGTATTTTCTAACACACCACAAATTATAAAGCTAATTGGCGAGCCTACTTAATGTAAGGCAAGAGGACGTAAAAGTAAGATGCAGTAATGGAATTGCTCTAGATGAGGGCAAGGATGTCACTGTTAGTAATTGTTAATGGATATTGTAATCATAATAAGTTCCGGATATTAGTGAATTCGAAAAGGATAAAAGATAGGAAAATTTGATCTATTGGGATGTATCATAGTAACTATGCAATGTTCTTGATGTTTATACTGTAAGCTGCAAATTATAGTACTGACTTGAGATTATTGTGTAGAGCTACGTACTACCCGATAGCACACCTAGATAAGAATAGTTGCCATTGGCATCTGTTTTGGTATAGTTTTACCATGACAGAATTTAATTGTTAGAAATAAGTTTGAAAATCCTACTTAGGGATCTAAAACTCAAAGGTTAGAATATCGAAAAGTTATAGTTCAGTACAAAAGAAAGTAAGTTACAGAATATTGACAGATAAAAAGAGTTATGGAAGTAAAAATTCGAACAGTTGATTCAAATATAACAAAGAAATATTACGAATGTGAGGAAGACTATGGATTAGAATGGTCAGAGGACCAATGACTAGATAAATGATTCTAACATGACCTCAAGGGTCATTCAAGAAGGAACATGAATCGAAATATTAGACAGGACAATAGTAAGAGAAGATTGGAGTTATACAAACAAATTAAATGTTGTATTACATTGTTAAAAGTCTTATACAAATTCGAGAGAAAGAAGATTATACGATCATATAGAAAGCAGAAAATAAACGTATGACTATTGTAAGATGGCTATTGGGAAAAATTTCGTGGACGAAATTTATTTTAAGGGGGGGAGAATTGTAACACCCCTATGTTCGGTAGTGCGTACTACTGTTCTAGTGACCAGTGTTGTCCGGACAGCTAGAATGTCTAGAACTACACTTCGAGATGAGTGAGGAGACATAAAATAATGAAATACAAGAAAAGAAAATATAAGAAAAATAAAGGAAAAATATTAGTAAAGAAATGCAATCAAGTTAAACGAGCCGAGAACCCTAGCGATGGGTGACCGCACCAGGAAGTCACGGCGTGGACCGTTGACTAGCCCTAGACCGCGGGGAACCCTAAAAAATATTTTTAGGACTTAAAGAGACATCAATTGAAGTATAAATATCATTAGAAATATCAAAAAAAAAATAGTATAAAGAAAAGTGAGAAATCGAAAAACGGACAAAACCCGGTGTTACCGAAAAATTGGGAATGCAACCCGAACAGGGGCATTGTGGTCATTTGACACCCCGAGTTGTCTTTTGACCTAAATCTCCATTAAAAATAAATAATATTACACTTGGAAAATGTCATGAAAAATTAAATTGGTGGTACCTAATATAAATAGCAAAAATTGGGAGTTAAATGTGGAAAAATGAAACCTTAGAATAAACAATGATTTAATTCTTACATAGTGGTCCACTAACTCATTTAAGTGGACCACTAAAGCTTCATTTGGGCAGAATATACATCTTCATCTTCAACCTTAGAACCAGCAAAAAATTTGCTCCCAAAAAACTCCATTGACGCATGGTTGAAGCTCCATGCATATGAGATTCAAGCTTCTTTCCTTCTACCTTCCTTCATCAAAGTTAGTCTACACCACTTGGGCAGTATATTGGCAGCAAGAAGAACAAGTTTTGGTGAAGATTTAAAAAGTCTCATCCATAGGTAAGTTTGTGTTTTTGAATGTTGCTTTGTTAAAGTTTGTAAGGGTGTTATGGGTGTTTGATTTATGGAGAAAATTTTGAGTTTTGATATTGAATGGGAATGTGCACTTTTGGCAGCCATGGGAACACCTTGAAGGCAGTTTAATTGTGCTTGTAAATGGTGAATTAAATGATTGATTAAATGTATATTGTGTAGGAAATTATTTGGGTGATGTATACTTAGTATATGTGTAAATGTAAAATGAGATTTAAAGCTTGGAATGTCAGTGTACCATTGTGGCAGTTTGCTAACTCTTGAGGAATGCTGGAATTCATGCTTGGTTTATGGAATAATGATGTTAATTTGTGATAGGAGTTATGGCAGTTTGAGTGCATTTATGATGGTGTGAAGTTGGGCATGTAAATGGGCATGAATTGGTGATTGAATTGTTGTAAATTGAGTTCGACAAATTCTGTACTTGTTGGTGCACATTGAATATAATTGTAAGCTGCCAAAATGACCTATAATATGTTATAAATTATGTTTAGGTTGTGGTACAATCAGAATTGGTTTGAAGGTTAAGTTTGGTGGGTGTTAAAAGTGATGCTTGATGTGTATGCAAGAATTTCAATAAGGCAGTTTGAGTTTTAGGCCTATAACATTAAGTGTGTGGCTCCAATTGGTATGAGACCAATTGGAGGTGAAACTAGGCACAAAATGTGCCAACTTTCATGAAGGAAGCTTGCCAAAATTCTGCTTGCAAGGTAGCTTGAAAAATGACCAAACCCGGATTAAGTGCAATTGAGACCTGAAAACTGACCATTTCGGCAGCAGTTAATATTTAGGCCATAACTCACTCAAAACAAGTCCAATTGACCTGAAATTTTAATCATGAATAGTTAAGACCCATATCTACAAGTCTTATGAAGACACCAAAGCCCAGAAATGACCATAAGTAAGTCAAACACCTTGCACAAGTTCGGGTCCAAAAACTGGCCGAACCTAAAATGACCTAAAGTGACATAAAGTGATCAATTTTGGTGTAATTTGACCAGCAATAGTAAAATGACCATAACTTGGTCTACATAACTCAGAATGATCTGAAATTTTGCTCCGCGTGCAATAAGACATAGATCTACAAGTTTGTAGTTTTGACCGAAACCCGAAAACTGAGGGAACTAGGTCGTCCGGCTAGGTCAAAGTAGTATCCCGGAATCCAGTGAATCGCAAGAAAATGCAGTATACACGGAAATGAATTTGGTAACATGTACCAACCCTAAAAGACTATCGAATGTGACATATTAATGACATTAAAACCTAAATTACCTAGAATGTACCAAGGGTCAACATAGTAGGTTGACTAAGAGAATAAATGAATTCAGTGAATTAATTATCAAGCATTATCATTAGAGACAGTTTAAATGAGTACTGAAACACTTCAAATTGTGTTTCTCAGTTAGCAAAGACTCAGGGAGGGGAAGGAAACACTGAGTCAGAGCCACTGAGTCAGAGCCAAGAGACAGTTGTCAGAGGTTTGTGCACAATAAGTATTTCTTTTGAAATTTTCAATTGATATAAATTACGATTATTTATATGTTATTGTTTTAAATTGTGTTTGTGCACAATATTTATTTCTTTTGAATTTTTCAATTGAAATAAATTATGATTATTGGTGTGTTATTGTTTTAAATTGTGTTTGTACACAACAACTATTTCTTTTGAATTTTTCAATTGAAATAAATTATGATTATTTGTATGTTATTGTTTTAAATTGTGTTGTGCACAACAACTATTTCTTTTGAATTTTTCAATTGAAATAAATTATGATTATTTGTATGTTATTGTTTTAAATTGTGTTTGTGCACAATAGTTATTTCTTTTCAATTTTTCAATTGAAATAAATTACGATTATTTATATGTTATTGTTTTAAATTGTGTTTGTGCACAATAAGTATTTCTTTTGAACTTTTCAATTGAAATAAATTACGATTATTTATATGTTATTGTTTAAAACAGTGTTTGTGCACAATAAGTATTTCTTTTGAATTTTTCAATTGAAATAAATTACGATTATTTATATGTTATTGTTTTAAATTGTGTTTGTGCACAATAAGTATTTCTTTTGAATTTTTCAATTGAAATAAATTACGATTATTTATATGTTATTGTTTTAAATTGTGTTTGTGCATAATAAGTATTTCTTTTGAATTTTTCAATTGAAATAATTTATGATTATTTCTATGTTATTATTTTAAATTGTGTTTGTGCACAATAAGTTTGACTTCTCATTTTCTACTTAAAAATTTAATTCAACATTATAGTCTTAAATTGTGTCCATGCACAATACTTTTATATTCACTATTTTTACTAGCAAATTATGTAGAGAAATGAGTTATGAATAAGTTTTGATTGCTTTGGTTTTGGGAATATTATTTGGAACTTATTGTATTGCCAACTTTGCAAATGGAAATTTCGAGATAAAATGTGATTTATGGTTTGTATGAAATATTGTGATTTGAAATTGTTTTGATTCACATTTGGCATGACACTGTTGATATATTCCTCCCTCTTTGACTTATCACTCTGGGGTGAGTGTGATTATGTTCCTCCCTCTTTGACTTCCCAGTCTGAGGTGAGTGTGGATGAGTACTCATTATTCAGCTAGCTTCCTCCCTCATTGATTTCTATTATTGGGGTGAGTGTGTCTTGTCGCGGTGTACAACACGGCATGTGTGGAAAAATTGTGTCATGGCCTAAATTATATTATCGATTGGCAACATTGTATTATTCAGTTATTTGATCGAATTGTGTTATTGATTTGCAAAACGGTATTATTCAGTTATTTGATCGAATTGTGTTATTGATTTGCAAAACGGTATTATTCAGCTATTTGATCGAATTGTGTTATTAATTTGCAAAACGGTATTATTCAATTACTTGATCAAAATTGTGTTAGGTGAATTTTGTAAATTGTGAAATGGAATTGTGAATCATTTGATTTGTGAACTGTCAATAAAAGATTTATATATCGCATTTCAAATTGTTATTGTGCACCACTGAGTAAATTTTACTCGTGATAGCTTTTCATTCTTTGTCGTAGGTAGACAGATCGACAGTGGCAGACTAATCGCTAGTACATTCAGCGAGAAATCATCGGGTATATTGAGTATACCATATTCTGCATTTTATATTGTAATGTATGTTCACTGTATGTATATAGTGTTCTTGGTTTTGAGTAGTTATAAATTAAAATTGTACATTAAAGTTGTAAAATAAATTATGAGTTATTTGGACTTGTAAAAATTGTATTATATTTCTTGTATCTCAGTCTTTGAAAAATTATTGTGGATTTGTTTTGAATTATGCTAGAGTTTGAGATTGAGAATGAGAAAAATATTGAAGTGCTTTTTACAGGTTTTTGAAGAACTGTTTTATCCAAATTACGGAGGGCACTCTGCCAAAATTTTTTTTACAGAAATTACTAATAGTCTAAATGTGTTGGTTAATTCACCTCAGTTCAAAAAGGTTTTTAACACCTGTAAATAGTGCTCACCACTGTAAAAGAAGTAAGAAAAGTTTTTGAAAATCCCTTGTAGTGTATTTAATGGGTTATCAGTAGGCGAAGTTGGTAATTCATTAGGTATACTACGGGATCATGTTATGCCTTACAGAGGGGTAGGGTGTGACAAGATATGGAAGAGAAAAATGAAACAATAGAACAGTCTGTGATTGTAGAAGTACAAGTTGAGGCCCCAGCTCCACAAAGTATCGAAGGCCCGACTGTACCAGTTTTACCTGTACAAATTACTGCACAAATAGCCCAACAAATAGACACTTTCTTTCAACAAATGGATGATAATCTGTCAGCCCAAGCCCAAGTACAGACCCAACCCCCACAAGGGCAGTGTGAAATAGAGAAAAAGGAGAAACCTATGGGTCAGAGCTCGAGCAGTAATTTAGGGAAGAGAAAAGAATTTGAGGAGCCTCGAGCTTAGAGATATAACAGAGGTGGATCATCAGGGCAGAGAACAACAAGATCTAGTCGTCGAACAACCAGAAGTTCCTATTCTGCCCGTTTCTGCCATGTTTGTGGTAAGCTACATGGAGGTATTTGTCGTAAAGCCTCTGGAGCCTGCTACAATTATGGAAAGCTTGGACACTTTGTTAGAGATTGTACTAGAGCACCTCGATCTACTCCCCAAAGTTCACAGACAGTCAGTAGAGGTCGAGATAGAAATAGAGTTGGTACTCCTCACAACCATAACATAGTGAATCAACCCGAACATAGTAGCTCATTAGTTAGAGCATCCACTATACGCCAAGGAGAAAGAACAGAAACTTCAATTGTAGCTGCTGGTAAGTTCTTAATAAAAAAATATATATATATTATTTGATCCTAGCACTACTTAATTGTATGTTAGTGTTAGAACTATATGTTATGTTGTTATTTCTTTACAGGGGAATAAATTTTGATGCATTAGTGATTAGTCCTTTAAGATAAGGATTGTGATAATAAGTTAAATTAGTTTTGGAAGAGTTTATCAGCGAAAAGTATTTTCTAACACACCATAAATTATAAAGCTAATTGGCGAGCCTACTTAATGTAAGGCAAGAGGACGTAAAATGTAAGTTGCGGTAATAGAATTGCTCTAGATGAGGGCAGACATGTTACTGTTAGTAATTGTTAATGGATATTGTAATCAGAATAAGATTCAAATATCAGTAAATTCGAAAAGGATAAAATATAGGAAAATTTGATCTATTGGAATGTATCGTAGTAACTATGCAATGTTCTTGATGTTTATACTGTAAGCTGCAGATTACAGTACTGACTTTAGATTATTGTGTAGAGCTATGTACTATCCGATAGTGCACCAAGATGAGAATAGTTGCCAACGGCATCTATTTTGGTATAGTTATGTTAGGACAAATTTTATTGTTGGAAATGAGTTTGGAAATCCTACTTAGGGATTTATAACACAAAAGTTAGAATATCGAAATGTTATAGTTTAGTACAAAAGGAAGTAAGTTATAGAATATTAATAAATAAAAGAGTTGTGGAAGTAAAAATTTGAACAATTGATTCAGATATAACAAAGAAATGTTACGAATGTGAGTAAGATTATTGACTAGAATGGTCAAAGGACCCATGATTAGATAAATAATTTTAACATGACCTCAATGGCCTTTCAAAAAGGGAACATGAATCAAAATATTAGACAGAACGATAGTAAGAAAAGATTAGTGCTATATAAACAAAGTAAGTATTATATTAGATTGTTAAAAGTTTTACACAAATTCAGAGGAAAGAAGATTATACAATCATATAGAAATGAGAAAATAAATGTGTGAATATTATAAGACGGCTATTGGGTAAAATTTCGTGGACGAAATTTATTTTAAGAGGGGGAGAATTGTAACACCCCTATGTTCGGTAGTGTGTTCTACTGCTCCAGTGATAGTGTCTATCTGGACAGCTAGGATGCTTTGTAACACCCCTCACCCATCTACAGTGTAGCCAAGCAAAGTGTGTTACACGGAGTGCCGGAGCACCTGATCTTAACTAATTTCATTATAGTTCTTGATTTATTTATTCAAAAACGTTATTTAAGGTTTATGCTATTTTTACTTTTATCAAAATCTAACTAATTTGGAAATTTCAAAAATTTTAACGATAATCCGACAAAGTGTCAGTTGTAATTTGGACTAACAGTTCTTCTGAACCTGCCAAAGACAATTCACAACATATTCAAATTCATAGCTCAATTTATCTCAATAATATCTCATCAGTTTCTCAAAATTTCTTAAACTCAATCTCATTCAGAATCATTATGATTAGACAATCAATTCAGACATCAGAATTCTTACATTTCATTAACTTATATAATTTTCTAATTAAGTACATAAATTTGTTAAGTACAGGATATACAAATGAAATTACAATATACTTAGAATGAACAAAATACATAACATGTATAATTATGAGCCCTATCTACATGCATTGCTGAGAAGGTGACAATCTTGAACTCTTCTGACACTTCTGCAGATCTGAACACCAAAAATCTCAGTCGATGGTCTACTGGTTTTATCTTCAGTACCTACACGAGGTAGCAATTCCATCGCGCTAAGCATTTCTTCTTAGTGGTGCAATAGTATAACAAGAAATAATATATACAAATAAAGAAAAAAAATAAATCATAACTCGAAAACTCAGAAATCAATTTAATTTGGTATGGTGCTTCTAGTATCAATGATCTTATCTACTAGTTTGTTCCTCTTTGGAAGTGCTTAGTTTATAACTTTTCAGTAATACTACCTAGTATACAAATTATTCTAACTGTATTGTATTTCAAGTCTCTACTATTCTGCAATTTATATTTTTGTTATGTTTCTTTTGCTAATCTCTTATACTCATTTATTCAATACTTAATTTAATTGTACTGAAATTTCATTATACTTAACTTAACTTAGCTTCCTGAATTGAATAATATTTTAAATGACTGCCCATATAGCCTATACGCTGACTAGACTGGATAAACGGATATACTAGCACTGGGTACCTAGTACCTCGGGCCGTCACACTATCGGTCACAAAGTATCTCCCAGTGTGCAAACAGTGTGGCTAAAAAGCCATATAATCAATCAGGCATTAAGCCGAGTATAATAACACAATCTGTATAGCCATAGGCTATTAAAATCATATTATGGCATAATAAGCCATAAAATACAGTATGACGTAAGTCATTTACAGAACAGCTGTCAGAATCCTATTAGCATGCCAACCTATCCAAACTAGTCAACTAGGCAAATTAGGGCATATTACAATGTTACATATTTAATTCTTTATTCATAGGGTTTATACATCTTTATGCCTTTCACTGGTCAATAAAATTATTGACCTTTTTATGCATCATGGATTGGTTGATTCTAGCATCAACATGTCACAATTTACAATTCAATATGTTGTCAATATAATGCAATTTACCCTTTTCACAAGTTGGCATTCATTGCCAAATCACTTCAAGCATCATTTTATGTAATTACTAATTTTCAATTTTAGTGTGCTAGATTAGTCTAGCTTAAAGTCCTATTTCCTTGGTTTTTAACTTCTGGTCAAAGAAGCAAAATTGTAGCTCTATGTCTTATTGCACGCGGGGTAAAATTTCAGGTCATTATGAGTTGTATAGACCAAGATATGGTCAATTTACTAAAGATGGACAGATTGCACATTTGGTGCAAAATTTGGTCAATTTCTCAATTTTTGTGTACTAGATTTGTCTAGCTTAAAGTCCTATTTCTCTTGGTACTATTCCCTTCAATTCATTTCATTAGTTAACCTATTATGTTGACCCTTGATGCACTCTACGTGAGTCAATTCTAATGTTACCAATATGTCACATTTTATAGCCCTTTAGTGCTGGTATATGTTACCAATTTCATTTCCAAGTGTATTGCATTTTATTGCAATTTACCGGATTCCAGTATACTATTTTGACCTAGCCGGACGACCTAGTTCCCTTAGTTTATGGGTTTTGGTCCAAACTACAAACTTGTAGGTCTATGTCTTATTGCATGCGGGGCAAAATTTCAGGTCATTCTGAGTTGTGTAGACCAAGATATGGTCAATTTACCAATGTTAGACAGATTGCACCTTTAGTGTAAAATTTGGTCAATTTTAGGTCACTTTTGGTTCGGCAGTTTTTGTACCCAAACTTGTGCAAGCCATTTGATTTGGTTCTGGCAATTTCTGGGCTTTGGTGTTTTCATAAGAATTGTAGATCTATGTCTAAACTAACCATGGTAAAAAGTTCAGGTCAATTGGACCTGTTTTGAGTGAGTTATGGTCATCCCAAGGACTACTATTCATATGGTCAAAAATCTGGGTTGCAAGGTTGCTATTCCGAATTTGGTCATTTTTAAGGTCAGTTTCTAGGCAGAATTTTGGCAACATTTCTCCATGAAAGTTGGCCTATTTGGTGTCTAGTTTCACCCCCTATTAGCCTCATACCAATTGGGTTCACAGTTTGGCACTTATGGTCTAATTTAGGTACTGCCTTCAATACACAACTTGCACAAAGCACATACACTTCCAATTTGATATTCCTTCTCCTCCTCATTACTTCAATATTCAATCAATAACACTTTCATATATATATATTGTACACAATTCCAACAACAATTTTGGGTAGAATATTCAAGTGCTCAATGCACACAATTCACCATTAAGTTCAACATTCACTTCCACCAAAATTCAACATATCTCAATGTCAATATTCAACATTCAACATAATCATACTTCAATATCACTTACACATACTGCCCATAATTTAATACTAGCATATTTCATTAATAAACTACATATTCACACACAAATTCATGATTTAATAGGCTGCCAAACATGGCAGTTTGCCAAAGCATCAAGACCCATATTCAAACCCTTAATTTAAGCACTAACATGCACATCATTGAATATTAACTTACTACCACTTCCATTTAAGTTTATCAACCTTAATTTCCATCCATTAGAGGTAAGAAAAACTCAACTACAATAAACTCTTTGGCTGTCCAAAATTAAATATATCAATAACTCATCGAATCCTTCAAATTTCTTCACCATCCAACTCATCTCAACCTTAATACAAACTTTAATGAAGCAAGGGATGAAAAACTAGCACTAACCTTTTTTGAGCTTCACCAAAACTTCATCAAATCCTCTTCTTTTTGCTTCCAACATACTATCCAAGATGTGTGTGCAAGCTTTAATAAAGGAACTAAGTAGAAATGGTGTCTTGATCATGCACCCATGGAGGTTGCATGTGGGGCATCCATGGTGATTTCCATGGTGAACTTCATTTCTCTTGGCTGGTTATTTCTTAAGGTGGAAGATGATGGTTCTGCTGTCCCAAAGGAATATTTAAGTGTCCCAAATTAAGAGTTACTGGAGCACTAACTTGGATTTTAATGTTACTTATTCAAAGTTTCATAAATTGGATTTTATCCCCCATTTCTTTCACTATTCTTATAATGTATCACAATTTAATTTTTCATGACATTCTCTAAGTTTAATATCATTTATTTTTAATGGATATTGAGGTCAAAAGGCAACTCTAGGTGTCAAATGACCAAAATGCCCCACTTCGGGTTATATTCCTGATTTTTCGGTAATATCGATTTTTGTCTATTTCTCAATTTTTCATTTTTTCTTTGTACTAATTTATTAATTTTTCTTTAATAATTCTAGTGTCAATTATATTTCAATAGACCTTTACTTACATCCCGAAATTAAATTCTGAGGGTTCCCCGCGGTCATGGGGTCAGCAACGGCTTTTCCAGTGCGGTTACCCATTGCTGCGGTGTTGGCTCGTTTAACTTAGCTTCATTTTCTCTCTTTCATTTGTCTTTGATTTTTCTTGCATTTTCTTCTTATTTATTTCATCATTATATGTCTGTTCATTATCACCGAAGTGTAGTTCCAGACATTCCGACTTCCCGGGGTAGACATTAGCCATCGGAACAGTAGAATGTATAGACTACGAAAATGAGGGTGTTACATGCTTGGAATTATATTTAAATATTAGTGTGGAGATATAAGGTAGTCAAATACAATAGAGGAAAATACAAGAAAAACAAAGGAAAAATAATAACAATGAAATGTAACCAAGTTAAACGAGCCAGCACCGCAGCGATGGGTGACCGCACGGGGAAGTTATGGCGCAGGCAATAGCCGACCCCAAGACTGTAGGAAACCCTCGAAATTTAGTTTTGAGACATAATTAAAGACTTATTGAAGTATAAATGTCATTAGAAATATCAAAGAAAAATTAATTAATTAGGACAAAGAAAAATGAGAAATCGAGAAAATGACAAAACTCGGTGTTACCAAAAAATTAGGAATACAACCCGAACAGAGGCATTGTGGTCATTTAACACCTAGAGTTGACTTTTGACCTCAATGTCCATTAAAAATAAGTGGTATTACACTTTGAAAATGTCATGAAAAATAAAAATGTGGTACATTATTTAAATAGTGAAAGAAATGAGGCAAATGTGCAAATTATGAAACTTTAACTAATTAAATCATTAATTTATGGTTAGTGCTCCACTAAGTGGGATTGGTGGGCATATAAAACCAAGTGGACAGCATGCAAATTCACTTTCTTCCTCATTTTTTTCACTTTTCCGAACTGCTTTCTCAAGTCCTTCCACGGCCAAATGTTCTTCCAAGCTTCCTCCATGGCCATTCATGCATAAGCTCAAATCTACCATGATTCAAGCCATATTTCTTCAAAATCCCTTCATTAAAAGTGGCCTTCACACCATGGGCAGTATGTGGGCAGCAAAAAAGAGAGGAAATTCCATGGATTTGTGAAGCTCAAGTTGAGGTTAGTGCTTAATCTTTCCATTTACCTTCACTAATCCTTGTGTTGAGCTTTAGGTAAGTTGAATTGCTAAGAAAAATTGAGGAAATGATGAGTATTGGTGAACCTTAGTTTTGGAAGCCATGAAAATGCATGGTTAGTGACTTATTATTATATGTATTTGATGGGAATTAAGGTTGATTAACTCAAATAGAAGTGGTAGTAAGTTAATGTCCAAGTATGTGCATGTTAATGCTTGAATTAAGGGTTTGAAATGGGACCTTGATACTTTGGCAAACTGCCACGTTTGGTAGCCTATAATATCATGAATTTGTGTGTGTGAATATGAAGTTTATTAATGAAATATAATGGTGTTGAATTGTGGGCAGTTTGTATAATTGCCATGGAAGTGTATGTGTAAAATAAGTGTTGATGTACATTGAATTTTGGTGGATGTGAATGTTGGACTTTAATGGTGAATTGTGTGCATTGAGCACTTGAGTGTTCTGCCCAATATGCTTACTAGAATTGTGTTTAGTATTTGTAAAAGTGCTATGAATAAATAATGAAGTCATGAGGAGGAGGAGGAATGTCAAATTGGAAGTGTAATTGTCTTGTGCAGGTTGTGTATGTTGGCAGCACCTAAATTAGGTCATAATTGCAAAACTGTGAACCCAATTGGTATGAGGCCAATGGGAGGTGAAACGAGACATGAAATAGGTCAACTTTCATGTAGAAATATTGCCAAAATTCTGCCTAGAAACTGACCTTAAAAATGACCAAATCCTGATTAGTTACTTGAAAGCTTGAAAGTTGACCATTTGGGCAGTAGTTAGTGTTTTGGCCATAACTCACTCAAAACAGGTTCAAATGACCAGAAATTTTTATCATGAATAGTTTAGACATAGATCTACAATTCTTATGAAGACACCAAAGCCAGAAATGGCAAGAACCAAGCCAAATAGCTTGCACAAATTTAGGTACCAAAACTGGCCGAACCAAAGTGACCTAAGAATGACCTAAGCCTACCATTTTAGTGCATTCTGTCCAGCATTGGTAAATTGACCATATCTTGGTTTATACAACTCAGAATGACCTGAAATTTTGCCCCGCGTGTAATAATACATAGAGCTATAAGTTTGTAGTTTGGACTGAAACCCAAAAACTGAGAAAACTAGGTCGTCCTGCTAGGTCAAAATAGTATACCGAAATCCGGTAAATTGCAATAAAATGCAATACACTTGGAAATGAAATTGGTAACATATACCAACACTAAAGGGCTATAAAATGTGACATATTAGTAACATTAGAATTGACTCACTTAGAGTGCATCAAGAGTTAATATTATAGGATGACTAATGAAATGAATTGAAGGGAATAGTACCAAGAAAATTTAAACATTGGATTTTATCGTTAGAAACAAATTCATTGAGTACTGAAACACTTTAAATTGTGTGTTTCAGTTGAAAAGGATATTGAAAAGCATAAGGAACACTAAGTCAGGGCCAAGAGGCATTTATTAGAGGTTTGTGCACAATAATTTTGATTTCTCATTTTCTACTTAAAAATTTAATTGAACATTATAGTTTTAAATTATGTTTGTGCATAATATTTTTATATTCACTGCTTTACCAGAAAATTTATTTGAAGAAATGAGTTATGCATAATTTTTTATTGTTTTAGCTTTGGGAATATTATTTGAAAATTATTGTGTTGCCTATTTTACAAATGGAAATTTTGAGATAAAATGTGATTTGTAGTTTGTATGAAATATTGTTATTTGGAATTGTTTTGATTCACACTTGGCATGACTATATTACTATGTTCCTCTCCCATTTATGGGGTGAGTGTGATTGTGTTCCTCCCTCTTTGACTTGCCAGTTTGAGGTGAGTGTGGATGAGTACTCATTATCTAGCTAGCTTCCTCCCTCATTGATTTCGATTAGCGGGGTGAGTTTGCCTTGTCGTGATGTACACACGGCATGTTCGAAAAAGTTTGTGTCATGACCTAAATTGTGTTATTGATTGGCAACATTGTATTATTCAATTGTTTGATCAAATTTGTATTATATGAGCTTTGAAAAATTGTGAATTGTTTGAATTGTAAATTATCAATAAAAGTTTTATATACATCATTTTAAATTCTTATTGTGCACCACTGAGTAAATTTTACTCAGCGATAGCTTTTTCATTGCTATCGCAGGTAGATAGATGGATAGAGCAGCAGAGTAGGCTACTTGTGCCACATTTTGAAATTTCACCGGGTATATTGAGTATACCATATTGTATAGTTTTTGTTGTAATGTATGTGCACTGTATCTATATATTGTACTTAGTCTTTAGCAGTTATAAACTAAAATTGTAAATTATTTTGGCTTGTAAAAATATTGTGACATATTTGTTGTATCTCATCTTTTGGGAACACTGGAAAATTGATTGTTGAACTAAGTTGATATTGTTGAGAAAATTATTATGTTGAATTGTTATTAGAGTTTGGGATTGAGAAATATATTGGAAGTGTTTATTTTACAGGTTTTTGAAGAACTGTTTTTATTCAAAATACAGATGGCACTCTGCCAAAATTTTCACAGAAATTATTAATACTTTAAATTTGTTATTTGGTTTCACTTCAATAAAAGGAAATTTTTAACACCTATAAATAGTGCTCGCCACTGTAAAAAGAAGTAAGAAAAGGTTTAAAATCCCTTGTAGTGTATTTAATGGATTATCAGTAGACGAAGTTGGTAATTCATTAGGTATACTATGGGATCATGTTATGCCTTACGGAGCGATAGGGTATGACAAGTGCCCTCAACTCTACACCAAAGGATGAATTAAGTCATAGATGGCAAAATCATCAGGGTGAGAGGAGAGGAAGCCATGTTGGTTACCAAGCCCTAATCAGTTCCTTACGTAGAGGCAACCGAGTGATCCTTGGAGAGTTCATTTCAAGCATTGGAATTGCAAGGAACTTCTTTGAATGATGGGGGAGCCGCAGCCATGGTCGCAAAAGTTATGCTGAAAAATGGTTATAAAGAAGGGAAGGGATTAGGTGACATATTAAAAGGGATTGTTGAACCTGTATTGGCTACTCAAAGAAAAGACCACTCTGGGTTAGGATATGAGGAGGATGCTCTAACTGATGGAAGGTTTTGGCTGAGAAACATGCTCCAGGATCAGACATTTGACGGATCACTCGGGAAGATGAAGAGTGTCCTAAAAATTACAGATGTTTTTACTAGGCCAATCATTGAAAATATAGAAGAAGAGGATGGAGAATCTCCATCAGAGCCATTAATCAATGTCCTGCAGAGAAATCTTTTACCCGAGATGCTAATTTCGCCAATCGCAGAGGGCCAAGAGCTTGATAATTAGGAAGCCGAGGATATCCCTATGCTATTTTTTGAGTAAAGTATATTTTGTTACCAACACTTATTACTCCGTCCATGGTGACAAGTGTTATTTTGTAAATGGACTTTTTCTTATGATAGAACATTTATAAATTAATAGCACAATTTTCAAATTCTGTGTCCAACATACTCTTTTAAAAGCCCGTTGATAAATTCCATTCTTTGATATACTTCATTTTCATTTCTTCAAGACTACTGATCAATCAAGACATAATAATTAGATTGACTCTGAAATTCCCTATGTTAACTTTGAAAGTCCCATAGTTGCCACTGATACATGCAATTCCGAAAAAGAGTCTGTGAAAGAGCAAATGGAAGTAAATGAACCCACTCTGCTACCCCATGGAGATGAGATGAGCACCTTAAATGTAGGGACTAAAGAGAATAAAAAGGAGCTCAAGATTGTAAATAATGAAGAATTAGAGGGCATGATCCAATTGGTAAAGGAGTTCACTGACGTATTCTCATGGAGCTATGATGACATGCCAGAAATGGATCCCTAAATAGTGACACATAAGATCCCCCTAATTCCCAAGACAGCCCTAGTAAAACAGAAATTGAGCAGAATGAACCCTAACACATTGCTCAAGGTTAGGGATGAAGTTAAAAAGCAGTACGATGCTAGATTCTTGGAGGTGGTAAAGTATCCTAAGTGGATAGCTAATGTCATCCTGATAATGAAGAAGGATGGTAGGGTAAGAGTATGTGTCAACTACAGGGACCTCAATAAGGCGAGTTTGAAAGCTAATTTTCCTCTCCCTCATATAAACGTGCTAGTAGATAACGCAGCAGGATTAGGGAGATGCTCATGCATTGACAGAGCCTCAGGATATAATCAGATCTTAATGGATGAATACAACAAGGAGAAGACTGCCTTTATCACCTAGTGGGGAGTATTTTGCTACCAAGTGATGCCCTTCGGATTGAAGAATGCTAGAGCTACCTATCAACGTGTCATGGTCACATTATTCCATGACATGATGCATAAAGAAGTATAAGTCTATGTAGATGATATGATCATTAAGTCCAGAGGAACTAAAAGCCATGTACAGGTTTTAAGAAAGGTATTCGAAAGGCTCAAAAAGTATTGACTAATACTGAACCTAGCAAAATGTGTGTTTAAGGCAAGATCAAGGAAGCTATTGGGGTTTATAGTCAATGAGAAAGGAATAAAAGTATACCTAAACAAGATTCGAGCCATTCAAGGAATGCCATCCCTAAAGAAAGAAAGGGATGTGTCCAGTTTCTTGGGAAAATTGAATTACATTTCAAGATTTATTTCTAATCTAACCGCTAAAGCTAAACCCATTTTCAAATTGCTCAAGAAGAACAATACCGCAAAGTAGGATGAAGCTTGTCAAGAAGCCTTTGAAAAGATTAAGCAGTATTTATCAAGCCCACCTATATTAGTTCCTCCAGTGATGGGCAGGCTATTAATTTTGTACATGGCAGTTCAGTAGAGCTTAATGGGTTGTGTTCTGGGGCACCATGATGACACTGGGAGAAAAGAAAGAGCCATTTATTATTTAAGTAAGAAGTTCAATGAATGTGAGTCGAGGTACTCATTTCTAGAAAAGATCTGTTGCGCATTGGTATGGACAGCAAATCGACTCAAGCACTATATGTTGAATCATAAAATGTAGCTCATCTCAAGGATGGATCCAATCAAGTATGTGTTGGAAAGCCCATTCATACCTAGAAGAATAGTCAAGTGGCAGCTCATACTTTTTCAATATGACATTGTCTATATGACAAGAAAGGCAATAAAAGGAAGCACGATAACAGATCTCCTAGTGAAAAACCCAATAAATGATTATGAGGCTTTAGATTTTGAATTCCCATACGAGCATATTAATGCAATAAGAAGCGATGTTGAGGGGCAAGATGATGTGTGGGAGATGTATTTCGACAGGGTAGTTAATTTATCCGGTAATGGGAATGGGGCAGTGCTAGTATCCCCAAATGGGAAATATTTCCCGATAGCTGTCAAGCTAAAGTTTGACTGTACCAACAATGTGGCAGAGTACAAAGCCTGCGTTAGTGGTTTACAAGCTACCATTGAAATGAAGGTAAAGAAATTGGAGGTGTATGGGGATTCAGCTCTGATCATTTATCAAGTCAAAGGAGAATGGCAGACTAGAGCCCAAAACTAATCCCGTACTAGAAGTATCTCCTTGAGCTGATTAAGGAATTCGAAGACATTTCCTTCACTCACCTGAGCCATGACAAGAACCAATTCGCTAATGTCTTAGCTACTTTAGCTGTGATAACTTAGATGGAGGAGGGGCAGATAACGCAGCTATTGCAAATCAAGGCTAGAAGTGAACCAGCATACTGCTTTATGACTGAAGAGGAGGTAGATGGTAAGCCCTGATATCATGACATTCAGATGTACATCAAAACTAGGGAATATCCTCCTAGAGCAAATAGAAATGAAAGAAGAATGATCAGAAGGTTAGCGCCGGGATACTTCCCCAGTGGCGAAATCCTATACAAGAGGAGCTCTAATGGTGAATTATTGAGGTGCATGGATGCAAAAGAAGCAAGGAAGATTCTTTTTGAAACCCATGAAGGGAACTATGCTACTTATAGCAATGGGCACATGATGGCCAAGCAAATATTGAGGCGAGGTTATTTTTGGACTACTTTGGAAAGGGACTGCATCGAGTATTTTTGAAAATGTCACAAGTGTCAAATTTACGCTGACCGGATGAATGTCCCACCTCATCAACTCTATAACCTTATTGCTCTATGGCCATTTGCAATATGGGGCATTGATGTTATTGGTCCAATCAATCCAAAGGAATCCAATGGACACAGATTCATTGTGACACCCCTCACCCGTCTACAGTGTAGCCGAGCAAAGCATGTCAGACTCGGTGCCGAAGCACCCTATCTTATCTTATCTCAATTTATTAATTCTTAATTATTACATTCAATTTTCATTAAATTTTTGTGGAGAAACTGACGGAGTTTCCCCTCATTTCTTAATAATTTGATGATTTTCCACCTATGTGAAACAATTACAATTATCTTTCTATATATTCTCAAATTCGTTTTCTCATTCAGAACATCAATAAGTTTCACTCATATAAATACATAAGAAATTCAAATTATTTTCATACATACACAATTCAAATATGAAATTTGAAACTGTATTAATTTACATCATGTGCACATTTAATGTACAAAAATACATAATTTACATTACATATCAAAAATTTAATTACAATGATCAAAAATAAATTACAAGCTGGTGGACACTACCAAAATATGCACTACTGACGAGGTGACACTCGGGACCCAAATGCAGATCAAAACTTCTAATCTCCCGGTCTATGGTCTACTGAGTTCTCAGGCCAAATCTTTAGTACCTACACATTGCAAAAGCGACGCGCTAAGCATAAAGCTTAGTGGTGCCAATCATACAAGAAAATATAATATGCAAATAAAAGTAAAAATTTCCTAGTTATTATGCTTATAAGAAATAAATAATTACTAACTTATTGTTTAGTCGAAGGCTAATTACATCTTATGATATTAATGCTTTCTAGCATTTTATTAATCGTTTTCTTGATGATTTTGAGCCTCTTTTTATTATAATCATTCTTGTTCTTTATCTTGATATTTAATTTCCTTACTTCCTTTAATAATCAATTCAATTACATTTATACTTTTCCATGCCCAAGTAACCTATACAAATTGATTGGACTGGATAAACGGGTAAACTAGCACTGGGTACCAGGTACTTCGAGCCGTCACACCTTCGGTCACAATGTGTCTCCCAGTGTGCAGACAGAATGGCTAATAAGCCATAAAAGTAATAAGGCATAAAGCCAAGTATAATATCATAATCAGTATAGCCATAGGCTATCATATCACAGAATGGAGTGAAGCCATATGTAGTACTACTATCAAAACCCTATTGGCATGCCAATCTATCCAATCTGATACACGTGTCTAGGCAATACATGGGCACATAGTACCATTAAGAGTTAATATATTTTGTTTTATTATTTCATTATTTCATTATAAGTTCCAATTATAATTTATAACATTTCAATTTTTATTTATAGTAGAAATATAAATTTCTAAAACATAATTCTACATAATTCATGCATTCATCATAATTTATACATTCATTTTGATCATTCATATGATCGCAATTCACATCAATTTTCCTTATGTCCCATTGTACTCAAAGTATATTTTCTTTCTACAATAATGAGAATTACTATCTTATTTGTACATTAATATAATTCATTTATATAGTTTACTATTTATCAATCTCACTATCTATTTATCACTTACAATTTCTTATCTAATTTATTACATCAATTTACATGTACTTAGATTCAGGCAAATTTCATTTATATGTATCTAGATTCAAACATATTCATTTGTATTCATAAAAGGAACCTAAGTCTCAAATATTATTTGTACATCATTTACACCTTTAATATTTCATTTATAGTAATTTATAAATCACATTTCAAATTATATTAATAATGTCTCATAAGTTCTATTTGTGATGAGAATAGAAATTTCATGTACTTATTCTCATAATTTAGGTATACATTAAATCCTTTAAGTGGGGTACCATTGACCCCATTAGCAACTTAAGTTTTTGGTAGTTACTATTCACTTAACTATTTCTCTTGAAAGGTTGACTTTTTAATTCATAATATGTACACAAATGTTTGATACACATTTTGGGTTCTAAATTTGTTGGCATTGATTGCCAATTGCAATTCAAAGCCTCCTAAAAGTATTTTCAAAAATTCAGTTTTTGTGTCCTATGTTTACTGTTTCATTGGTCTAAGCTACAGTGAGAATTTGGCAAACTTTTCTTCATCAAAGTTGTTCCTTTATGTGTCTTCTTTAATTTCCTTTTTGAATGACTCCATTTATAGTTTTGTAGCTCAAGTTATGGTCAATTTACCATAACTGGCCGCATTGGTCCTTACCTAGATTTTCTGGGCAAATTTGATTCTGCCAGATTTGGTGTCCTAATTTGGAGTAACAATTTGAATTGGTTTGATTCAAAATTTGAGTTTGCATTCTTCATGAAAGTTGTTCTAAATTGTCTAATCTTTCCATTGATATAAAATTCAGGTTAATTGGATATTTCTACATTGAGTTATTGCCAAATGAAAAATACTGTTCATTTGGTCACTTTTACCAGGTCCAGAATTGGTTACCTGGATTTGGCCAATTTTTAGGGTATCCTAAGTTTGTTTTCTGGGCAAGGTTTCTTCATCAAAGTTGTGCCATTATGTGTATAGTTTCATTTCTGATTGGCCTTGCACCAAGTTACCGCTGCCCAAACTTACTTGACTCACATCTAGCCCTGCAAGTCACCTAAGGCAGCATACCTAACCTCAATTCCATTGGCATAAATCACTTTAATTCCTCATCAAATATAGCCAAATAGTCACTAATTGACCATTAGGACTTCCATTCACTAATACATGAGCAAAACCCAAATTTTGCCCTAAACCCCAACTCCAAAATTCCAATTCATGGCATACACGCACCAAACTCATACCAATCATTTTATCCATCATCTATACTCATCAATAACATAAATAACCACTTAATTTTAGTAAAAACTAACAATTCTCAAACTTTCTCATGGGTGCAAACATTTAGAGGTTCCATTTACTCATGGTTTCTTTTGATTTAATGCAATTTCTACTTGATTTAGCATGCTTACAAAGATTAAAGAAGGAAGAGCACTTGTTTTATGCACTAACCTTGTGTGAGCAAAATTTTTCTAAGCTTAAACTTCACTTTTGCTTCAATTCTTAGCAGCCAAACACCTCCCCAAGAGGTGTAAACAAGTTTTAATGAAGGAAGTCTAGGGTTTAGTGGTGGGAGACTAGGGTTTTAGAGCTTGAATTATGTAACAATGGAGGAAAGAAAATGGGTGAGGGAGAGAGAGAATTATGGACAACTGGCTACTGGAAGAAGACCAAATTTTCTGATTTTTTTTCTTTAATTTTTGTCTCTTTTAATTGTTTTAAGAAGGCTTGTTGAATGGTGATTGGTTGGAGTGTTCTTAATGACATCATCTTATGCCAAAATTCAAGTTTTACTTCATTTTCTTTTCTTTTCTTTTCTACTCATTTTCAATTAAAATTTTAGTAATATTTATTCACATTTTATGTGATATAAATTATTTATTTAACTGGACAAGTTGGCCATCTCTGAAGACAAAATGACCAAAATGCCCTTCGTTTGGCTTATTGAGCCAAAATCGTCTGTATTGATCTAAAAATTTTTCTAAGCATTTTCATGGTATTCTAATGCCATTAAAACCTCAATGACTCTTTTCTAGAGTCTCAAAAATTATTTCATGAACTTTCTCTCGGGTTTAGGGCTTCTAGCTGCGAAGACTACAGCTTCCCACTGGGTTACCCATCGCTAGGGCACCGGATCATTTAACTTGATTGTATTTTATTTTTAAAATTTTTTTCTAAATTTTTCTTATTAGTATTTGAGTTATTTATGACTCCTTCCTCTAGTCTAAATATTTTTTCCAGACGTTCTAACTATCCGAACTGACATCGGTCACCAGAATAATAGAATGTACAGAATTACTACAATGAGGGTGTTACATTCATTTTGGTGGCCATTGATTATTTTAATAAATGGGTTGAGGCTACCTCGTATGCTCACATCACTCAAAATACATTTCTAAAGTTTCTCAAGAATAACATCATCCGCAGATACAGCCTTCCCAGTGAGATTGTCACTAACAATGCTAAAAACTTGAATGGCTTGAATGTTCAAAAGTTGTGTGATCAGTATAGGATACATCATCTCAACTCATCACCTTACCGACCCCAGATGAATGGAGCTGTGGAAGCTGCCAACAAGAATCTCAAATGCATAATCGAAAAGATGACCATCACTTATAAAGATTGGCACGATATGCTTCCATTCGCCCTTCATGCCTATCGGACTATAGTGAAAACATCAACTAGGGCAACCCCACTAGTCTATGGAAGAAGCTATCTTACCCATAGAGGTGGAGATCCCCTTTTTTAGAATTCTAAAGGAGGCAGGGTTAGAGGAGACTGAATGGGTTCAATCAAGGATAGATCAGTTGAATTTGATTGATGAGAAAAGATTAGCAGCAGTGTGTCACGGGCAATTATATCAAAGAATGATGGCTAGAGCATTTGACAAGAACATACGCCCATATGAATTCCAACCAGAAGATTTAGTTTTGAAGAAGATGCAACCAAATCAAAGCTATTCCCGGAGTAAATGGTCACTAGTTTATGAAGAGCCTTATGTGGTTAAGAAGGCATTTTCGGGCGGTGCACTAATCTTAACTCACGTGAACGAGGAGGAATTACTAAGGCCGGTAAATGCAGAAGTTGTAAAAAGATATTATGCATAAAAAAAAAAAGAAGAAGATGTAGGAGTGAAAACCTGAAAGGGTGCTCCTAGCAAAATGTGAGAAAGAAGGAGAAAACTCACAAGGGCCCCCTGAAACAGAGAGTATTAAAAAAAAAATCTAGGAACGAAAACCTAAAAGGGCGCTTCTAGTTGGAGATAATAAAGAAATAAAGGGGATTCAAAATCAAGAGGCTATAAGTTACCATAGCACCAAACACTCTTCAGAGAGTTACTTGAAACACGGATAATTGGGGGACTTCAAAGTTAACTAAGAGGAATTCATGAGATCTATCCTCGTACCCTTTTCTTTTAAAAATTGTATCTTTATTCCTTTGCTCATTAAACTATAGTATGAATATTTCCTTATTCCATTTGTTTCTAGTTTGTTTACTTTGGTTTATGCGCTCCTAATTTGTCAAAGCTTTATTATAAGATAAAGATTTAAACGCAGGTAACTCTATATACTTTGCTTTGAGATTTGCAAGGGGTAAGTAATTAGCAGGCGATCTGCGTACCTATATATATAAAAAAAAAAAAAGCAGGAATGAAAACCCGAAAGGGTGCTCCTAGCAAAATGTGAGAAAGAAGGCGAAAACCCGTAAGGGCGCTTTCTGCAAAATATGCGAAGGGTAAAAACCTATAAGGGCACCCTGAAATAGAGAGATAAAAAAAATATTATTATTATCGAAGAGCAAATGCTAAAAGGGCACCCTGGAGAAGTTACTTGAGGCTTCTGAATATTGAAATCAGAATAGCTAATGAGCCATATCTTTGGATTCATTCTTACTTCTTTCATCAATCGTTTAGTTTCAAGATCTCGTTAAATAAACTTTAATTGAATGAGCACCTTGCGTCAGATTTTGTATATTGGGCATCAGAGGTACATGTATAGAACTTGTTCATCATAGCTGGTTGTTTATTCAAGATCCATATTGATTTTTAATTTTTCACAATTTTAATTTTCCAGTCATCAATCTCTGAATTCAAGATCCAAGTTGATTTTAATTTTCAGCATTTAATTTCCTGTTATCAACCTCTGCATTCAAAATCCAAGTTGATTTTAATTTTCAGTGTTTAATTTCCTATGATCAACCTCTGGATTTAAGATTCAAGTTGATTTTAATTATTAGCATTTAACTTCTAGTCATCAACCCCTAGATTCAAGATCTAAGTTGATTTTAATGTTCAACATTTAATTTCCTGTTATCAACCTCTGCATTCAAGATCCAAGATGATTTTAATTTTCAGCATTTAACTTCCAGTCATCAACCTCTAAATTCAAGATCCAAGTTGATTTTAATTATCAGCATTTAATTTCAGTTATCAACCTCTGAATTCAAGATCCAAGTTGATTTCAATTTTCAGTGTTTAATTTCCTGTAATCAACCTCTGGATTTAAGATCCAAGTTGATTTTAATTATCAGCATTTAACTTCCAGTCATCAACCTTTAGATTCAATATTCAAGTTGATTTTAATTTTCAGCATTTAACTTCCAGTTATCAACCTCTGGATTCAAGATTTAAGTTGATTTTAATTTTAACTGTTTAATTTCAGGTTGGATTCAAGATCCAAGTTGATTTTAATTTTCAGTGTTTAATTTTCTGTCATCCACCTCTGGATTCAATATCCAAGTTAATTTTAATTTTTAGCATTTAATTTCAGTTATCAACCTCTAGATTCAAGATCCAAGTTGATTTTAATTTTCAGCATTTAATTTCACTTATCAACCTCTGGATTCAAGATCCAAGTTGATTTTAATTTTTAGCATTTAATTTTCTGTCATCAACCTCTAAATTCAAGATCCAAGTTAATTTTAATTTTCAGTATTTAACTTCCAGTCATCAACCTCTGAATTCAATATCAAAGTTAATTTTAATTTTGAACATTTTATTTCAGTCATCAATCTCTGGATTCAAAATCCAAGTTGATTTTAATTTTCATCCTTTTATTTTCAATCATCAACCTCTGGATTTAAGATCCAAGTTAATTTTTATTTTCAGCATTTAATTTCAGTTATCAACCTTTGGATTCAAGATCCAAGTTGATTTTAATTTTTAGCATTTAACTTCCAGTCATCAGCATTTAATTTTAGTTATCAACCTCTGGATTCAAGATCCAAGTTGATTTTAATTTTCAGTATTTAACTTATAGTCATCAACCTCTGGATTCAAGATCTAAGTCGATTTTAATTTTTTGCATTTAACTTCTAGTCATCAACCTCTGGATTCAAGATCCAAGTTGATTTTAATTTTCAACATTTAATTTCTAGTTATCAACCTCTGGATTCAAGATCCAAGTTGATTTTAATTTTCATTAATGTCCAGTTATGAACCTCTGGATTCAAGATCCAAGTTGATTTTAATTTTCAGCATTTAATTTCTAGTTATCAACATCTGGTTTCAAGGTCCAAGTTGATTTTAATTTTCAGCATTTAATTTTAATTATCAACCTCTGGATTTAAGATCTAGGTTGATTTTAATTCTAACATTCCAGTTGCCCAAAATATGGTTCTAGATCTTTACATGATTCCTATATAAGAGAATTTCATTCTCTTGAATAGAAAACATGTAAAGAGGGGCAACTTTAGATACCATATTTTGGTTGATCTTCAAAAGGCATAACTCATGTAATTAATATATAATTTTTAATAAGGGTTGTAATTTAGTCGATCTCCCATGAATAGTGTTTTATTCGATCTTAACTAGTTACTTGACCACAGGTCATTTTCTCTGAATTGGTAGTAATCTAAGTTATCTCGCAGATAAATAATAAATTCTAAGTTTATTTGACCTCATGTACATCCAAGTCAAATTTTTTCCGATCTCCTCGTCTCTACTCAACCTGTTCAGATTCGTGTCGGATCTTTGGAATGCCTAATCTTACGTTTTATTGTTTTCCGATCTCTCTGTGTTCAAAATCTCAAATTGCGTGTAATTTCACGATCAGGCATCTCGCTCAAATTGTTCAAGCATTTCTTAACCAAGTTGATATTTTTATCCGATCTCTAAATAATTGTCCTGACTCTAATAAGTTATTTTCACTAGGACTCGATCTCAAGTTATTTTTTCAAAATCTTTATTATTTTGCAATTCATTCTTCAAATGTTTCAAAATTTCAAGCAATACTCGGTCACAAGGTCTTTCGGTCTTATGTTCGCGAGTATTATTCTTCCAATCTCTTTAAGTGGCCTTAGAAGGATTAACAACCGATCTCAAGTTCTATGTGACGCCCCTTACCCATCTATAGTGTAGTCGAGCGAGGAGTGCCACATTTGATGCCGAAGCACCTTATCTTATGCTATCATATTCATTGTTAATTTTAAACTTATAAAAAATATGTGGTAAATTTTTTTTTATCACAATTTATTTCTGTGGATACCCGGGCAGAGCCTCCTCTGTTTAATTGGCATCTGGCGGGTTCTACTAATTACCTATTTAAAATAATTTCATATCTTTGCATGACATATCATGTCATTTCTGCTCATACAATTTCTAGTTCATTCATTCATTCATATAGAAATTCATATGCAGAAATTCATAACTTTATTTACAACCCAAAATATATATTTACAAATTTTATTTACATCACAAACTAGTAATTGCATCATGATTATACATAATGAACCAAAACACTAGTCTATACATGGGCCCTATCAAAATACAAAAGACTGGTGAGGTGACTCTGGACAGTGGCAGATCTGGTCGGAGCTTTGTCCGAACATTACTGTGGCAGCTGCTGCTGTGCCGGCTACTGATCTCCAGTACCTACTGTTAGTAGTATGCCCTAGAGCATACCATTTAGTATGTATCTTGAACATGTTTTATTAATAATAAAGGCAATTTCACATTTCCGTTTACATAATATATTTATGTGCAATAGAAAAGGTCCATTGATATTTTGTTAGAAATTCTATTCTTAAGTTGTTAAGAATATGAGTGACAGTATTTCTAGCACAAAGTATCATAAATTAGTTCACAATCGATGATACTTCACAATAAGGACATGACTTATCCAGAAAAATTATAATCATGTTTGTTCCCAAGTTATTTATATGAGATGTAAATAAGATGGAATGGTGAGTCTCTTGCCATATAACAAACATGATAGGCACTTATGCATGATAAGTAGGCCGAACCAGTGACACTTATGAGAATCACGTAGAAGTTTACACTTGTCAATGCATTGTCATAAATCATATCAGTGCATATAATCTTTAAACCTGAGATAGCATAGTTATCTTGTACATAGGTGGTTTGAGTTTGATACTGCTTTCATGCTTGTACTGTGTATGGATTTATGGGCAGGTGTTGGCTCCTACCAATTACATATGGAGATAGGTTTTGATCAAGATGGAATCTGTTACCCTAAGTAAATAGGGATAAAATCCTATGTTTATTTAATTGTTCTTGAAGTTTCAAGTTCCTGGCCAGGACAGACAGATTTAATCAGAAAAGAGTTTTTGATGAGAAAATCTTTTTAATCAAGAACTGGAATTAAAAGAGAATATAACATTCATAGCAAATGGAGTTTGACATAAACTATGACTCTAGCTCGAATTGGGATTTTGTAATAGAGAGATTCTAGTGCATGGTAACATATGATTGTAGGTTCATTTAAGGTATTCCTTATTACTGATTGGGTGGCCATGGCATGCTAATGCTAGGTGTTAACCATGGTCTATGAGGTGCCTAAAATGATTTAGAGAAATCATTTATGGTAAGAAAAAGTTCTGATGATATTAAGAGTTGATATCATATCTCATTGCTAATTAGTGATGAGCCTAGTGAGTCACACACATACACAAGTAATCACCAAGTTAAATGTGATTTAATTAATTAGTTAAAGAGTTTAATTGATTAACTAAATAGGTTTGGCTTACAATAAGATTGCAAAGTCCCTAGCGTGACTTGAAACCAAATCTAGGTTATTGGATGTATAGTATAAGTTAAATTTATATTTAAAGTATTTAAATATGAATTTAATTATGGGAAATTAATTAATAGAGATTAATTAATTAATTTATATTTGATATAAATTGATTAGAAGAGGAGAAATAATTATTTTGGATTGAGAACTCAAAATTGCAACACAAGAGTAATTTGGTTATTTCACAAGATGACATGTGGCACCATGAGATGGTAACACATGGCATCATGGTTTGTCATTTGTCTTCCTATCATGCAAGATGATCAAAGTCAAGATTAAGTCTAGCTTTGACACTTGACTTAATGTGATTAGGTCAAATAAAATTAAGAAGCAATCAGGTGATGACTTGTGGCAAGGGTTTTGAGTGATGACTTAATTATATAAAGTGATGTTATGAGAAAATAAAAATCAGCCACTCTTCTTATTTTCTCTCAAGTGTGCCGCCACCTCTATGCTCTTCTCCTCTCTTCATCTTCTCTCATCAATTCAAAGAGAATGATCCAAGTATCTTTGAATTTAAATCACTAGAAATTGTTTCTAGTGTCCTATACACATTTACAACCTCTCTAAAGGGAAATCCCTAATTTTTAATTGGTTGGCAAGGCTTGAGAAGCTGGTTTAGGGGCTGCCCATTGGTGATCTTAGTGTGGACAAGCTAGAGGGATAACAATTGGGGTCCTAAGTGCTTCACAAAGGTACCAATCACATCTACAGTGCATCAAAAGGTTAGTGCACATATTCTTGTATCAATCTAGGATTCTAATGAATTAATTTGTTAATTCTAAAATCTTAAATGGCAAATGTAGATCCTAATACATATTAAAAGTTTTTTAATATGCAATTGAACATTGAAATCAATTACGTACATAATGAATGTTGCATGATGCATGAGACCATAGAAGAAAATTTTGAATTCAATGTTATAATCTAATAATTTTCATGCTTCTGCTCCTTCAATTGGTATCAGAGCCACTATATTTACCATTTAGATTGTTTAATATCTGATTCAATTGTGTGATTTGATCAAAAATTGATTGATTCATTGCTAGTTCGACCAATAAAGGTGGCCATATGATGATGATCACCATTGGTGCGCATGGTTTGGTTCATTCAACCATGCGCATGATTTTTGGGCTTGAGTGTGGGCTTGGTTTCAAGGCCCATAATTAGGCCCATGACTAATTAAAATGTTTAATTAGGAGTTTTAATCACACAATTGTTTGAATGTGATTCAAATCTGAATTTTTAAATTTGTTTGAATGTGATTCAAATATGAATTTTTAAATTTGATTGAATGAGATTCAAATCTGAATTTTTAAATTTGTTTGAATGAGATTCAAATCTGAATTTTTTTAGTTGAATATGAGATATTCAATTTAATTTTAGTATGTATGTTTTATTTAATTGTTAAATGGTGATATGCATGATGGATGATCATGGACAATAAAAGAATAATGTGATTGGATTTATTTCTTTTATTTTTCTTTGGGTTGTAAATTAATTAATTTATTTTGGTGGCATGTATTATAAAGGTTGTAATAATTTTATATTGTAATTTCATTTATTTAAGGACTTTAAAGTCCATGTTCTTGTAAATTCGCCTTGGTATGCCAAGGATTACAATGTAATGGATTGCAAGAAGATTAAGGAGGTCAAGAGCATTGGTGGGACCAGTGGGAGGAATTCAAGATCAAGTGTTGATTATGTACTCCTTCAGCAACTCTTGTAATATGAATGAATGAAATGCACCTAGGAATGCTCTGATTCAATTCTTGGTGGCTCAGAATTGAATCCCTTAGAAAGTCCATGATCATACCATATTTATATATTTATCCATGAATGCATGAGATGTATAGGAATGTATGATAATAATGAGCACACAACAACCACCACCATCCCTGATTCAACTCTTGTAATATCTAGATATTTTCTGCAGTTATTCTTCTGATAATAATGAGCACACAACAACCACCACCATCCAATATCCTTGCGAGCATACTTGATCACAATAGGTTGACAGGACCTAATCTTTCTGATTAGCTAAGAAATTTAAAACTTGTCCTGAACTTAGAACATATTGGATATGTTCTAGACTTAAATGTTCCTAGTCTCTTACCTCCAGAGGCCACTCAAGAGGAACATGAAACTTTGGACAAGTGGAAGGAGCATGATATGAGAGCCAAGTGTTACATGCTTGCTTCTACGAGTAATGAGTTACAGAAGCAGCATGAGAACATGCAGAGTGCAAGTGAGATCCTCCTTCACCAATAAGAGTTGTATGGTGAACATAGCAGGAATGCCAGGTATGAGATATCTAGGCAGCTATTTCACATGAGGATGTCTGAGGGACAAAATATTGAGGATCATGTCCACAAGATGATTTGGCTTATTGAGCAGTTGGAACGTCTTGACTTTAACATGGATTTCCAACTGTAAATAGATTTGATCTATCAGTCCCTTCCTAAGTTATTTGGGAATTTTGTGACAAATTTCCATATGACTAAGTAGGAATACACCTTGGCTAGTTTATTTAACATGCTGGTTATTACCCAAAAGAAAATGTCGGGCAATAAAGGAAAAGAGGTAGCTTTGATTGCATCTTTTTCTACTGAAAAGTCCAACAAGAAAAAGGGCAATAAGAAAAAGAAACCTCAAATTCCTGGTCCTTCCAAGAAGATAGCCAAACAGAAGGGGAAGACCAAAGCTGATGGAGGCAAAGGAAAGTGTTTCCACTGCCAGAAGGATGGGCACTAGAAAAGGAACTGCCCAGAGTATCTTGCTTCTCTGAAGGACAAGAAGGATAGACCTTCATAAGGTATGTTTGTGTCTTGTTATTTAGATTCTAATGATACTCATAGTTCATCTACAGCTTGGGTTTTAGATACCGGTGCCAGTTCTCACATTTCTTATGATATGCAGGAACTAGCAAATAGGAGTAGCTTGCGTTCTCAAGATATTAGACTCCGAATTAGCGATGGCTTAACTGTTGAAGCTTTAGCCATAGGATCTAAATCTTTTTACATGTGTGGACATGTTTTGTGCTTCAACGATATTTTATATGTCACACTCTACCCCTCCATAAGGCATAACATAATCCCGTAGTATACCTAATGAATTACCAACTTAGTCTGCTGATAACCCATTAAATATACTACAAGGGATTTTAAACCTTTTCTTACTTCTTTTTACAGTGGTGAGCACTATTTACAGGTGTTAAAAAATTTTTCAACTGAAGTCAAACCAGATAATACATTTGAAGAATTAATAATTTCTGTAAAACTTTTGGCAGAGTGCCATCTGTATTTTGAATAAAACAGTTCTTCAAAAAGCTGTGAAAAGGACTTGTAATATTTTTCTCAATCCCAAATTCCAATATCCAATCAGCACAATAATTTTCTCAACATTTGCCAACTCAAATTCACAATAATTTTCTAGTGTTTTCAAAAGCTGAGATAAAAGGAATATATCACAATATTTACAAGTCAAAATAATTTACAAATTTAATTTACAACTTCAATGTACAATTTTAATTTGCAATTGCATAAAACCAAAAACAATATATACATACAGTGAACATACATTACGATACAAAATGCAAAATATGGTATACTCAATATACCCGATGAACTCTCAATAAAGCACTAGCAGCCTAATCTGCTGCCCTGTCCGTCTGTCTACCTACGGCAGTAATAAAAAGCTATCACTGAGCCAATGTCTCAATGATTCACAACATTAACAAAATACAACTTTAAATCATAAATCATAAGTCACATAAATAGTGGATACTTAAAACCATAGTTAAATTCAAAAGACAGTGAATGTCAATAAGAATTTAAACTCCATTTCACAACATCACAATGAATATCAATAAATCACACACACAGCTTAATCATGTTCCAAAGTCCAATTCATCCCAAAAGCTGATGGCTAATGAGGAATAACATAGCTAGCTAGCAATAATATGAGTACTCATTCTATTCGTCCTCAACAGGCACACACCTCAACACTTTAGCCAGAGAGAGAATTCAAAGTCAATTCGTCCCACTGGATAAGCTAGCGAGGAATTCAATCAATATACATGATATCTATGGTTTCAAACCATTTACAAAGTTTTTCAAGCAATAAGTATCCATCAAATATCATTCAAACCAATTTTCACAATTTAAATAATAACAGACAAATTGTCATAATTCATTTCAATTGAAAATTCAAAAGAAATAACTGTTGTGCACAAACCTCTTGGCCCTAACTCAGTGTTTCCTTGCCCTTCCCTGAGTCTTTGCTAACTAAAACACACAATTTGAAGTGTTTCAGTACTCATTTAAACTGTCTCTAACAATAAGGCTTTACAATTAATTTATTAAATTCTATTGTTTTCCTTAGTCAACCTAAAATGTTGATCCTCGATGCACTCTAGGTGAATTAGGTTTAATGTTACAAATATGTCACATTTTATGGCCTTTTAGTGTTGGTACATGTTACCAAATTCACTTTCAAGTATATATTGCATTTTATTGCAATTTGCTGGATTTCGGTATACTAATTTGACCTAGCCGGACGACCTAGTTCCCTCGGTTTTCAGGTTTCGGTCCAAACTAAAAACTTGTAGGTCTATGTCTTATTGCACGCGGGGCAAAATTTCAGGTAATTCTGAGTTGTGTAGACCAAGTTATGGTCAATTTACCAATGCTGGACATAATATACCAAAATGGTAACTTAAGGTCATTTTTAAGTCACTTTTGGTTCGGCCAGTTTTTTGACCTGAAATTACGCAAGCTATTTGGCTTAGTTCTGGCTATTTTTGGGCTTTGGTGTCTTCATAAGAATTGTAGATATATGTCTCTACTATTCATGGTAAAAATTTCAAGTCAATTGGACCTGTTTTGAGTGAGTTATGGCAAAAAAACTAACTACTGCCTAAATGGTAAATTTTCAGGCTTTCAAAGCACTAATCCGGATTTGGTCAATTTTCAAGTCACCTTCTAGGCAGAATTTTGGTAAGCTTCCTCTACGAAAGTTGGCACATTTTGTGCCTAGTTTCACCTCCAATTGGTCTCATACCAATTGGAGCCATAAACTTATGGTTCTAAGTGAAAGCATACACTGCCCTATTACACATTGTTCATCCTTACCAATTACACATCCAACACTTACTGAATTAACTCTTCCATGCCAATTCTGGTTTGTACCATAACACTAACACACTTTACTTCACATTTTTTGTCATTTTGTCAGCTTGTAACCACTCTTAGCAAACACACTATAGTACAGAATTTTCCAAAGTCCCATTCACAACAATTAAAGTCCCATTTACAACAATTCAACCACATTAACCTACCTCATTTCTATGTCCAAATTCAAACAATTATTTATATACACTTGCTGCCATCAATGAAAACATAATTTAACAACATTTCATGAACTCAAACACTTCAATCTTCTTCATGAGGCTGCCACAAGTTTACACATACTCATCAATTTCCATTTTCACTTTTCAAGCTTCCAAATCAAACCTTACACATGGAATTCAACTACAATACAATCAAACATTTAAATCATCATTCAAACCAATATTTACATACAAGAACAAGCTGTTCATATTGAGGTTTCATGGCTGCCAAAAGGTACATCTCCATTAAAATATCAAACTTTAAAAATCCTTCCACAAATCAACTACCCACAACACCCATTCAAAGTTTAATGAAACAAGAATTAAAAATACATATTTACCAGTTTTGAAATTCTTCAAAACCTCACCAAAACTTAACTTTCTTGCTGCCTATCTACTGCCCAAGTAGTATAGAAAAACTTTAGTGAAGAAATTAAGTGGAAAAGGGGCTCACTTCATGCTTGCATGGAGGTTAGGAAGCTTTGGCCATGGTGTTTCCATGGTGGATTCAATTCGGCTGGTGAGAGTGAGTTTGAAGAAGAAGATGTTTCTACCCATTTCCACTTTGATATATCTCATTTTTTTTAAAGGATAGTGGTGCACTAACCAATAATTTAATGTTTAATGATTTAAAGTTTCCCTAATTTGCACATTTAGCTCAATTCCTTCACTATTTACATAATGTATCACCATTTATTTTTTTTTTTCATGAAATTTCTAAGTGCAATATCATTTATTTTTAATGGACATTGAGGTCAAAAGGCAACCCTAGGTGTCAAATGACCAAAATGCCCCACTTCGGGTTATATTCCCGATTTTTCAATAACATCGATTTTTGTCTGTTTCTCGATTTTTCATTTTTCTTTGTACCAATTATTTAATTTTTCTTTGATATTTCTAATGACATTTATACTTCAATAGATGTTTATTTAAGTCTTAAAAATATTTTCCAGGGTTCCCCGTGGTCCAGGGCTAGTCAACGGTCCACGGCGCAACTTCCCGATATGATTACCCATTGCTAGGGTTCTCGGCTCGTTTAACTTGGTTACATTTCATTGCTATTATTTTTTCTTTGTTTTTCTTATATTTTCTTTTCTTGTATTTCATTATTTTATGTCTCTTCACTAATATTTAAATGTAGTTCTAAGCATTCTAGCTATCCGGACAGACACTGGTCACTGAAACAGTAGAACGCACTACCGAACATAAGGGTGTTACAATTCTTCACCCCTTAAAATAAATTTCGTCTCGAAATTTTACCTGGCATTAGTTTCTAAACAGCTGTGGGTGCTGTCCTCTTCACATTCCCAAGTAGCTGCCTGGCCTGAATGATGGTTCCACAGCACTTTAACCAGGTGTATTTGTTTATTCCTCAGCTGCTACACCTTATATGCCAGAATTTCTATGGGTTCTTCCTCATATGAGAGGTCTGAATTTACCTCAATCTCTTCAACTGATAGTACATGAGATGGGTCAGATCTGTACCTCCTTAACATGGACACATGGAAGACACTGTGTATCCTTTCTAGCTATGGAGGTAATGCTAACCGATATGCCAAAGGACCCACTCTCTCCAGAACCTCATATGGTCTGATGAAACGAGGACTCAGTTTCCCCTTTCTGCCAAATCTCATAATCCTCTTCTAAGGAGAAACTTTAAGGAATACCTTATCACCCACTGCATATTCAATGTCTCTTCTCTTCATATCAACATAGGACTTCTAACGGTCTGATGCAGCCTTGAGTCGATCTCTGATCAATCTGATCTTTTCCTCTGTCTGCTGAATAATTTATGGCCCAATCATATTTCTTTCACCAACTTCATCCCAACATAGGGGAGTTACGCACTTTCTGCCATACAAAGCTTTATATGGAGGCATCCCAATTCTTGATTGGTAGTTGTTGTTATAAGCAAACTCAATCAAAGGCAAGTGTGTATCCCAACTATCTTCAAACTCAATCACACAAGCCCGTAGCATATCCTCCAACATCTGAATTACCCTCTCAGACTGGCCATCTGTCTGTGGGTGGAATGTTGTGCTGAAGTTCAATCTAGTTCCTAGGGCTCTCTGAAGACTACCCCAGAATCTAGAAGTGAACCTAGGATCTCTGTCCGATACAATTGATACTGGCACTCCATGCAGTCTTATAATCTCATTTATGTACAATCTGGCCAATATCTCCAGGCTATAGTCCATCCGGACTGGCAAAAAGTGAGCAAATTTGGTTAGTCTATCAACTATAACCCATACTGCATCATGACTATTCTATGTCCTTTGAAGTCCCATAACAAAATCCATAGTTATCCGTTCCCATTTCCACTCTGGTACTGGCAATGGATGTAACAAACCTGTTGGTACTTGATGTTCTGCCTTCACTTACTGACAAGTTAGGCATTTGGAAACAAATTCAGCTATATCCCTCTTCATACCCATCCACCAGTAATGTTCTTTCAGCCCTCTGTACATTTTAGTACCACTAGGGTGCATAGCAAAAGGAGACTCATGTGCTTCCTTTATAATGATCTGTGTAACACCCTCTCCGTAGCAACTCCGTACAGCCTACTGTTCCAGTGACCGGTGTCGGTCCGGACAGCTAGAACGTCCGGAAAAATATTTAAACTAAAGTAAGGAACCATAATTAACTCAAATATTAATAAGAAAAATTTAGTAAAAATTTTAGAAATAAAATGCAACTAAGTCAAATGAGCCGGTGCCCAAGCGATGGGTAACCTGAGGTAAGTTGCAGTTCTCGCAACAAGGAGCCCTAGACCCGGGAAAAAAATTCATAAAATAATTTTTGGGACTCCAGAGAAGGGTCATTGAGGTTCCTATAGCATTAGAATGCTAAGAAAATATTTAGAAAATTTTTTCAATTGGTATAGACAATTTTAACCCGTTAAGCCAAACGGAGGGCATTTTGGTCATTTCGCCTTCAGAGACGATTTTTGGCCGACTTGTCCAGTTGAGTAAATAATTATTACGACATAAAATATGAATTAATGTTGATGAAAAATTAATTTGAAGTTAGTAGAAGAGAAAAGAAAAGAAAATACAATAAAATGCCAATTATGACATATTATGAGGTCATTTAAAATTGTCCACCAATCACAATTAAGTAACCATCAAATTAACTAATAAAAACAGTCAAAAGAGACCAAAGAATTAAAAAGCAAACAGCAGCCCTTCTTCTCCTTCAAAAACGTTTTTCACCTCCTCCCTCACTCCTCCATTAACAAACTTTCTAAAGCTTCAATTTCCATGCTTTCCTCACCCCAAAACCCTAAGTCCCTTCACTAAAAACTTGTCTCTACCTCTTGGGAAGTGTTTGGCAGCCTAGAAAGGGAAAGAAAGTGAAGATTAACTTGGGAAAATTCTGCCCTACAAGAGGTTAGTGCACATATATACTTAAAACTCTTTAATCCCATGCTAGAGACTTGAAACAAGTATGGATTTGTAACTTAAATGAATAAAAGTTATGTGTATGTCCACCATGATTTTCGGCAGCCCTAAAGAAGGAACATGATTGAGTGTCTTGATGGACTTAGAGTGAACTAGAGAGTATGTTTAAAATATATATATATATATATATGTAAGGAATGAAAGTGATTAATTAAGGTAGTTGTGAAAATTTATAATAGAAATTAGGGTTTTGAGGTGTGAAACTTGGATTTAGCTTATGAAATTGTGAAAGAACATTATAAGGGTCAATTAGTGACCATTTGAGGTAAGTTGACCATAATTTGAAGTGCATTAGAGGGATGCTAACTGAATTGGTAGGCTGCCTAGGGTAACCAGTAGGGAGGCTGTGATTTCAGTCCACTTACACAGCCATAACTTTGGTTGTGTAGGTCCAATTGGTGTTTGGCCAATTGAACATGAAACTAGGATTATAATGGCACATTTTTGCTGAAGAAACCATGCCCAAAAGACCAAAGCAAGAGGACCAAAAGTTGGCCCCAATCCGGATACCCTGCAACAGCACCTGCAGAAATGACCAACTGTTCATTTGGCCATAACTCACTGTAGATATGGTCAATTGACCTGAAAGTTTTACAGTAACAAGATATGATATAGAAAAACAACTTTCATGAAGAACATCAGCCCAAATTATGCCATTAACCCATTCAAATTATTGAACAAAGTTGAGTTATCAAACCTGCAACTCCGCAGATTTACATTTGAACAGTAATGTTTGGATGGCTATAACTCTCTCTAGAAAACTCGGATTTAGGCGATTCTTGAACCGATGGAAACCTAAGGCATGGTAGAACATTTCATATGAAGAAAGTTAGATCAAATTATGAACTTAACTTGGTCAAATTACTGACTAAAGTTGGACCAAAATCTGCCAAAACCCAAAATTTCAGCAGGAACAGTACACGTGAACAATAAACTTATTTTGGCCATAACTTGAGCTACAAAACTCCAAATGGAGTGATTCAAAAAAAGAAATTCAACTAGACAAAATAAGGAACAACTTTCATGTTTACCATTTCCTCAAATTCCCACTGTAACAGTGTTTAATGGAATAGTAAAGTTAAGCTTCAAAAACTGAAAATTTTGTTTCCCTTGGTTTAAGCCTAGAAATGGTAAAGGTGACCACTTCCAACAAGTTTTAAATGAAAAATGTGGTATGTTTGAAGTGCCAAAGCCAATGTACCTACTTTCTATGCAAAAGTCAACTTTTTTGTTGACTAATGAAGTGAATAGTGACACCAAAACTTGAAATTCAAAAATGTGAAACTTAAAAATGCAAAATGCCCTAGTAGGCCTAATGTGATTGGTTTGGATAGGTTGGCATGCCAATAGGGTATTGTTTTAGCAGTACTGCGAAAGGCTTTATGCCTGTATTCATGGCTTTTATGCCCGTATTCATGGCTTTTATGCCCGATTATGTGATATCATGGCTTTTTAGCCATATTGATCGTGATACATGGTTGGCGCCCTGCGTCCCATGGTATGACGCCCGAGGCACCGGTGTCGGTTAACGACCCGTTATCCACCGATCGATGCCCAAAGATAGGTTACTTGGGCATGGAAAAGTATAACTGTAATTGAACTGATTATTAAAGAAAAAACGAAAATTAAATATCAGGAATGATTATGATAGAATACAAAGAAACTCAAGATCATGAAGAAAATAATTAACAAAATGCATGAAGAAGTTAATATCATAAAACGTAATTAGCCCTCGACTAAATATTAAGTTGGTAATTATTCAGTTCTTATGAACACAATGGCTAAGAAATTATGATTTTTATTTGCATATTATATTTTCTTGTATTATTGGCACCACTAAGCTTTATGCTTAGCGCCGCTTTGCAACGCTGTAGGTAATCAAGATTTGGACAGAGGGCCCAGAGACCACGCATTGGGTAAGGCCGTTCACGCTCGCATAGTGTGCGTGTCACCTCACCGTCTCGATTGCATTGGTAGGACACTAGGTGTCATTTTGGTATTTTGTAATTGATTTTATTTTCTCATGTGTAAATGAACTTATGAAATGTAATTTGATGTTCATGTAAATAATGAGAATTGTGTTTATAAATGGAAAAGTGAATGTTTATCTGTAATTTATATATGATTATCACATGTGATGAATGATTGAGAAATGAATGGTTGAAAAATGTTGAGATTTTGATAAATGGAATTGAGATGATTGAATATGAATATAAGAAGTGTTTTTCACAGGTTCCGAAGAACGGTTTTCTCCATTTTTAGCCGGTATTCTACAGGATTTTCTTTAAAATTTTTGGAACCTCAAATAAATAATAATTTCGATAAATGGCTTAAAATGAATTATATTTCACAAGTTATATTCAAAATTATGATAAAAATTAATTAAGATAAAATAGAGTGCTCCGGCACACTGAGTGGCATTGCTTGCTCGGCTACACTGTAGTCGGGTAAGGGGTGTCACAATCTGTCTCAATTCCACATCATTAGGAACGCACATTCTGCTCTGATGTAGCAATAAACCATCATCTCTCATAGAAAATTCAGGTTTCTTACCCTGCTGGACTTCTTTCAGTAGCTTCTGATATTTTTCATCACTCTGAGCAGCCATTCTGATCTGATCAATCAATACTGGCTGTACATGCCATGCAACTGCTGTCTGTCCCTCATCATCAATCTCTAAACTAGCATGCTGTGCTTTTAACTCATGTACCATGGACAAAGGAGAAACTCTGAGACTTGCCATAGTCTTGCGACTTAAGGCGTCAGCCACCACATTTGCTTTCCCTGGCTGATAGTCTATTAAGCAATCATAGTCTTTAATCAGTTCTAACCATCTCCTCTGCCTCAAATTCAATTCCTTCTGGGTACCTAAGTACTTCAAGCTCTTGTGATCTGTGTAAATGTAGCATTTCTCCCCATACAAATAGTGTCTCCAGATCTTCAGAGCAAAAACAATAGCTGCTAGCTCTAAGTCATGTGTTGGGTAGTTCCTCTCATGCGGTTTCAGCTGGCATGAGGCATAAGCAATGACATTCCAATCTTGCATCAATACACAGCCTAACCCATTGTGAGAAGCATCACTATAAACTATATACTCATTATCTGGAGTAGGTAAAATAAGGACTGGAGCTTCAGTCAAAGTCCTCTTTAACTCATCAAAACTCTGTTGACATTTATCTGTCCACTGAAATTTTACATCTTTCCGAAGCAGCTTGGTCAGTGGAGAAGCTAACATAGAAAACCCTTTCACAAACCAGCGGTAATATCCAGCTAAACCCAGAAAACTGTGAATTTATGTGATATTCCTGGGCGGCTTCCAATTAAGGATAGCTTTTACCTTGCTGAAATCTACCTTAATCCCTTCAGCTGACACAATATGTCCCAAGAAGGAGATTTCTTTTAGCCAAAATTCACATTTCGACAATTTGGTGTATAGCTATTTCTCCCTTAAAGTCTGTAGTACAATCCATAGATGTCTGCCATGCTCCTCTACATTCCTTGAATATATCAAAATATCATCAATAAACACCACCACAAATTGGTCAAGATATGGTCTGAAGATAGTGTTCATCAGATCCATAAAAGCAGCTGGAGCATTTGTTAACCCAAATGGCATTACCAGAAACTCATAGTGGCCATATCGAGTTCTGAAAGCAGTTTTTAGAATGCTCTGCTCTTGCACTTTCAACTGATAATAACCAGATCATAAATCAATTTTGGAGAATACAGCTGCACCCTTTAACTGATCAAACAGATCATCAATGCGAGGCAATGGATATCCGTTCTTTATTGTCACCTTATTCAACTATCGGTAGTCATTACATAAGCAGAGAGTGCCATCTTTCTTCTTAACAAACAATACTGGCGCTCCCCAAGGTGACACACTAGGGCGGATAAAGCCCTTTTCAAGTAGTTCTTGTAATTGTACCTTCAACTCCTTCAACTCTGCTGGTGTTGTAACATCCTCACTTTAGCTAGTCCGTACAGTCTACTGTTCCAGTGACCAGTGTCGGTCTGGACAGCTAGAACGTCCGGAAAAATATTTAAACTAAAGTGAGGAACCATAATTAACTCAAATATTAATAAGAAAAATTTGGGAAAAATTTTAGAAATAAAATGGAACCAAGTTAAATGAGCCGGCGCCCTAGCGATGGGTAACCTAGTGAGAAGTTGCGGTTCTCACAACTAGGAGCCCTAGACCTGGGGAAAAATTATAAAATAATTATTGGGACTCTAGAGAAGGGTCATTGAGGTTCTTATGGCATTAGAATGCCAAGAAAATACTTAGAAAAATTTTTCAATCGGTACAGACAATTTTGGCTCGTTAAGCCAAACGGAGGGCATTTTGGTCATTTCGTCTTCAGAGATGATTTTTGGCCAACTTGTCTAGTTAAATAAATAATTTATATGACTAAATATTTTTAAAAATTTAATTGAAATTAATTAGACAAGAAATGGAGAGAAAATGAAAGAAAATGGCATTATGACATCATAATGATATCATTAAAGTTCTCCCAACCTATCTAATATGGACACATGGCATAACTTTATTTAAAAGAGATAAAATGGGCTGGAAAATGAAACAAAAATCAGACCTCTCTCCTTCATCCTCTTCTTGCCGTGACCTCTCCTTCCCTAACCACCATTTTCAAGCTTTCAAAGCTTGATTTTCCCTAGCTCTCACCCCACTAACCCTTATACTCCCAAGACAAAAAAGTGTTCTTAAAACTTGGTGATTCTTTTGGGAGCAAAAAGAAAGGAAAAGGAAGAGCTTTAGTAAGTGGAAAATCTCACTCCATAGAGGTTAGTGACCTAACCATGAATTTTACTTTAAATTCATGTTAAGGACTTTGAATGAGTGTAAATTACAAAGAAAAATGGTTAACACCATTTGTATGTAAACCCTAAATTTTGGCAGCCTTGGTTAGAGAAATATGGTGATGATTTTTGTGAGCTAAAATGCTAGTGTGGCTGCCCATAATATGTATCTACTAAGTGGATTGATGAAATGAAATGAAAATGCATGGGTTGTAATGTTTGAGTTAGGGTTTGGGGTGGAAAATGGGACTTTGACCATTTGATGATGAAAATAGGTTTTAATGGTCAAATAGTGACCATTTGGTTCTGTTTAAATAAAAAATGAAGTGTGTTGAGTAGTGGGATTTGGGTTTGGTGTGGCTGCCCTTGGTGACCTGCAGAATTGGACATGAGTCCAGTAGGTTTGGGCAGCAATAATTTGAATTATAGAGGTCCAATTTGTGCAAGGATAATTGGACATGAAACTAGACACATAATGGCACAACTTTGGTGAAGAAACTATGCCCAGAAAACTAAACCAAGTTGACCAAAAGTTTGCCCTAATCTGGGTTACCTACAGTCTGCCTGGGCAAAATGACCAAATGAATAGTATTTGGTCATTTGGCCATAACTCAGTGTAGAAAGGTCTAATTGACCTGAAATTTTACCAGCAACAAGTTGGGATATAGACCAACAACTTTCATGAAGAAACCAAACCCAAATTCTGACCAGAACATGTACAAAAGGTGAGTTGCAGTTACTATTCCTGTCACTGTTCCTAACACTGTAGATTTGGTCAGTCCATAAATTCTGGACAAAATTTCAATTCGGCCAGTTGTGATTTTTGGGCCATAACTAGAGCTACAAAACTCCAAATGGAGTGATTTAAAAAAGGAAATGCAGCAAGACAAAATAAGGAACAACTTTCATGCTTATCAGTTTGCCAAATTCCCACTGCAAAAATGACTAATGGAACATTAAGACAAAGTATTAAAACTGAAAATTCTGTCCAATTAGCATTAAGCTTAGAAATGGTATTGGCAACCAATACCAATAAGTTTAAAATGCAAAATGTGGTATGTTGATGATATTTAAACCAATATACCTATTGTCAATGCAAAAGTCAACATTTTAGTTGACTAATGAAATGAATAGTAACATTCAAACTTGAAATTCAAAAATTGTGAAATTTAAAAGTGTAATATGCCCTTGTATACCTAATAAGATTGGTTTGGATAGCTTGGCATGCCAATAGGGTTCTGTTAGCAGTACTGCGTATGGCTTCATGCAATTCTGTGTTTCATGGCTTCTCATGCCATTTTATATCATAATATCCTTTGGCTATGTTATTTGAGTTGATATACTTGGGTTTTAACCCTGATAATTATTACCGCTTATTAGCTGTTCTGTTGCATACCGGGAGACACAATGTGACTGATGGTGTGATGGTCCGAGGTACTTAGTACCCAGTGCCAGTTTACCCATTTATCTAGTCCAGTCCACTAGTATAGGTTATTCGGGCAATGTTAATGAATCTTACCAAACTTAAATCAAATAATACTGCAATAAATATCAGAAATTAAGTCAACCCAAAAATGTAAACATACATTCTGTATAATTATTTTTATTATATTTTTTTATTTTATATTGTCACCACCAAGCACAATTGCTTAGCGCGTCGCTTTTGCCACGAGCAGTCATCGAGACCTAGTCGGGAGCCAGCAGACATCGAACAGGTGAGCATTGAGTCGCATCCGGAGTCCAGAGTCACTTCACATCTGCACTGCATATGGTAGGACATTAGGATTTTGGGTAGCATTTTGTATTTTGCATTTTGTGTTATGTATTAGTTTTGGGATTGTAACAATCAACTCTTGTAATTATGTAATAATGTAATTATATGAAATTTCATGTTATCGAAATTTTCTGTATAATGTATGTTGATAAATGAAATGTTGAGAAATGTTTATGAATATGCTTCAAGTGATGAAGTGAATAGAAAAGTTTTGAAAATAGTATTGTGGTTTGAGATTGAGATTGAGATTTTGAGATTGACTTGAAATGTGTATAATGGAGTTTGGATTTGAAAATTATATTGGAAGTGTTTCTAAACAAGTTCAAAAGAACTGTTTTTCCAATTTACAGCCGGCACTCTACCGGATTTTCTATAAAATTTGCGAAAAAATTTGGATTTATCAAAAATTGTAAATAAATGAATTAAAGGGATAAATTGCAATTAAAAATATGAATTGGTGCTCCGGCACACTGAGTGGTATATCTTGCTCGGCTACACTGTGGACGGGTAACGGGTGTAATATTTAGTGGTATCAGAGCATCAGTTTAGGCATTTCTAGGCCTAGATAGAGTGCATACCATTGCATTGCATTTGTAAGTGTTGAGGTGACACTGATGCAGTTCTGTTTGTTTTATTATTTTGAATAGGATATGGATACTGCTTTGCAAATAGCCATTGATGAAGAGGTGGGGAGTCGTGCTCCACTAAGGGTTGAATCTGGAGGCAGGGGAGAATCGGCTCCACCAGTAGCTGAGGCACCTGCCCAACCTCAGTTTGCTCTACTTCAGCAAATGACTGAATTTTATCGAAAAATGATGGGGGCAATACCACCACCACAACCACAGCCACAACCTCCACCAGTACCACAGAAATCTCATTTGGAGAAACTGCGAAAGCATGGGGCTATGGACTTCTTTGGGAAGAGAGAGGATGATCCCATGACCGCAGAAAATTGGTTGGATAGAACCATCAGAGTGCTGAAACAACTAAACTGCACCCCCGAGCAGAACCTGGTGGGTGCTGCGTAACACCTCTATGTTCAGTAGTGCGTACTACTGTTCCGGTGACCAGTGTTGTCCGGATAGCTAGAATGCCTAGAACTACACTTCGAGATGAGTGAGGAGACATAAAATAATGAAATACAAGAAAAGAAAATACAAGAAAAATAAAGGAAAAATAATAGTAAAGAAATGCAACCAAGTTAAGCGAGCCGAGAACCCTAGCGATGGGTGACCGCACCGGGAAGTCACGGCGTGGACCGTTGACTAACCCTGGAATGCGGGGAACCCTGGAAAATATTTTTAGGACTTAAATAGACCCCTATTGAAGTATAAATATCATTAGAAATATTAAATAAAAATTAAATAATTAGTACAAAGAAAAGTGGGAAATCGAAAAACGGACAAAACCCGATGTTACCGAAAAATCGGGAATACAACCCGAACAGGGGCATTGTGGTCATTTGACATCTCAAATTGTCTTTTGACCTAAATGTCCATTAAAAATACATGATATTACACTTGGAAAATATAATGAAAAATTAAATTAGGGGTACCTAATGTAAATAGCCAAAAGTGGAGTGAAATTTGGGTAATTAGCACTTAAATAATATTAAATAAATTTCTTATGTGAATGGACCACTAAGGGATTATAATATGCATTAAGTGGGTAGATTACTCCGCTAAAACTTCATCTTCAACCTTTGAAGACCACCATTGCCATAAAGAAAGCCTTAGAAACCACCATTGTTGTCCCATTTGTGAGCTTCATGCATCCATGATCCAAGCTTCAAGTGGTTAGGGTTTCTTCACTAAAAGTAACCACCACACCTTGGGCAGCATTTAGGGAGTGAGAAAGGTAAGTTTTGATGAGTTTTTAAGAAGCTTCAAAATAGGTAAGTTTGTGTTTTTGAATGTTGCTTTGTTAAAGTTTGTAAGCATGTTATGGGTGTTTGATTTATGAAGAAATTTTTGAGTTTTGATGTTGAATGGGAATGTGCACTTTTGGCAGCCATGGAAGCACCTTGAAGGCAGTTTATTTGTGCTTGTAAATGGTGAATTAAATGATTGACTAAATGTATATTGTGTAGGAAATTGTTTAGGTGATGTATACTTAGTATATGTAAATGTAAAATGAGATTTAAAGCTTGGAAAGTAATGGAATGTAAGTGTACCATTGTGGCAGTTTGCTAACTCTTGAGGAATGCTGGAATTCATGCTTGGTTTATGGAATAATGATGTTAAAATGTGTTAGTTGTTATGGCAGTTTGAGTGTATGTATGGTGGTGTGAAGTGGGACATGTAAATGAGCATGAATTGGTGATTGAATTGTTGTAAATTGAATTGGACAAATTCTGCACTTGTTGGTGCACATTGAATGTAATTTTAAACTGCCCAAATGACCTGTAATATGTTTTAAACTATGTTTAGGTTGTGGTACAACCAGAATTGGTTTGAATGTTAAGTTTGGTGAGTGTTAAAAGTGATGCTTGATGTGTATGCAAGAATTGCAATAAGGCAGTTTGAGTTTTAGGCCTAGAACTTTAATTGTGTGGCTCCAATTGGTATGAGACCAATTGGAGGTGAAACTAGGCACAAAATGTGCCAACTTTCATGAAGAAAGCTTACCAAAATTCTGCTTGCAAGCTAGCTTGAAAAATGACCAAATCCGGATTAAGTGCAATTGAGGCCTGAAAACTGACCATTTGGGCAGCAGTTAATGTTTAGGTCATAACTCACTCAAAACAAGTCCAATTGACCTGAAATTTTAACCATGAATAGTTAAGACCCATATCTACAAGTCTTATGAAGGCACCAAAGCCCAAAAATGACCATAAGCAAGTCAAACAGCTTTCACAAGTTCGGGTCCAAAAAACTGGCCGAACCTAAAATGACCTAAAGTGACCTAAAATGACCAATTTTGGTGCAATTTGACCAGCAATAGTAAAATGACCATAACTTGGTCTACATAACTCAGAATGACCTGAAATTTTGCCCCGCGTTCCATAAGACATAGATCTACAAGTTTGTAGTTTGGACCAAAACCCAAAAACCGAGGGAACTAGGTCGTCTAGCTAGGTCAAACTAGTATCCCGGAATCCAGCAAATTGCAAGAAAATGCAGTATACATGGAAATGAATTGGTAACGTGTACCAACCCTAAAAGTCTATTGAATGTAACCTATCAGTAACATTAAAACCTAGTTTACTAGTAGGCATCGGGAGTCAATATATTAGGTTGACTAAGCAAATAATGGAATTCAGTAAATTAATTATCTAGCATTATCGTTAGAGACAGTTTAATTAAGTACTGAAACACTTTAAATTGTATTTCTCAGTTAGGAAAGACTCAGGGAAAGGAAAGAAAACACTGAGTCAAGACCAGGAGACAGTTATCAGAGGTTTGTGCACAACAACTGTTTCTTTTGAATTTTTCAATTGAAATGAATTATGACTATTTGAACATTATTGTTTTAAATTGTGAAAATGTGTTTGAATGAATAGTTATTGCTTGAAAAGCATTGTAAATGGTTTGAAACTGTGAAAAATTGTTTGAATGATATTGATGGATACTTATTGATTGAAAAGCATTGGAAATGATTTGAAACCACAACTATCATGTAGATTGATTGTATTCCTCACTAGCTTGTCTAGTGGGACGAATTGAATTCCCTCTCTGGATGAAGTGTTGAGGTGTGTGCCTGTTGAGGATGAATAGAATGAGTACTCATATTTTTGCTAGCTGGCTATGTTATTCCTCATTAGTCATCGACTTTTGGGACGAATTGAACTTTGGAACATGATTAAGCTCTGTGTGATTTATTGATTTGTATTATGAGATTGTGAAATGGAGTTAAATCCTTATTGACATTTACTGTCTTTTGAAGTTAACTATGTTTTAATTTCTGAGATTTATTGTGATATTGTGTTAAATTCCTTCTGACACTCATTGTCTTGAATTTAACTATGATTTTATATATCCATCATTTAAATGATTTATGAATTGTGATTTAAAGTTGTATGTGGTTAATGCTGTGCACCACTGAGACATTGTCTCAGCGATAGCTTTTATTCTTTATCGCAGTAGACAGACAGACAGGCGTGAGACTAAATTTGCTAGTACATCCAGCGAGAGATTATCGGGTATAACGAGTATACCACATTTTGCGTTTTGTGCTGTAATGTATAACCACTGTATGCATATATTGTTTTTGGTTTTGAGCAGTTGTAAATTAAAATTGTACATTGAAGTTGTAAAGTAAATTATGAGTTATTTTGACTTGTAAAAATTGTATTATATTTCTTTTATCTCAGTCTTTGAAAAATCACTGTGGATTTGAGTTGAGAAATATATTGTGTTGAGAAATATGTTGGGGTTGAGATTTGGAAATATATTGAAGTGCTTTTCTGAGTTTTACAAGAACTGTGTTATCCAAAATACAGATGGCACTCTGCCAAAATTTTTACAGAAATTCTAAATAATTCAAATGTGTTAGTTCTATCACTTCAGTTCAAAAAGATTTTTAACACCAGTAAATAGTGCTCACCACTGTAAAAGAAGTAAGAAAAGTTTTTAAAATCCCTTGTTGTGTATTTAATGGGTTATCAGTAGACGGAGTTGGTAATTCATTAGGTATACTACGGGATCATGTCATGCCTTACAGAGGGGTAGGGTGTGACATGTTTTAGTGGTATCAGAGCTAGTTTTTAAATTTTGTTTTCACCTGTTATTTGAATATTCTTTCTTCATAGTACAACTGCTCAATATCATTGTTTGATACATACAGTACATTACATTATAAATATGCACTAACGGGAGGAAATCTCCTTGTGTTATTTGTTCAGGAGATCTAAAATCCTTGAATTGACCATGGAAGAGGGTGATCATTCAGTCGATCAATCTATTGAGGCTGAGGTGCAAGGGGATGCCCCAGGCCTACATAATGTCAGTGGTTCAGCAGCACCAGCCCTCGCAGTACCGCAGTTTCCTGCTCAGTTCGCTCAGCAGATGGCTGCAATGTTCCAACAAATGGCTGGTAATGTGCCTACTCAAGTCCCAATACAGACACCAGTGGTACAACCACAGTCTCCTACTAGGCAGTATGACAAATTGATGAAGTATGGGGCTACAGAGTTCAAGGGGGCAGTAGATCCTTTGGAAGCTGAACAATGGTTAGAGAAGATGGATAGGGTATTCAATAAATTGCATTGCACGGAGGAGCTCAGATTTGAATACTCAGTATCTTTGCTACAGGGGGATGCTTATGACTGGTGGAAAACCATTCCCCACGATGCAGTAGAACCTCTGATGCTAACATGGAATGACTTTCTCAGGGAATTCAGACAAAAATATGTCCTCGATGCTTATGTAGACCAGAAGCTACAAGAATTCCTAAGTCTGAAACAGGGGAGCAGATCAGTGGCTGAGTATGAAAGAGAATTTTCCCGCCTAAGCAATTATGCAGTGAGTTTACTTTCTACCAGTAGGGAGAGATGCAAGAGGTTTGAAACTGGCTTGAAGCCCAATATCAGACTACAAGTGGTCGGATTCAAACACACTAACTTCTCTGAACTTGTTTCTCAAGCCCTAGAGTTGGAAAGAATTGAGTCTGAAGCTGCTCCTGAGAAAAAGAAATCGGAGAAGACAGAGAAAGAGGGAAAATTAGTAGAATAGAGTTCTAGTGGTCCTACTGGAAAGAGGAGGAATCATGGGGGACATGGCAGAGGTGGCAAGAAGTCTGGTAGGGGAAGATATTCGTGATGAAACCTCCCTATCCGTCAGTGAGTACCAGAGGTTCCTACCCTTCCCGCCAATGTGAAACTTGTGGAAGAAATCATGGTGGGATATGCTATAAGGCTATTGGAGCCTGTTATAACTGTGGAGGCACAGAACACTTTGCCAAGGACTGCACCAGTAGTCGCAGAGTTGGACCACCTCCTACTACTACAGAAGGGTCGATTGAGCCTGTCACTGAAGTTCACAACCACCCAAAGCAAAGGTAGAGGCGGGGTAGAGGTAGCCAGTGACGGCCAAGGCACGATAAAACATTGAGCAAGACAATTGCTCGATCGAATCTATGCAATGAGACAGAGGGAAGAGGCCGAGACATCTGATGTTATGGCTGGTACCTTCTCAACTTTTAATCAAGATGTTTTTGTGTTATTTGATCCGGGTTCTACCCATTCTTATGTGAGTACTAGCATCATTGATTGCATTGTTGTTCCATGTACAAAAATGGACTTTGAGGTGCTATTAACAAGTCCGTTAGGATAGGAGGTCAGGGTTAATAGAATGTATAGAGATTGTCCTTTGGTGATCCAAGGACACACTTTTCTGTCTAATTTCATTGAAATGCCCTTCAGAGATTATGATATCATCTTGGGCATGGATTGGTTAGCTAGGCATCATGCCATGATTGATTGGAAACTGAAGACAGTCACTTTTGGTCTCCCTCAGTACAGTGATGTGGTAATACATGGGGAGAGGCAATTATTGCCATCAAACATCATTTCGGCTGCACTAGCCAGAAAAATGATCAGAAAGGGGTGTGAAGCCTACTTGGTACATGTGGTAGACACCCAAGTGGGGAGTCCAGCATTGAAGGACATCCCTACAGTACATGACTTTCCAGATGTGTTTCCTAATGAATTGCCAGGATTACCTCCAAAAAGAGAGGTGCAGTTTGAAATTAATGTTATGCCTGGTGTGGATCCAATCTCCATAACGCCATACAGAATGGCTCTAGCAGAGTTGAAGGAGTTGAAGATACAGTTGCAAGAATTACTTGAAAAGGGCTTCATCCGTCCTAGTGTATCACCTTGGGGAGCACCAGTGTTGTTTGTTAAGAAGAAGGATGGTACTCTCCGCTTATGTATAGATTACCGGCAGTTGAATAAGGTGACAATAAAGAACAGATATCCATTACCTCGCATTGATGATCTGTTTGATCAGTTGAAGGGTGCAGCTATATTCTCCAAAATTGATTTGCGATCTGGTTATTATCAGTTGAAGGTGCAAGAGCAGAGTATTCCAAAAACTGCTTTCAGAACTCGGTATGGCCACTATGAGTTTCTAGTAATGCCATTTGGGTTAACAAATGCTCCAGCTGCTTTTATGGATCTGATGAACACTATCTTCAGACCATATCTCGATCAATTTGTGGTGGTGTTTATTGATGACATTTTGATATACTCAAGGAATGCAGAAGAGCATGACAGACATCTGCGAATTGTACTGCAGACCTTAAGGGAGAAACAGCTATACGCCAAATTGTCGAAGTGTGAATTTTGGCTGAAAGAAATCTCCTTTTTAGGACATGTTGTGTCAGGTGAAGGGATCAAGGTAGATTCCAGCAAGGTAGAAGCTATCCTTAATTGGAAGTCGCCCAGGAACATCACAGAAATTTGCAGTTTTCTGGGTTTAGCTAGATATTACCGTCGGTTTGTGAAGGGGTTTTCTATGTTATCTTCTCAACTGAGCAAATTGCTTCGGAAAGATGTAAAATTTCAGTGGACTGATAAATGCCAGCAGAGTTTTGATGAGTTAAAGAGGTGTTTAACTGAAGCTCCAGTTCTCACTTTACCTACTTCGGGTAAAGAATACACAGTTTATAGTGATGCTTCTCACAATGGGTTAGGCTGTGTACTGATACAAGATCGGAATGTCGTTGCTTATGCATCACGCCAGCTGAAACTGCATGAGAGGAATTACCCAACACATGATCTGGAGCTAGCAGCTACTATTTTTGCTCTGAAGATCTGGAGACACTATTTGTATGGGGAGAAATGCTACATTTACACAGATCACAAGAGCTTGAAGTATTTGGGCACCCAGAAGGAATTGAATTTGAGGCAGAGGAGATGGTTAGAACTCATTAAAGATTATGATTGCTTAATAGACTATCAGCCAGGGAAAGCAAATGTGGTGGCTGACGCCTTAAGTCGCAAGACTATGGCAAGTCTCAGAGTTTCTCCTTTATCCATGGTATATGAATTGAAAGCACAGCATGCCAGTTTATAGATTGATGATGAGGGACAGACAGTAATTGCATGGCATGTACAGCCAGTGTTGATTGATCCGATCAGAATGGCTGCTCAAAGTGATGATAAATATCAGAAGCTACTGAAAGAAGTCCAGCAGGGTAAGAAACCTGAATTTTCTGTGAAAGATGGTGGTTTATGTTAGTAGTATGCCCTAGAGCATATCATTTAGTATGTATCTTGTACATATTTTTAATAATAAAAGGCATTTCCACTTTTCCGTTTACATAATATATTTATGTGTAATAGAAAAGGTCCATTGATATTTTGTTAGAAATATTATTCTTAAGTTGTTAAGAATATGAGTGACAATATTTCTAGCACAAAGTATCATAAATAGGTTCACAATCGAGGATACTTCATAATAAGGACATGACTTATCCAGAAAGATTGTATTCATGTTTGTTCCCAAGTTATTTATATGAGATATAAATAAGATGGAATGGTGAGTCTCATGCCATATAACAAACATGATAGGCACTTATAAATGATAAGTAGGCCGAACCAGTGACACTTATGACAAGCACATGGAGTTTACTCTTGTCAATGTTTTGTCATAAATCATATCAGTGCATATAATCTTTAGACCTGAGATAGCACAGTTATCTTGTATATAGGTAGTTTGAGTTTGATACTGCTTTCATACTTGTACTATGTATGGGTATATGGGCATGTGTTGGCTCCTGCTAGTTATATATGGAGGTAGGTGTTGATCAAGATGGAATCTGTTCCTCTAAGTAAATAGAGATAAAATCCTATGTTCATTTAATTGTTCTTGATGTTTCAAGTTCTGGCCAGACAGATAGATTTATTCGAAAAGAGTTTACGATGAGAAAAATCTTTTAATCAAGAACTGGAATTAAAAGAGAACATAATATTCATAGCAAATGGAGTTTGACATAAACCATGACTCCGGCTTGAGTTGGGATTTTTATGTGAGAGAGATTCTAGTGCATGGTAACATATGATTATAGGTTCATTTAAGGTAAATCTTATTACTAATTGGGTGGCCATGGCATGCTATGCTAGGTGTTAACCATGGTCTATGAGGTTCATAAAATGATTTAGAGAAATCATTTATGGTAAGAAAGAGTTCGATGATATTAAGAGTTGATATCATGTCTCATTGCCAATTAGTGATGAGCCTAGTAAGTCACACACATACACAAGTTATCACCTATTTAAATATGATTTAATTAATTAATTAAAGAGTTTAATTGATTAATTAAATAGATTTGGTTTGCAATAAAATTGCAAAGTCCCTAGCATGACTTGAAACCAAATCTAGATTATTGGATGTGTAGTATAAATTAAATTTGTATTTAAAGTGTTTAAATATGAATTTAATTGATGAGAAATTAATTAATAGAGATTAATTAATTAATTTATATTTGATATAAATTAATTAGAAGAAGAAAATAATTATTTTGGGTTAAGAACTCAAAATTAAGACACAGGGGCATTTTGGTCATTTTGCAGTGTGACACGTGGCACCATGAGATGGTGACACATGGCATAACACATAAGCTTGCCAAATATTTTTAATCATGTAAGATGATTAAAATCAAGATTAAATATAGGTTTGACACTTGGCACAATGTGATTGGGTCACTTAAACCTAGAGCTAATCAAAAGGTGACATGTGGCTAGGGTTTAATGTGTTAACCTAGCTATTTAAGTGTGGTTATGAATGGAAAACATAACCAGCAGCCTCTCCTCTCATATGTCACGCCACTTTGAGCCTCTCCAGCTATTTCTCTTCATCTCTCATCAATTCAAAGAGATTAGCCATCAATCTCTTGAATTAAAAACACTAGAAATTGTTTCTAGTGTCCTGTTTGCATCTCTAATCTCTTAAAAGGCAGAACTTGATTTTCTAATTAATAGAAAAAGCTTTAGAAGCTATTCAAGGGCTGCCATAGGTGTTCTTGGTGTGGACAAGCTAGAGGGACAACATCTGGTGTCCTGAAGACGAATCTCAAAGGCGCAGACACGCTGCAGCACATCAAGAGGTTAGTGTAATCGTTCTTGATTTAATCTAGGGTTCTAAAATTAATCTGATTAATTTTAAAATCTTAAATGGCAAATACAGATCCAAAAACATATTAAAAGAGTTTTAATATGTTGTTTATCATTGAAATCAAATAGATAAAAATAAATCTTGCATGGTGCTTGTGACCTAGGTGAAAATTTTTGAATTCAATGGTATAATCTTGTGTTTTTCACGCTTGTTCCTTCAATTGGTATCAGAGCCACTATATTTGCCATTTAGATTGTTGATTATATAATTTAATTGTGTGTTTGATCATGAGATCAAGAGATTCATTGCTGGTTGGATCATGAGATGTGGCGTCACACATGGAGAAGCCACCATTGGTGGCGGCAACAATGGTTCCATGGGTGATTCAAGGTTTGGCTTTTAATTCTGCAATTGTTGTATGATCTAAGGCCTATTCTTTGACTAATTAAAGTGTTTAATTAGTTGTTTTAATCACACAATTAAATTATGATTCAAATCAGAATTTTAAAAATGTTTGAATGTGATTCAAATCTGAATTTTAAAAGTTGTTTGAATGAGATTCAAATTTGAATTTTTAAAGTTGTTTGAATCATATTTAAATCTGATTTTTAAAATTGATTCAATAAAATTCAGATCTGATTTTTAAAAAATATTTGAATGTGATTCAAATCTAATTTTTAAAAAATGTTTGAATGTGATTCAATTCTGAATTTTTGAAGTTGTTTGAATGTGATTCAAATCTGAATTTTTAAATTTGTTTGAATGAGATTCAAATCTGAATTTTTAAATTTATTTGAATCATATTCAAAACTGTATTTATAAGTTGAATATGAGATAATCAATATAATTTAAGTATGTATGTTTTATTTCATTGTTAAATATTGATATGCAAGAATGATGATCATGGACTATAAAAGACAAATGTGATTGGATTTATTTCTTTTATGTTTCTTTGGGATTGTAAATTAATTAATTTATTTTAATTTATTTTGGGCATGTATTATTAAGTTTGTAATATTTTTGGGTTGTAATTTCATTTATTTAAGTTCTTGTAAATTCACCTTGGTATGCCAAGGATTACTATGTAATATTGGATTGCAAGAAGTTCAAGGAGGTCAAGAGCATTGGTGGGACAAGTGGGAGGAATTCAATATCAAGTGTTGATTATGTACTCCTTCAGCAACTCTTGTAAAATGAATGAATGAAATGCACCTAGGAATGCCCTGATTCAATTCTTGGTGGCTCAATTGAATCCCTTAGAAAGTCCATGATCATACCATATTTCTCGCTTATCCATGAATGCATGAGATGTATGGGAATGTATGCAATTATATGATATATGCATGCTAAATGGATAATGTGCAAAGTGAGACCTTAATAGTAATTAGGATGGCTATAAAATCTTCCAAACAAATGATTAAGTTGGAAATGCTATAATTAAAGTAATTATAACATAAGCCCTCCATTGGGGCAATTATTTTAAGAAATTTTAAATAGTTGCATGAGATGCAATTAATTTAAGAGATTTTCTTAAGAATAATTGTTAAGCATGAGATGTTGTAAATATGTAAATGGTTTGGTGGCCAATATTGGATGTACCTGAGGACATTAAAATTATTTGCATAATTACTGGCTCAATGGGATCAACTTAACTAATGCAAGATAAGTCAATATTGGATGTACCTGAGATTTTGAGCATTAGGGGCTAGCAAAAGGATTGAACCTCACATGAGATGTGATGGGCAAGGAGTTGCTCACTTATAGTTTATTGTAATTCCAATAATGGATGTACCTGAGGATGATCAATAGAATTATAAGAATTCAATCACCCACTAGAAATCCATCCAACTAGGATTTCCGTTTTCTACTTTGGAAGTGTAGGATTCGCTAAGTTAGTGGGAGGACCAATTTGATTAAAAGACCATAATCATTTTAGTTAATTACATGATACATTTACTAATTAATCTGGTTATTTTCTGCAATTACTTTTCTGATAAAAATGAGCACAAAACAACCACCACCATCCAATATCCTTGCAAGCATACTTGATCACAACAGGTTGACAGGACCTAATCATGCGATTGGCTAAGAAATTTGAAACTTGTCCTGAACCTTGAACATATAGGATATGTTCTAGATTCAAATGTTCCTGGTCCCTTACCTCCAGAGGCCACACAAGAGGAACATGATACTTTGGACAAGTGGAAGGAGCATGATATGAGAGCTAAGTGTTACATGCTTGCTTCCATGAGTAATGAGTTACAGAAGCAACATGAGAACATGCAGAGTGCTAGTGAGATCCTCCTTCACCTACAAGAGTTGTATGGTGAGCACAGCAGGAATGCTAGGTATGAGATATCTAGACAGTTATTAAGTATGAGGAGACAGAATGTTTGGGATCATGTCCACAAGATGATTGGTGATTGAGCGATTGGAACATCTTGACTTCAACATGGATTTCCAACTACAAACGGATTTGATCCTTGATCCGTTCTGAGTCTTTTGTGAATTTTGTGACAAATTTCCATATGACTAAACAGGAATGCACCTTAGCTGAATTACTCAACATGCTGGTTATTGCCCAAAAGAATATGCCAGGCAATAAAGGAAAAGAGGTAGCTTTGGTTGCATCTTCTTCTACTGGAAAGTCCAACAAGAAGAAAGGCAATAAGAAAAAGAAACCTCAGTTCTGGTCCTTCAAGAAAATAGCTAAGCAGAAAAGGAAGACTAAAGTCGATGAAGGCAAAGGAAAGTGTTTCCACTGCCAAAGGATGGGCCTTTGGAAAAGGAACCGCCTGAGTATCTTGCTTCTCTGAAGGACAAGAAGGATACACCTTGGAAGGTATGTCCATATCTTGTTATTTAGATTCGATGATACTTATAGTTCATCTACAGCTTGGGTTTTAGATCTGGTGCGATTCTCACATTTCTAAAGATATGCAGGAACTAGCAAGCAATGGCGACTTGCATTCTCAAGATATTAGAGTCGGATTGGCAATGGCTCAAGGGGTGAAGCTATAGCCATAGGATCTAAATCTATTTATATGTTTGTACCTGTTTTGTGTTTGGATAATATTTTATATGTACCTGATGCTTGTAAGAACATCATTGATATATCTAGTTTGACTAGAAATGGCTATGAATTTCATTTCACAGATGATGTTTGCAATATTTATTTTGGAAATAAATATGTTGGTTGAGTTATATGAATGATGGTCTTTATTATTTGGATAATAATGACAAACACAAAATGAATGAAAGTGATCTAAAAGAATACAATGCCATGGTGAAAACCAACTCAAGTTCAATATATATTTGGCACTTAAGGTTATGTCATGTTGCAGATGATAGGATTGCAAATTTGGAGAATATGGGGATTCTATCCTCATTGGGCTCTGAGCCTACTCCAACTTGTGAATCTTGCCTTCAAGGCAAAATGACAAGATCACCCTTTGTTGGACAAGGGCTAAGAGCTGAAAATATTTTGGAACTAATACATAGTGATGTATGTGGTCCTTTTAAAGAAATGGCTAGAGGGCTTTCATTATTTTATTACCTTTCGATGATAAATCAAGGTTTGGGTATTTGTATTTGATGAAATACAAACATGAATCCTTTGAAAAGTTCAAAGAATTTAAATCAAGTAGAAAATCAAACAGAAAAAATATTAAAGCTCTTGATCGGATCGTGGAGGTGAATATTTGAGTCTTGAATTTGATGAATACTTGAGAGAGCATGGCATTGTTTCTCGGTGACTCCTCGAGGCATACGGTGAATGGTGTATCTGAAAGGAGAAATCGTACCCTAATGGATATGGTACGTAGTATGATGAGCTATACTGATATGCCAATCTCCGTGTGGGGATTTGCATTAGAATCGACTTTATATATTCGAATAGGATTCCATCAAAATCGTTTCTTCCACACCTTATGAGATATGGCATGGAAGAAAACCAAGTCTTAAGCATGTTAAGATTTGGGGTTGTCCACTTATATCAAAAAGGTGAACACCGATAAATTGGAGACGGATCGTAAAAGGTCGATTTGTTGGATATCCAAAAGATAGTTTTGGATATTATTTTTATTTGCCTACTTCACAAAAGGTTGTGATAAGTAGAGATGCCACATTTCTTGAATAACAGTTTGTTCAAGAAGGAGGCAAAGGAAGGCAAATAGAGTTAGAATTGGGGAATTCTGACCAACCAATGATCGGATGGATATAGATCCATCTAGTCAACCTATACCCATTGATGAAACATCTACAACCGTTCCTCGTAGAACAACCAGGGTATCTCACCCACCAGTGAGATATGGTTTTCTTCATGAAGAAGAACAAGAGTTGTCTACTCATGAAGAAGTAGATCATGGAGATGATCCACTTACCTATGAAGAAGCTATATCAGATATAGACTCTTCAAAATGGATTGATGCTATGAAATCTGAGATTGATTCCATGTATAAGAATCAAGTTTGGGATCTTGTTGACCCACAGAAGGTATTGTACCTATAGGGAACAAATGGGTTTTCAAGAAGAAAATTGGTTACGATGGAAAGGTAGAGACCTATAAGGCAAGGCTAGTAGCGAAAGGGTTTCGCCAAAGGCAAGGAATAGACTATGAGGAGACTTTCTACTTTGTTGCCATGCTTAAATCAATTAGGATTTTATTAGCAATAGCTGCATACTATGATTATGAGATTTGGCAGATGGATGTCAAAACAGCCTTTCTCAATGGATACATTGAAGAAAACATTTTCATGGAACAACCTAAGGGATTTGAATCCCAAGATGGTTCCAAGGTATGCAAGCTAAAGCGATCCATTTATGGGTTGAAACAAGCTTCGAGGAGTTGGAACATCCATTTTGATGAAGCCATTAAATCCTTTGGTTTTATAAAAAATGAGGATGAGCCATGTGTATATAAGAAGGTTAGTGACAGTGCTATCACTTTCCTGTGGATGACATACTGTTGATGGGTAATGACACAGGTATGTTGACGACTATAAAGGTATGGTTGTCAAATACATTCTCCATGAAAGACTTAGGGGAGGCAACCTATATTCTTGGGATTCGCATCTATAGAGATAGAGCGAAAAGAATAATTGGTTTATCCCAAAGTCTATACTTGGAAAAGGTGTTAAAGAGGTTTAACATGCTTGATTCCAAGAGAGGATTGTTACCAGTGAGACATAGTATCCACCTTTCTAAAGAGATGTCTCCAAAGACACCTGAAGAAAGAGATAAGATGGCCAGGATTCCATATGCTTCGGCTATTGGAAGTTTAATGTATGCAATGTTGTGTACTAGGCCGGATATCGCATATCTTTGTTAGTTTGACTAGCGGTATCAATCCAATCGTGTTTGGAATATGGATAGCTGTCAAGAATATTCTTAAGTACTTAAGAAGAACTAAGGATTTATTCTTGATTTATGGAGGTGGAGACTTGCAATTGGATGGTTATACTGATTCTGATTTCCAATCAGATATCGATGATAGAAAGTCTACCTCTGGATATGTGTTCATTTGTAATGGAGGTGCGATCGGTTGGAAGAGTTCCAAACAGAGCACGATCGCAGATTCCACTATCGAGGTCGAGTATATTGTCGCATCGATGTCGCAAAGGAAGTCGCTTGGATAAAGAAGTTCGTGATGTAACTTACATGAGTTCCTTCCATTGAGTCGCCAGTTCCATTACACCGTGACAACAATGGAGCGATCCACTGAGCTAAGGAACCAAGGTCTCACCGTAAATCCAAACACATAGAAAGGCGCTACCACATTATCGGAGAAATAGTTGGGCGGCGATGTAGCCATGCAGAAAATAGCATCACCAAAATCCAGTGATCCATTCACTAAGCCTATGTCACGCACTCGCTAGACCGACATCTTGAGAAGATAGGTCTAAGATATTGTAATGAATGGCTCTAGTGCTAGTGGGAGATTGTTAGTAGTATGCCCTAGAGCATATCATTTAGTATGTATCTTGTACATATTTTTAATAATAAAAGGCATTTCCACTTTTCCGTTTACATAATATATTTATGTGTAATAGAAAAGGTCCATTGATATTTTGTTAGAAATATTATTCTTAAGTTGTTAAGAATATGAGTGACAATATTTCTAGCACAAAGTATCATAAATAGGTTCACAATCGAGGATACTTCATAATAAGGACATGACTTATCCGTAAAGATTGTATTCATGTTTGTTCCCAAGTTATTTATATGAGATATAAATAAGATGGAATGTTGAGTCTCATCCCATATAACAAACATGATAGGCACTTATAAATGATAAGTAGGTCAACCAAGGACACTTATGACAAGCACATGGAGTTTACTCTTGTCAATGTTTTGTCATAAATCATATCGATGCATATAATCTTTAGACTGAGATAGCACAGCTTATCTTGTATATAGGTAGTTTGAGTTTGATATCGCTTTCATACTTGTACTATGTATGGGTATATGGGCATGTGTTGGCTCTGCTAGTTATATATGGAGGTAGGTGTTGATCAAGATGGAATCTGTTCTCTAAGTAAATAGAGATAAAATCCTATGTTCATTTAATTGTTCTTGATGTTTCAAGTTCTGGCCAGACAGATAGATTTATTCGTAAAAGAGTTTCGATGAGAAAAATCTTTTAATCAAGAACTGGAATTAAAAGAGAACATAATAGTCATAGCAAATGGAGTTTGACATAAACCATGACTCCAGCTTGAGTTGGGATTTTGTAACAGAGAGATTCTAGTGCATGGTAACATATGATTATAGGTTCATTTAAGGTAAATCTTATTACTAATTGGGTTGCCATGGCATGCTATGCTAGGTGTTAACCATGGTCTATGAGGTTCATAAAATGATTTAGAGAAATCATTTACGGTAAGAAAGAGTTCTGATGATATTAAGAGTTGATATCATGTCTCATTGCCAATTAGTGATGAGCCTAGTAAGTCACACACATACACAAGTTATCACCTATTTAAATATGATTTAATTAATTAATTAAAGAGTTTAATTGATTAATTAAATAGATTTGGTTTGCAATAAAATTGCAAAGTCCCTAGCATGACTTGAAACCAAATCTAGATTATTGGATGTGTAGTATAAATTAAATTTGTATTTAAAGTGTTTAAATATGAATTTAATTGATGAGAAATTAATTAATAGAGATTAATTAATTAATTTATATTTGATATAAATTAATTAGAAGAAGAAAATAATTATTTTGGGTTAAGAACTCAAAATTAAGACACAGGGGCATTTTGGTCATTTTGCAGTGTGACACGTGGCACCATGAGATGGTGACACATGGCATAACACATAAGCTTCCGAAATATTTTTAATCATGTAAGATGATTAAAATCAAGATTAAATATAGGTTTGACACTTGGCACAATGTGATTGGGTCACTTAAACCTAGAGCTAATCAAAAGGTGACATGTGGCTAGGGTTTAATGTGTTAACCTAGCTATTTAAGTGTGGTTATGAATGGAAAACATAACCAGCAGCCTCTCCTCTCATATGTCACGCCACTTTGAGCCTCTCCAGCTATTTCTCTTCATCTCTCATCAATTCAAAGAGATTAGCCATCAATCTCTTGAATTAAAAACACTAGAAATTGTTTCTAGTGTCCTGTTTGCATCTCTAATCTCTTAAAAGGCAGAACTTGATTTTCTAATTAATAGAAAAAGCTTTAGAAGCTATTCAAGGGCTGCCATAGGTGTTCTTGGTGTGGACAAGCTAGAGGGACAACATCCGTGTCCTCAAGACGATCTCAAAGGCGCAGACACGCTGCAGCACATCAAGAGGTTAGTGTAATCGTTCTTGATTTAATCTATGGTTCTAAAATTAATCTGATTAATTTTAAAATCTTAAATGGCAAATACAGATCCAAAAACATATTAAAAGAGTTTTAATATGTTGTTTATCATTGAAATCAAATAGATAAAAATAAATCTTGCATGGTGCTTGTGACCCTAGGTGAAAATTTTTGAATTCAATGGTATAATCTTGTGTTTTTCACGCTTCCGTTCCTTCAGTTTATTGCTACATCAGGGCAGAATGTGCATTCCTAATGATGCTGAATTGAGACAGATCATTATGAAGGAAGCACATGAGTCTCCTTTTGCTATGCACCCTGGTGGAACTAAAATGTATAGAGGGCTGAAAGAGCATTACTGGTGGATGGGTATGAAGAGAGATATAGCTGAATTTGTTTCCAAATGCCTAACTTGTCAACAAGTAAAGGCAGAACATCAAGTTCCAGCTGGTTTGTTACATCCTTTGTCAGTACCAGAGTGGAAATGGGAACGAATAACTATGGATTTTATTACAGGACTTCCAAGGACACTGAGTAGTCATGATGCAGTATGGGTTATAGTTGACAGATTGACCAAGTCTGCTCACTTTTTGCTAGTTCGGATGGATTATAGCCTGGAAAGATTTGCCAGATTGTACATATATGAGATTGTAAAATTGCATGGAGTGCCAGTATCAATTGTGTCTAACAGAGATCCTAGGTTCACTTCTAGATTCTGGGGTAGTCTTCAGAGAGCCCTAGGAACTAGATTGAACTTCAAAGACAAGATTCCACCCACGCATGCATGGCCACCGAGAGGGTTATTCAGATATTGGAGGATATGCTACGGGCTTGTGTGATTGAGTTTGAAAGTAATTGGGATACACACTTGCCTTTGATTGAGTTTGCTTATAACAACAACTATCAATCAAGCATTGGAATGCCTCCATATGAAGCTTTGTATGGCAGAAAGTGCAGAACTCCCTTATGTTGGGATGAAGTAGGTGAAAGGAAGATGATTGGGCCAGAAATTGTTCAGCAAACAGAGGAAAAGATCAGATTGATCAGAGATAGACTCAAGGCTGCATCAGACCGTCAGAAGTCCTATGTTGATCTGAAGAGAAGAGATATTGAATATGCAGTGGGTGATATAGTATTCCTCAAAGTTTCTCCTTGGAAGAGAATTGTGAGATTTGGCAGAAAGGGGAAACTGAGTCCTCGTTTCATCGGACCATATGAGGTTCTGGAAAGAGTGGGTCCTTTGGCATATCGATTGGCATTACCTCCAGAGCTATTAAGGATACACAGTGTCTTCTATGTGTCCATGTTAAGGAGGTACAGATCTGACCCATCTCATGTACTATCAGTTGAAGAGATTGAGGTAAATCCAGACCTCTCATATGAGGAAGAACCCATAAAAATTCTAGCTTATGAGGTGAAGCAGCTAAGGAATAAACAGATACACCTGGTTAAAGTGCTGTGGAACCATCATTCAGGTCAAGAAGCTACTTGGGAACGTGAAGAGGATATGAGGAGACAGCACCCATAGCTGTTCAGAGACTAATGCCAGGTAAAATTTCGAGAAAAAATTTATTTAAGGGGGGGAGAATTGTAACACCTCTATGTTCAGTAGTGCGTACTACTATTCCGGTGACTAGTGTTGTCCGGACAGCTAGAATGCCTAGAACTACACTTCGAGATGAGTGAGGAGACATAAAATAATGAAATACAAGAAAAGAAAATAGAAGAAAAACAAAGGAAAAATAATAGTAAAGAAATGCAACCAAGTTAAGCGAGCCGAGAACCCTAGCGATGGGTGACCGCACCGGGAAGTCATGGCGTGGACCGTTGACTAACCCTGGACTGCGGAGAATCCTAGAAAATATTTTTAGGACTTAAATAGACCCCTATTGAAGTATAAATATCATTAGAAATATTAAATAAAAATTAAATAATTAGTACAAAGAAAAGTGGGAAATCGAAAAACGGACAAAACCAGTTGTTACCGAAAAATCGGGAATACAATCCGAACAGGGGCATTGTAGTCATTTGACATCCCGAATTGTCTTTTGACCTAAATGTCCATTAAAAATACATGATATTACACTTGGAAAATATAATGAAAAATTAAATTAGGGGTACCTAATGTAAATAGCCAAAAGTGGAGTGAAATTTGGGTAATTAGCACTTAAATAATATTAAATAAATTTCTTATGTGAGTGGACCACTAAGGGATTATAATATGCATTAAGTGGGCAGATTACTCCACTAAAACTTCATCTTCAACCTTTGAAGACCACCATTGCCATAAAGAAAGCCTTAGAAACCACCATTGTTGTCCCATTTGTGAGCTTCATGCATCCATGATCCAAGCTTCAAGTGGTTAGGGTTTCTTCACTAAAAGTAACCACCACACCTTGGGCAGCATTTAGGGAGTGAGAAAGGTAAGTTTTGATGAGTTTTTAAGAAGCTTCAAAATAGGTAAGTTTGTGTTTTTGAATGTTGCTTTGTTAAAGTTTGTAAGCATGTTATGGGCATTTGATTTATGAAGAAAATTTTTGAGTTTTGATGTTGAATGGGAATGTGCACTTTTGGCAGCAATGGAAGCACCTTGAAGGCATTTTATTTGTGCTTGTAAATGGTGAATTAAATGATTGATTAAATGTATATTGTATAGAAAATTGTTTGGGTGATGTATACTTAGTATATGTAAATGTAAAATGAGATTTAAAGCTTGGAAAGTAATGGAATGTAAGTGTACCATTGTGGCAGTTTGCTAACTCTTGAGAAATGCTGGAATTCATGCTTGGTTTATGGAATAATGATGTTAAAATGTGTTGGTTGTTATGGTAGTTTGAGTGTATGTATGGTGGTGTGAAGTGGGACATGTAAATGAGCATGAATTGGTGATTGAATTGTTGTAAATTGAATTGGACAAATTCTGCACTTGTTGGTGCACATTGAATGTAATTGTAAACTGCCAAAATGACCTATAATATGTTGTAAACTATGTTTAGGTTGTGGTACAACCAGAATTGGTTTGAATGTTAAGTTTGGTGAGTGTTAAAAGTGATGCTTGATGTGCATGCAAGAATTGCAATAAGGAAGTTTGAGTTTTAGGCCTAGAACTTTAATTGTGTGGCTCCAATTGGTATGAGACCAATTGGAGGTGAAACTAGGCACAAAATGTGCCAACTTTCATGAAGAAAGCTTGCCAAAATTCTGCTTGCAAGGTAGCTTGAAAAATGACCAAATCCGGATTAAGTGCAATTGAGGCCTGAAAACTGACCATTTGGGCAGTAGTTAATGTTTAGGTCATAACTCACTCAAAACAGGTCCAATTGACCTGAAATTTTAACCATGAATAGCTAAGACCCATGTCTACAAGTCTTATGAAGACAGCAAAGCCCAAAAATGACCATAAGCAAGTCAAACAGCTTGCACAAGTTCGGGTCCAAAAAACTGGCTGAACCTAAAATGACCTAAAGTGACCTAAAATGACCAATTTTAGTGCAATTTGACCGGCAATAGTAAAATGACCATAACTTGGTCTACATAACTCAGAATGACCTGAAATTTTGCCCCGCGTTCCATAAGACATAGATCTACAAGTTTGTAGTTTAGACCAAAACCCGAAAATTGAGGGAACTAGGTCGTCCTGCTAGGTCAAACTTGTATCCCGAAATCCAGCAAATTGCAAGAAAATGCAGTATACATGGAAATGAATTGGTAACATGTACCAACCCTAAAAGACTATTGAATGTAACCTATTAGTAACATTAAAACCTAGTTTACTAGTAGGCATCGAGAGTCAATATATTAGGTTGACTAAGCAAATAATAGAATTCAGTAAATTAATTATCAAGCATTATCGTTAGAGACAGTTTAATTAAGTACTGAAACACTTCAAATTGTGTTTCTCAGTTAGGAAAGACTCAGGGAAAGGGAAGGAAACACTGAGTCAAGACCAGAAGACAGTTATCAGAGGTTTGTGCACAACAACTGTTTCTTTTGAATTTTTCAATTGAAATGAATTATGACTATTTGAACATTATTGTTTTAAATTGTGGAAATGTGTTTGAATGAATAGTTATTGCTTGAAAAGCATTGTAAATGGTTTGAAACTGTGAAAATTTGTTTGAATGATATTGATGGATACTTATTGATTGAAAAGCATTAGAAATGATTTGAAACCACAGCTATCATGTAGATTGATTGTATTCCTCACTAGCTTGTCTAGTGGGACGAATTGAATTCCCTCTCTGGCTGAAGTGTTGAGGTGTATGCCTGTTGAGGACGAATAGAATGAGTACTCATATTTTTGTTAGCTAGCTATGTTATTCCTCATTAGTCATCGACTTTTGGGACGAATTGAACTTTGGAACATGATTAAGCTGTGTGTGATTTATTGATTTGTATTATGAGATTGTGAAATGGAGTTAAATCCTTATTGACATTTACTGTCTTTTGAAGTTAACTATGTTTTAATCTCTGAGATTTATTGTGATATTGTGTTAAATTCCTTCTGACACTCATTGTCTTGAATTTAACTATGATTTTACATATCCATCATTTAAATGATTTATGAATTGTGATTTAAAGTTGTATTTGGTTAATGTTGTGCACCACTGAGACATTGTCTCAAATGATAGCTTTTATTGCCGTCGCAGTAGATAGATGCACAGTAGCAGACTAGGCTGCTAGTACATCCAGCGAGAGATTATCGGGTATAATGAGTATACCACATTTTGCATTTTGTACTGTAATGCGTAACCACTGTATGTATATATTGTTTTTGGTTTTGAGCAGCATGACTTAGAAGCATTACACATTTCTGAGGATTTAACCCAAAATCGTTTAGAGTGGAAAAAGCGAATCCATATAGCCGACCCCAAATTTTTGGGATAAAGGCTTAGTTGAGTTGAGTTGAGTTGAAGTTGTAAAGTAAATTATGAGTTATTTTGACTTGTAAAAATTGTATTATATTTCTTTTATCTCAGTCTTTGAAAAATCACTGTGGATTTGAGTTGAGAAATATATTGTGTTGAGAAAATATGTTGGAGTTGAGATTTGGAAATATATTGAAGTGCTTTTTACAGGTTTTCTGAAGAACTGTGTTATCCAAAATACAGATGGCACTCTGCCAAAATTTTTACAGAAATTCCAAATAATTCAAATGTGTTAGTTCTATCACTTCAGTTCAAAAAGTTTTTTAACACCGGTAAATAGTGCTCACCACTGTAAAATAAGTAAGAAAAGTTTTTAAAATCTCTTGTAGTGTATTTAATGGGTTATCAGTAGACGGAGTTGGTAATTCATTAGGTATACTACGGGATCATGTCATGCCTTACAGAGGGGTAGGGTGTGACATGCTGTGTCCCTACTTCAAGATGATGCCTATCAATGGTGGGACACAGTAACCAGTGAGGTGCAACCGGAACGGATCACCTGGGAAATCTTCTTCACATAGTTCAGGAAGAAATATGTGAGCAAAGTGTATTTAGAAGAGCGAAGAAGAGAATTTATCAGTCTGAAACAAAGACAATTGTCAGTGGTTGAGTATGAACGTGAGTTTGTCAGACTGAGCCGATATGGGAGGGAGATAGTCCCTACTGAGGCAGAGAGGTGCAGACGGTTTGAAGAAGAGCTCAATGACAACATCAAAGTCATGATCACAACATTGGAGATCACGGATTTTGCTAAACTGGTAGATGCTACATCAAAAGTGGAAAGGGTCCGAATAAATGAAACAAAATAGAAGGGAAAGACAGCAGAAGAGGGGTCCAGGTCAGTCCAGTGCATTTTCTGCTCCCAGTAAGAAGAGTAAGGGTCCTCCTGCTCAGAGTTCAGGACTACCACAGGGTCAGCGTCAGTCTCAAGGGCCTTGACCACAATTTACACCTAGGAGAGGCCAGTGCACACCATCAGTGGGCAGCTCTCCAACGATGGTGTTTAGGGGACTAGCCCTAGCATCTTCTGCTTGTCAGTACTGTCAGAAGTGGCATAAGGGGGAATGTTGGCGATGACCGGTGCATGCTTATGGTGTGGATCGACAGAACATCAGATCAAGAATTGTCCGAAGAGGACTACTACAGTCGCCCGACACAAACTGACAGACCTGCTCCTGCACCACAAAGGGGTAGGAAGCCCGGTAAATCTGAGGCAGCTGGTCCATCACTGAGGCCTATATCCGTGTGACACCCCTTACCCGACTACAGTGTAGCCGAGAAAGTTATGCCACTCAGTGTGCCGGAGCACTCTATTTTATCTTCATTCATTTTTATCGTAGTTTTGAATATAACTTGTGAAATATAATTCATTTATTGAAATTGTAATTTATTTGAGGTTCCAAAAATTTTAAAGAAAATCTGGCGGAGTACCGGCTAAAAATGGAGAAAACAGTTCTTCGGAACCTGTGAAAAACACTTCTAATAATCATATTCATCTATTCACAAACTCCAATATCAAAATCTCAATATTTTTCAACCATTCATTTCTCAATCATTCATCACATTTGATAGTCATGTAATAGTCACAGATCAATATTCACTTTTCCATTTACAAACACAATTTTGCATTATTTACATGAAAATCAAAATACATTACATAAGTTTCATTTACACAAAGGAAAATAAAATCAATTACAAAATACCAAAATGACACCTAGTGTCATACCAATGCACTGCAGACGATGAGGTGACACAGACACTATGCAGAACTGTGAACGGCCTTACTCAATCTGTGGTCTACTGAGCCCTCTGTCAAAATCTTCAGTACCTACACGTTGCAAAAGCGACGCGCTAAGCATAAAGCTTAGTGGTGCCAATAATACAAGAAAATATAATATGCAAATAAAAATCATAATTTCCTTAGCCATTGTGTTCATAAGAACTGAATAATTACCAACTTAATGTTTAGTCGAGGGCTAATTACGTTTTATGATAATAACTTCTTCATGCATTTTGTTAATTATTTTCTTTATGATCTTGAGTTTCTTTGTATTCTATCATAATCATTCCTGATATTTAATTTTCGTATTTTCTTTAACAATCAGTTCAATTACAGTTATACTTTTCCATGCCCAAGTAACCTATACTGGACGATCGATCGATAACGGGTCGTTGGCACTGGACACCGCGGTGCCTCGGGCCGTCATACCATGGGACGCAGAACGTCAACCATGTATGCAGTCAGTATGGCTAAAAAGCCATGATATCACATGATCAGGCATAAAAGCCATGAATACTAGCATAAAAGCCATGAATACGGGCATAAAGCCATGAATACAGGCATAAAGCCTTTCGCAGTACTGCTAAAACAATACCCTATTGGCATGCCAATCTATCCAAACCAATCACATTAGGCCTACTAGGGCATTTTGCACTTTTAAGTTTTACAATTTTTTAATTTCAAGTTTTCATGTCACTATTCATTTCATTAGTCAACTAAAATGTTGACTTTTGCATAAACAATAGGTACATTGGTTTTAGTACTCCCAACATACCACATTTTGTATTCAAAACTTGTTGGTTTTAGTCACTTTCTCAAAGCTTAGGTCATTTTGGCAAAATTGCCAATTTTTGGTTTTGGTGTCACTATTCACCTCATTGGTCAACAAAAATATTGACTTTTGGATAGAAAATAGGTGTATTGATTTTAACACCCCAAACATACCACATTTTGTATTTAAAACTTGTTGGAAGTGATTACCATTACCATTTCTAGGCTTAAACCAAGAGAAACAAAATTTTCGGTTTTTGAAGCTTAACTTTACTATTCCATTAAGCACTGTTACAGTGGGAATTTGAAGAAATGGTAAACATGAAAGTTGTTCCTTATTTTGTCTAGTTGAATTTCTTTTTTTGAATCACTCCATTTGGATTTTTGTAGCTCAAGTTATGGCCAAAATAAGTTTCTCTGTCACGGATCATCTCTCGCTGAAATTTTGTGTTTTGGCAGATTTTGGTACAACTTTGGTAATTAATTTTACCAAGTTAATTTAATTATTTGGTCTAACTTTCTTCATATGAAATGTTCTACCATGCCTTAGGTTTCCATCGGTTCAAGAATCGCCTAAATCCGAGTTTTCTAGAGAGAGTTATAGCCATCCAAACATTACTGTTCAAATGTAAATCTGCAGAGTTGCAGGTTTGATAACTCAACTTTATTCAATAATTTGAATGGGTTAATGGCATAATTTGGGGTAGGTTTCTTCATGAAAGTTGTTTGTCTATATCCTATCTTGTTGCTGTAAACATTTCAGGTCAATTTGACCACTCTACAGTGAGTTATGGCTTACTGTTCATTTGGTCATTTCTGCAAGGGCTGTTTGCAGGGTATCCGGATTGGGGCCAAGTTTTGGTCCTCTTGCTTTGGTCTTTTTGGCATGGTTTCTTCAGCAAAAATGTCATTATAAACCTAGTTTCATGTCCAATTGGCCAAACATCAATTGGACCTACACAGCCAAAGTTATGGCAGTGCAAGTGGACTGAATTTTCAGTCCCTCTGCTGCTGTCCTAGGGCAGCCTACAACTTCACTTTGCAATCCTATTTTTCAGTCCATAATATGGTCAAATTACCTAAAATGGTCACTAATTGACCATTAAAATGTGCTCTAACAATTTCATAAGCCAAATCAATTTTTCACTTCTCAAAACCCTAATGTCCAATTCAATTTGCCCATAAACCTCAATTAGCACACTAGTTCAACATCCATGCATATTCATACCTTAAACATCATTTCTATCCACTCTAAATTCATTAAAACAATCAAACTCATCCTTCCTTAGGGCTGCCAAAAATTCAAGGGATGCATACACTTAACTTTTATTCATTTAATTTACAATTTCTCACTTATTTCAAGCTTCTAACATGGAATCAAAGAAGTATATATATAAGTAGGCACTAACCTCACTTTAACCTCTTGTAGGGCAGATTTCTCCAAGTTAAATCTTCATTTTCTTGTACTCTCTTGGCTGCCAAACACTTCCTCTAGGTCCAAGGATTCATTTTAGGGTTGGGGTCTTGAGGAAATATGGTGAGGAAGCATGAGAAATGAAGCTTTTGTTTGAAAATCAATGGAGGGAGAAGAGGGAGAGATTCACGTTTTGGCTGAAGAAGAAGAAGGAAACAGCAGAATTTTGAGTCCATTTGTCTCTTTTAATTGTTTAAAAAAAGACTTATTGAATGGTGATTGGTGGAGGGTATGTAAATGACATCATGTGATGTCATTATCCCTAATTTCCTTCATTTTTCTTTTCTTTTCTTTTCTACCACATTTCAATTTAATTTTTAGCAATATTTCTTCATATTTTATGTCATATTAATTATTTACTTAACTGGACAAGTCGGCCAAAAATCACCTCTGAAGGCGAAATGACCGAAATGCCCTCCGTTTAGCTTAAGGGGTCAAAATTGTCTGTACCGATTGAAAAATTTTTCTAAATATTTTCTTGGCATTCTAATGCCATAGGAACCTCAATGACCCTTCTCTGGAGTCCCAAAAATTATTTTATAATTTTTCCCCCGGGTCTAGGGCTCGCTATAGAACCGCAACTTACCTCCTCGTTACCCATCGCTTGGGCACCGGCTCTTTTGACTTAACTGTATTTTATTTCTAAAATTTTTACTAAATTTTTCTCATTAATATTTGAGTTAATTTTGGTTTCTTACTTAAGTTTAAATATTTTTCCAGACGTTCTAGCTGTCGGGACCGACACCGGCCACCGAAACATTAGAATGCACTTAGTTGCTACCGGGAGGATGTTACAATCCGAGTCAGCTAAGAGGCCAGATACTAGAATACCTGCCAGGGCCTATGCCATCAGAACTCAGGAGGAGCAAGATGCCCCGGATGTCATTAGGGGTACGTTTTCCCTCTACAACACTTCTGTGTATGCATTGGTGGATCCAAGATCCACTCATTCCTACATCTACATCAAACTACCCACAGAGAGGGGAGTTCCACTAGAGGAGAGTGATCAAGACATTCTGTTCACAAATCCACTAGGCCACAGTGTGGTAGTGAATAAGGTGTATAAAGGTTGCCCGTTGAGGATTCAGGGATATGAATTCGCGGCAGACCTAATTGAATTGCCCTTCCACGAGTTTGACGTGATTTTGGGCATGGACTGGTTGTCATGTTATCAGGCAATAGTTGATTGCAAATTGAAGAGGATTTCTTTGAAAACTTCTGAGGGTAATGAGATCACTGTTGTGGGTGAAAGGACAGATTTCCTGTCCAATGTTATCTCAGCCACAGTTGCAAGAAGATTGATAAGAAAAGGCTATAAAGCTTACCTAGCACACGTGGTTAATACTTGGCAGGCTAAGCCAAACCTGTGTGATATACACACAGTATGAGACTTCCCATATGTATTTCCTGAAGAGTTGCCTGGTTTACCACCAGAAAAGGAAGTCAAGTTCGCTATTGAGGTAATGCCGGGTACAACATCAATTTCAATTGCTCCTTATAGAATGGCACCCACTGAATTGAAGGAGTTGAAAATTCAGCTGCAAGAGTTACTCAATAAGGGGTTCATATGCCCTAGTGTGTCACCATGTGGAGCTCCGGTGCTATTTGTGAAGAAGAAGGATGGAACTTTGACATTGTGTATTAATTACCAGCAGTTGAACAAAGTAACTGTGAAGAATAAATATCCATTTCCCAGAATTGACGATCTGTTTGATCAGTTGAAGGGAGCCAGTGTATTTTCAAAAGTTGATCTCAGATCAGGGTATCATCAGTTGAGGGTAAAGGATGCAGATGTGTCAAAAACTGCATTCAGAACCTAGTATGGGCACTATGAAATTCTAATGATGCCATTTGGGTTAACAAATGCACCAGCAGCATTTATGGACCTTATGAACCGTATCTTCCATGCATATTTAGATCGGTTTGTAGTGGTCTTTATTGATGATATTCTGGTATATTCCAAGACCAGGGAAGAACTTGATGAACATTTGAGGATTGTTCTGCAAACCCTGCCTGAAAAGAAGCTGTATGCTATGTTGTCCACGTGTGACTTCTGGATGAGTGAAATCTCTTTTCTTGGACACATAGTATCAGCTGAGGGGATTAGAGTGGATCCCAAAAAGATAGAAGCAGTGATGGAACGGAAGCCTCCTAGAAATACAACTAAGGTCAGAAGTTTCTTGAGGCTAGTTGGGTATTATAGAAGATTTGTGAAGGGATTCTCTCTTATAGCTGCTCCAATGACCAAGTTATTGCACAAGAATGTGAAATTTGGCTGGAACGACAAGTGCCAAGCCAGTTTTGAGAGGTTAAAGGCTATGTTGACAGAAGCACCAGTGTTAACATAGCCAGTGTTGGGAAAAGACTTTGTGGTCTATAGTGATGCCTCACATAATGGGCTAGGGTGTGTATTGATGCAAGAGGGGAAAGTGGTCGCCTATGCTTCCAGGCAGTTAAGGCCACATGAACAGAACTACCCTACCCATGATCTAGAGCTTGCAGCAATTATCTTCGCACTGAAGATATGGAGGCACTATTTATATGGTGAAAAATGCTACATTTACACAGACCACAAAAGTCTAAAATATTTGCCAACCCAGAAGGAGCTCAATCTCAGACAGAGGCGATGGATTGAGTTCCTGAAGGACTATGATTGTGTGATTGATTATCATCCTAGGAAGGCAAATGTAGTTACTGATGCTTTAAGCAGGAAGTCCATCACAGCTTTAAGATCACTAAATGCCTGTCTGTCCTTAGCTCAAGATGGAGCTATTTTGGCTAGGTTGTAAGTGAAGTCAACCCTACTACAGCAGATACAAGATGGGCAGAGGGTAGATGAAAAATTAATAGCCATTATAGGTAAAATTCTAGAGGGAAGGGAAACTGAATATGAGGTGAAAGCAAATGGGTGTTTGTATTACAGAGGAAGAGTGTGTGTACCAGAAAATGGGAATTGAAGACTCGTATTCTGAAAGAAGCACACACTAGTGTTTATGCTATGCACCCGGGAAGCACAAAAATGTACAATGATTTAAAGCCTCATTATTGGTGGCCTGGTATGAAGAAGGATATAGCTGACTATGTGACTAAGTGTTTGACATGTCAGCAAGTTAAAGCAGAACATTAAGTTCCATCAGGATTGGTACAGCCTATAAGCATACCTTAATGGAAATGGGACCGGGTCACTATGGATTTTGTTAGTGGTCTGCCTCTCACCCAAAGGAAGCATGATGCAGTGTGGGTGATAGTGGATAGATTGACGAAGTCAGCACATTTTCTACCAGTTAGGACTGACTACTCACTGGAGAAGTTAGCAGAATTATATATCAGTGAGATAGTTAGACTGCATGGAATCCCACTTTCCATCATATCTGACCGAGACCCAAGGTTTACCTTGAGATTCTGGAAAAAGTTGCAAGAAGCCTTGGGCACACAACTCTGCTTTAGTACTGCTTTTCATCCTCAGACGGATGGACACTCAGAACGAGTAATCCAGGTAACCCTAAGAACTAATTGAATTTTCATAGTTAATAAATTGAAATAATAGTAACAATGTGAATTATGTGATAGATCCTGGAGGATATGCTAAGAAGTTGTGTCATTGAGTTTGAGGGGAGTTGGGATAGATATATCCTACTGGCAGAATTCGCATACAACAATAGCTACCAAGCTAGTATTCAAATGGCTCTGTATGAAGCACTGTATGGGAGGAAATGTAGAACCCCAGTGTGTTGGACTGAATTGGGCAAAGATAAGCTAGTAGGACCAGACCTGGTGAAACAGATTGAGGAGAAAGTGAAGATAATCAAAGCTAACCTGAAGGTTGCCTCAGATAGCAGAAATCATATGCCGACTTGAAGAGAAAAGAGATAGAGTATGCAGTTGGCGATAAAGTGTTTCTCAAAGTCTCACCATGAACGAAAGTACTAAGGTTTGGGGGGAAGGGTAAGTTAAGCCCTAGGTTAATTGGCCCATATGAAGTCATTGAACACGTGGGACCAGTGGCCTATCGGCTAGCTTTACCACCAGAACTGGATAAAATTCACAATGTATTCCATGTTTCTATGCTGAGAAGATATCGCTCAGACCCTTGACATGTCATTTCCATGGAAGAGATTGAAATCCAACCGGACTTGACATATACAGAAGAACCTATACGGATCCTAGCTCGGGAAGTGAAGGAATTGAGAAATAAACAAATTCCACTGGTGAAAGTGCTTTGGAGTCACCACAACACTAAAGAGGCAACTTGGGAAAGTGAAGAGACGATGAGGCAACAGTTCGCTCAACTTTTTGCATCAGGTAAATTTCGAGGACGAAATTTTTCTTAGAGGGGAAGAATTGTAACATTCTCACTTTAGCTAATCCGTACAGTCTACTGTTCCGGTGACTAGTGTCGATCCGAACAGCTAGAACGTCTGGAAAAATATTTAAACTAAAGTGAGGAACCATAATTAACTCAAATATTAATAAGAAAAATTTAGGAAAAATTTTAAAAATAAAAAACAATCAAGTTAAATGAGCTGGTGCCCTAGCGATGGGTAACCTAGTGAGAAGCTGCGGTTCTTGCAACTAGGAGCCCTAGACCCGAGGGAAAAATTATAAAATAATTATTGGGACTCCAGAGAAGGTTCATTGAGGTTCTTATGGCATTAGAATGCTAAGAAAATACTTAAAAAAATTTTTCAATCGGTACAGACAATTTTGGCTCGTTAAGCCAAACGGAGGGCATTTTGGTCATTTCGTATTCAGAGATGATTTTTGGCCAACTTGTCCAGTTAAATAAATAATTTATATAACATAAAATATGACTAAATGTTGTTAAAAATTTAATTGAAATTAATTAGATAAGAAATGGAGAGAAAATGAAAGAAAATGGCATTACGACATCATAATGATGTCATTAAAGTTCTCCCAACCTATCTAATATGAACACATGGCACAACTTTATTTAAAAGAGATAAAATGGGCTGGAAAATGAAACAAAAATCAGACCTCTCTCCTTCATCCTCTTCTTGCTGTGACCTCTCCTTCCCTAACCACCATTTTCAAGCTTTTAAAGCTTGATTTTCCCTAGCTCTCACCCCACTAACCCTTATACTCCCAATACAAAAAAGTGTTCTTACACCTTGGTGATTCTTTTGGGAGCAAAAAGAAAGGAAAAGAAAGAGCTTTAGCAAGTGGGAAAATGTCACTTCCTAGAGGTTAGTGACCTAACCATGAATTTTACTTTAAATTCATGTTAAGGACTTTGAATGAGTGTAAGTTACAAAGAAAAATGGTTGAATACCATTTGTATGTAAACCCTAAATTTCGGCAGCCTTGGTTAGGTTAATATGGTGATGATTTTTGTGAGCTAAAATGGTAGTGTGGCTACCCACAATATATATGTACTAAGTGGATTGATGAAATGAAATGAAAATGCATGGATTGTTATGTTTGAGTTAGGGTTTGGGGTGGAAAATGGGACTTTGACCATTTGATGATGAAAATAGGTTTTAATGGTCAATTAGTGACCATTTGGTTCTGTTTAAGTAAAAAATGAAGTGTGTTGAGTAATGGGATTCGTGTTTGGTGTGGCTGCCCTTGGTGACCTGCAGAATTGGACATGAGTCCAGCAGGTTTGGGTAGCAATAACTTGAATTATAGAGGTCCAATTGGTGCAAAGATAATTGGACATCAAACTAGACACATAATGGCACAACTTTGGTGAAGAAACCATGCCTAGAAAACTAAACCAAGTTGACCAAAAGTTTTCCCTAATCTGGGTGACCTGCAGTCTGCCTGGGCCAAATGACCAAATGAATAGTATTTGGTCATTTGGCCATAACTCAGTGTAGAAAGGTCTAATTGACCTAACTCAGTGTAGAAAGGTCTAATTGACCTAACTCAGTGTAGAAAGGTCTAATTGACCTAAAATTTTACCAGCAACAAGCTGGGATATAGACCAACAACTTTCATGAAGAAACCTAACCCAAATTATGACAAGAACATATTCAAAACGTGAGTTGCAGTCACTATTCCTAACAATGTAGATTTGGTCAGTCCATAAATTCTGGACAAAATTTCAATCCGGTCAGTTATGGTTTTTGGGCCATAACTAGAGCTACAAAACTCCAAATGGAGTGATTCAAAAAAGAAAATGCAACAAGACAAAATAGGGAACAACTTTCATGTTGATCAGTTTGCCAAATTCCCACTACAAAAATGACTAATGGAACAGTAAAGACAAAGCATGAAAACTGAAAATTCTGTCCAATTAGCATTAAGCATAGAAATGGTATTGGCAATCAATACCGATAAGTTTAAAATGCAAAATGTGGTATGTTGATGATATTTAAACCAATATACCTATTGTCAATGCAAAAGTCAACATTTTAGTTGACTAATGAAATGAATAGTAACATTCAAACTTGAAATTCAAAAATTGTGAAATTTAAAAGTGTAATATGCCCTAGTATACCTAACAAGATTTGTTTGGATAGCTTGGCGTGCCAATAGGGTTCTGTTAGCAGTACCGCGTATGGCTTCATGCCATTCTGTGTTTCATGGCTTCCCATGCCATTCTATGACATAATAGCCTTTGGCTATGTTATTTGAGTTGATATACATGGGTTTTAACCCTAATAATTATTACAGCTTATTAGCTGTTCTGTTGCATGCTGGGAGACACAATGTGACCGATGGTGTGATGGTCCGAGGTACTTAGTACCCAGTGCCAGTGCACTCGCTTATCTAGTCCAGTCGACTATTATAGGTTACTCGGGCAATGTTAATAAATCTTACCAAACTTAAATTGAATAATGCTACAATAAATATCAGAAATTAAGTTTACCCAGAAATGTAAACATACATTCTGCATAATTATTTTTATTATATTTTTTTATTTTATATTGTCACCACTAAGCAGAATTGCTTAGCGCGTCTCTTTTGCCCCACGCAGGTACTGGAGACCAAGCTGGGGAGCCCAGCAGACATCAAACAGGGTGAGCATTGAGAGCTGCATCCGGAGTCCAGAGTCACCTCACATCTGCACTGCATATGGTAGGACATTAGGATTTTAGGTAGCATTTTGTATTTTGCATTTTGTATTATGTATTAGTTTTGGGATTGTAACTATCAACTCTTGTAATTATGTAATAATGTAATTATATGAAATTTCATGTTATCAAAATTTTAAGTATAATGTATGTTGATAAATGAAATGTTGAGAAATATTTATGAATATGCTTCAAGTGATAAAGTGAATAGAAAAGTTTTAAAAATAGTATTGTGATTTGAGATTGAGATTGAGATTTTGAGATTGTCTTGAAATGTGTATAATGGAGTTTGGATTTGGAAATTATATTGGAAGTGTTTTTAAACAGGTTCAGAAGAACTGTTTTTTCAATTTACAGCCGACACTCTGCCGGATTTTCTATAAAATTTGCAGAAAAATTTAGATTTATCAAAAATTGTAAATAAATGAATTAAAGGGATAAATTGTAATTAAAAATATGAATTAGTGCTCCGGCACACTGAGTGGCATATCTTGCTCGGCTACACCGTAGACGGGTAAGGGGTGTCACAAGTGCTATTCTGTATGGTGTTATGGAGATTGGATCCACACCAGGCATAATATTAATCTCAAACTGCACTTCTCTTTCTGGAGGTAATCTTGGCAATTCATCCAGAAACACATATGGAAAGTCATATACTGTAGGGATGTCCCTCAATGCTGGACTCCCTATTTGGGTGTCTACCACATGTGCCAAGTATGCTTTACACCCCTTTCTGATCATTTTTCTGGCTAGTACAGCCGAAATGATGTTTGATGGCAATAGTTGCCTCTCCCCATGTATTACCACATCACTATACTGAGGAAGACCAAAAGTGACTGTCTTCAGTCTACAGTCAATCATGGCGTGATGCCTGGCTAACCAATCCATGCCCAAGATGATATCATAATCTCTGAAGGGCATTTCAATGAGATCAGACAGAAAAGTATGTCCTTAGATCACCAAAGGACAATCCCTATACATTCTATTAACCCTGACCTCTTATCCTAACGTACTTGTTACTAGCACCTCAAAGTCCATTTTCACACACGGAATAGCAATGCAATCAATGATGCTAATACTCACATAAGAATGGGTAGAACCCGGATCAAATAACACAAACACATCTTGATTAAAAGTTGAGAAGGTACCAGCCACAATATCAGATGTCTCGGCCTCTTCTCTCTATCTCATTGCGTAGACTCTGACTGGAGCACTGCCTTGCTCTAATTGATTCACTGTGCCTTGGCTGCCTGCTGGACTACCTCTATCCCTGCCTCTACCTCTGCTAGGTTGTTGTGAACCTCTGGTGACAGAACTCTGAACTGACCCTTCTGTAGTAGTAGGAGGTGGTCCAACTCTGCGAGTAGTGGTGCAGTCTTTGGCAAAGTGCCCTGTGCCTCCACAGTTATAACAGGCTCCTATGGCCTTGTAGCACACCCCACCATGATTTCTTCCACAAGTTTCACATTGGGGGGCAGGGTAGGAACTTCTGGTACTCTGCTGACCAGATAGGGGAGATTTTTGTCCTGAATATCTTCCCCTACCAGACTTCTTACCACCTCTGCTGTGTCTCCCATGGTTCTTCCTCTTTCCAATAGGACTATTGGAACTCTGTTCTACTAACTTTCCCTCTTTTTCTGTCTTTTCTGATTTCTTTTTCTCAGGGGCCACTTCAGATTCAATTCTTTCTAATTCTAGTGCTTGAGAAATAAGCTCAGAGAAGTTGTTATGTTTGAATCCAACCACTTGTAATCTGATACTGGGCTTCAAGCCGGTTTCAAACCTCTTACCTCTCTCCCTGCTAGTAAAAAGTAGACTTACTGCATAATGACTCAGGCAGGAAAATTCCCTTTCATATTCAGCCATTGATCTACTCCCCTGTTTCAGACTTAGGAACTCTTGCAGCTTCTGGTCCACATAAGCATCAGGGACATATTTTTGTCTGAACTCCTGTAGAAAATCATTCCATGTTAGCACTGAAGGTTCTACCAAACTATGAGGAATAGTTTTCCATCAGTCATATGCATCCCCTTATAGTAGAGACACTGAATATTCAAATCTGAGCTCCTCTGTACAATGTAGCTTCTTGAACACCTATCCATTCTCTCTAACCACTGTTCTGCCTCTAGAGGATCTACTGTCCCCTTGAACTCAGTAGCCCCATATTTCATCAACTTGTCATACTACCTAGAAGAAGACTGTGGTTGTACCACTGGTGTCTATAGTGGGACTTGAGTAGGTATATTACCAGCCATTTGTTGAAACATTGCACCATCCACGAGCAACCGAGTAGGAAATCATGCATCGAGGGGTCTTGCTGATGATCCACTGACATTATGTAGGGCTGGGGCTTCCCCTTGTACCTCAGCCTCTATCGATTGATCGACTGAACGATCACCCTCTTCCATAGTCAATTCGAGGATCTTAGACCTCCTGAACAATTAACATAAGGAGATTTCTTCTTGTTAGTGCATATTTATAATGTAATGTACTGTATGTATCAAATAATGACATTAAGCAGTTGTACTATGAAGAAAGAATATTCAAATTACAGGTGAAAATAGAATTTAAAAACTAGCTCTGATACCACTAACACATGTCACACCCTACCCCTTCGTAAGGCATAACATGATCCCGTAGTATACCTAATGAATTATCAACTTCATCTACTGATAACCCATTAAATACACTACAAGGGATTTTAAACCTTTTCTTACTTCTTTTTACAATGGTGAGCACTATTTACAGGTGTTAAAAAAAATTTTAACTGAAGTGAAACTAGATAATACATTTGAAGAATTAATAATTTCTGTAAAAATTTTGGTGGAGTGCCATCTATATTTTGAATAAAATAGTTCTTCAAAAGCCTGTAAAAAGCACTTCCAATATTTTTCTCAATCCCAAACTCCAATATCCAATCAACACAATAAGTTTCTCAACATTTTCCAACTCAAATTCACAATAATTTTCTAGTGTTTTCAAAAGCTAAGATAAATGGAATATATCACAATATTTACAAGCCAAAATAATTTACAAATTTAATTTACAACTTTAATGTACAATTTTAATTTACAACTACTCAAAACCAAGAACAATATATACATACAGCGAACATACATTACAATACGAAATGCAAAATATGATATACTCAATATAACCGATGAACTCTCAATGAAGCACTAGTAGCCTAGCCTACTGCCCTGTCAGTCTGTCTACCTGCGACAGCAATGAAAGCTATCGCTGAGCCAATGTCTCAGTGGTGCACAAATTAACATAATACAACTTTAAATCATAAATCATAAGTTACATAAATAGTGGATACTTAAAACCATAGTTAAATTCAAAAGACAGTGAATGTCAATAAGAATTTAAACTCCATTTCACAGTATCACAATGAATATCAATAAATCACACACATAACTTAATCATGTTCCAAAGTCCAATTCATCCCAAAAGCCGATGGCTAATGAGGAATAACATAGCTAGCTAGCAATAATATGAGTACTCATTCTATTCGTCCTCAATAGGCACACACCTCAACACTTCAGCCAGGGAGGGAATTCAAAGTCAATTCGTCCCACTAAACAAGCTAGCGAGGAATTCAATCAATATATATGATAGCTATAGTTTCAAACCATTTATAATGTTTTTCAAGCAATAAATATCCATCACATATCATTCAAACCAATTTTAACAATTTAAATAATAACAGACAAATTTTCATAATTCATTTCAATTGAAAATTCAAAAGAAATAACTGTTGTGCACAAACCTCTGATAAATGTCTCTTGGCCCTGACTCAGTGTTTCCTTCCCCTTCCCTGAGTCTTTGCTAACTGAAACACACAATTTGAAGTGTTTCAGTACTCATTTAAACTGTCTCTAACAATAAGGCTTAATAATTAATTTATTGAATTCTATTATTTTCCTTAGTCAACCTAAAATGTTGACCCTCAATGCACTCTAGGTGAATTAGGTTTAATGTTACCAATATATCACATTTTATGGCCTTTTAGTATTAGTACATGTTACCAAATTCACTTTTAAGTATATTGCATTTTATTACAATTTGCTGGATTTCGGTATACTAATTTGACCTAGCTGGACGACCTAGTTCCCTCAGTTTTTGGGTTTCGATCCAAACTACAAACTTGTAGGTCTATGTCTTATTGCACGCGGGGCAAAATTTCAGGTAATTCTGAGTTGTGTAGACCAAGTTATGGTCAATTTACCAATGCTGGACATAATATACCAAAATGGTAACTTAAGGTCATTTTTAGGTCACTTTTGGTTCGGCCAGTTTTTCGACCTGAAATTATGCAAGCTATTTGGCTTAGTTCTGGCTATTTTTGGGCTTTGGTGTCTTCATAAGAATTGTAGATATATGTCTCAAATATTCATGGTAAAAATTTCAGGTCAATTGGACCTGTTTTGAGTGAGTTATGGCCAAAACACTAACTACTGCCCAAATGGTAAATTTTCAGGCTTTAAAAGCACTAATCCGGATTTGGTCATTTTTCAAGTCACCTTCTAGGTAGAATTTTGTCACACCCTACCCCTCTGTAAGGCATAACATGATCCCGTAGTATACCTAATGAATTACCAACTCCGTCTACTGATAACCCATTAAGTACACTACAAGGGATTTTAAAAAAACTTTTCTTACTTCTTTTACAGTGGTGAGCACTATTTACAGGTGTTAAAGACTTTGATGAACTGAAGTGAAACAACTAACTCATTTGGTTTATTTAGAATTTCTGTAAAAATTTTGGCAGAGTGCCATCTATATTTTGGACAAAACAGTTCTTCAGAAAACCTGTAAAAAGCACTTCAATATGTATTTGCAAATCTCAACTCCAACATATTTTTCAACACAACATTTTTCTCAACTCAAATCCATAGTGATTTTTCGAAGACTGAGATAAAGGAAATATAATACAAAACTATTCAAGTAAATGAAATCTCAAATTTACATTTACAATAATTTACATTTAATTACATACCAAAATGTTTTACAAGAGTTTTTATACAACTGCTCAAATAATTTACATACATATTATTACATGCTTACATCAAAACCTATGTACATGGGTATATCTATGATATACCTGGGGCTGATCTGAATGTATCCTCAAAGCAACTTAATCACTGCTCTATGCTCTTCTTACCTGCGACAGCATACAAAGCTATCGCTGAGTGGTGAACTCAGTGGTGCACAACTATAATTTAAAACATAGTACAATATATATATTGACAAAATTTACAGTAATTAATTTGGAAATCTGAATACTCATCAAATTCCACAACTCAAAATATTCATTGCCAATAATGTAAATCATTTGTATAAATGACTTGGATCACAAAATTCAATTTATCAAATCTTGACTATCCATTTAAGTAATTCCAACAAAATCAATTATACATAAACCATAATTAAAATCACCATTCCTTACAATTCAAAAAGCCATTCTGTATCTCAAAAATCATTATGTATCTCAAATATCATATTGTATCTCAAAAGTCATTATGTATCTCAAAAACCATGTTGTATCTCAAAAATCAATCTTTATCTCACTAACTATGCAAGACTAATCCGAAGGGCCATATTCGATGTGATTCTAACTCCCTATGGTCGGGAGGTCGACCGATTCTAACTCCCTATGGTCGGGAGGTCGAATCATCGTGCACGCACCATCACAATAATGAATCTTCCGCAAGGGCCATAACGATAACATAAACTTAGATCTAACCTCAAATCAGAGGAAAATCTAAGCCTGTGCACGTACCATGGTAATCAAAACACAACTCACTCCATTGTCTTCTCAACAAATGAGAGAGACGGGTAATAACCTAGTCAAGCATCTATAGTGAGATATAAAACAATATCACAATCCTTTTAGCGAGCATAAATCACAATATAATTCGATTCAAAGTCAATTCCAATATCCAATAATTTTTATGCTCATCACAATTCAAATCATAAATTTGCATTTTTCCATGAAAATTACCTTCACAATTCAAAACATGTTCTATCACAATTTTCCAAAACATAATTTGTTCAATCCATAACAATGCTTAATACTTGTGGAAATACCATTTCACAAAGCTGAATTCATACATACTATAACAATTTTCAATAATCATTGAATTAAATCCAATGCTTGTTAAACATAATACATAAGAAAAATATGTCATTTAATCATATGAAATATTCAAAACAAAATCAATTAAAAACTAGTTGTGCACAAACCTCTGATGACTGTCTCTCGGTCTGGACTCAGTGTTTCCTTCCCTTTTCCTGAGTCTTTGGTAACTGAGAAACACAATTTGAAGTGTTTCAGTACTAAATTAAATTGTCTCTAACGATAATGTTCGATAAACAATTCATTGAATACCTTTATTTGCTTAATCACCTAATATACCGACCCTCGATGCGTTTTAGGTAAATTAGGTTTTAGCGTCATTAATATGTCACATTCGATAGGGTTTTAGGGTTGGTACGTGTTACCAAACTCAATTCTATGTATATTGCGTTTTCTTGCATTTCATTGCAAATTGCTGGATTTCGGGATACTAGTTTGACCTAGCCGGACGACCTAGTTCCCTCGGTTTTTGGGTCTCGGTCGAAACTAAAAACTTGTAGATCTAGGTCTTATTGCACGCGGTGCAAAATTTCAGGTCAATCCGAGTTAAGTAGACCAAGTTATGGTCATTACACTATTGCTGGTCAAGTGGTACCATTTTAGGTCAATTTTAGGTCAAATTGGTCAATTCTGGTTCGGCCAGTTTTTGGACCCGAACTTGTGCAAGCTTTTTGACTTGCTTCTGGTAATTTCTGGGTTTTGGTGTCTTCATAAGACTTGTAGGTATGGGTCTTAACTATTCTTGGTCAAAATTTCAGGTCAATTGGACCTGGTTTGAGTGAGTTATGGCCTAAACACTCACTGCTGCCCAATTGGTCATTTTTCAGGTCCTAATTGCACCTAATCCGAATTGGTCATTTTTTTAGGTCACCTTGCAAGCAGAATTTTGGCATGGTTTCTCAATGAAAGTTGGCACATTTTGTGCCTAGTTTCACCTCAAATTGGTCTCATACCAATTGAGGTTACACATTCAAGGTTATAGGCTAAAATATACACTGCCCTCAATATGCATTTCACACCCCAACTTCAAACACACACTTACCTTTGCCATTTGTTTACTTACCTACCAAACTGTTTTGGTACATTACCAAAACTATATATTATTTTACATTAACATCACTTTGGGCAGATTACAATTATCTTCAATACACCAAATATAACTCTAATTCCCAAAGTCCAAACACAATTACACATACACATAACATTACTAGTTTTTACATACTCTTTACACAACAAGTTCATATACATATCCATCAATCCTTCTATGTCAATATTCTGCCAACACTTCCATGAATACATACATTTATTCAAGTGTCCCCAAGCTGCCGAAAATCTTCTTCAACACCAAATTGTCCTACAATTCATCAATTCCCATCCAAGTGCCAAAAATCACCATATAAATATGAAGTAATTCACTAGGTTATTAAATCATCACAACCAACATAATTCTCATCAATTATATGTACAAATACTTCATCAATACATGATTACATGGCTGCCCAAAAATGGATATCTCAATACTCTTCAAACTTAATCATTTCCTCACAAAACCAACACCCATAACATGTATACAAAGTTTATCAAAGAAATCTTCAAAAATGCTAACTTACCTTATGGTTGGAGCTTGTTAAACCTTGCTTAAACTTCTCAAATTTGGTATCAAACTCTTCCTTGTGATGAGTAGACAAACTTTCATGAAGGGACTTGTTGGATTTATGGCATGAAAGTGAAGATTGGGGTTCATGCATGGAGCTTGGAAGCTTTGGCCATGGAGTTCTTCTTGGAGGCTCACGGCTGAATTTTTGAGGTTGAAGAAGGAAATGAATCTGCTGTCCAAATGCAGATTAAGTGGTCCACTTTAGGTGTGAGTGGAGCACTAAGTGGAAAGATAATGTTAATTTATTCAAAAGTTTCAATTTCCCACATTTAACTCCCCATTTTTGCTATTTACATTAGGTACCCCTAAATTAATTTTTCATTATATTTTCCAAGTGTAATATTATTTATTTTTGATGGACATTTAGGTCAAAAGACAATTCGGGATGTCAAATGACCATAATGCCCTGTTCGGTCGCATTCGATTTTTCTGTAACACCGGTTTTGTCCGATTTTAGATTACTAACTTTTCTTTGTACAAAAAATTTAATTATTCTTTGATATTTCTAAGGATATTTATACTTCAATAAATATTTATTGGAGTCAAAAAATAATTTTTCATGTTTTCCTGCATCGTGGCTAGTCAACGGTCCACGCCGTGACTTCCTGCAAGATCACCCATCGCTAGGTTCTCGCCGCTTAACTTGGTTACATTTCTTTGCTATTATTTTTCCTTTGTTTTTCTTGTATTTTATTTTCTTGTATTTCATTATTTTATGTCTCCTCACTCACATTGAAGTGTGGTTCTAGGCATCCTAGCTGTCCGGACAGCACTGGTCACCGGAACAGCAGAACGCACTACCGAACTTAGGGGTGTTACAATTCTCCCCCCCTTAAATAAATTTCGTCTCGAAATTTTATCTGGCATTAGTCTCTGAACAGCTGTGGGTGCTGTCTCCTCATATCCTCTTCACGTTCCCAAGTAGCTTCCTGGCCTGAATGATGGTTCCACAGCACTTTAACCGGGTGTATCTGTTTGTTCCTCAGCTGCTTCACCTCATAAGCCAGAATTCTTATGGGTTCTTCCTCATATGAGAGGTCTGGATTTACTTCAATCTCTTCAACTGACAGTACATGAGATGGGTCTGATCTGTACCTCCTTAACATGGACACATGGAAGACACTGTGTATCCTTGCTAGCTCTGGAGGTAATGCCAACCGGTATGCCAAAGGACCCACTCTTTCCAGAACCTCATATGGTCCGATGAAACGAGGATTCAGTTTCCCCTTTCTGCCAAATCTCATAATTCTCTTCCAAGGAGAAACTTTGAGGAATACCTTATCACCCACTGCATATCCAATATCTCTTCTCTTCAGATCAACATAAGACTTCTGACGGTCTGACGCAGCCTTGAGTCTATCTCTGATCAATTTGATCTTTTCCTATGTCTGCTGAACAATTTCTGGCCCAATCACCTTTCTTTCCTCTACTTCATCCCAACATAAGGGAGTTCTGCACTTTCTGCCATACAAAGCTTCATATGGAGGCATCCCTATGCTTGATTGGTAGCTGTTGTTATAAGCAAACTCAATCAAAGGCAAGTGTGTATCCCAACTACCTTCAAATTCAATCACACAAGCCCGTAGCATATCCTCCAATATCTGAATAACCCTCTCGGACTGGCCATGCATGCATGGGTGGAATCTTTGTCTTTGAAGTTCAATCTAGTTCCTAGGGCTCTCTGAAGACTACCCTGAATCTAGAAGTGAACCTAGGATCTCTGTCGAACACAATTGATACTGGCACTCCATGCAATTTTACAATCTCATATATGTACAATCTGGCCAATCTTTCCAGGCTATAGTCCATCCGAACTGGCAAAAAGTGAGCAGACTTGGTCAATCTGTCAACTATAACCCATACTGCATCATGACTATTCTGTGTCCTCGGAAGTTTCATCACAAAATCCATAGTTATCTATTCCCTTATAATGTCTTCATAGGGTGCCACTTGTATGCTAGCTTGACACTTATTAATGTATACAAATTCTATTAGTGGGATTTATCATCCCATCTCCTCGGATTCAACGACACAAGTTCTCGGTATATTCTAGGGCTTATCACGTATTACAGTTATTATTATCATTTCATTTCATTATTTATAGAAACTGATTGAGTTTTAAAATTTTCATGAATCACTTGTTTCAATTGTCCATCTGTCTGAGGATGATACGTTGTACTGATATCTCTAAGCTTATAGCAATTACTGGGGTACAGGTAATTCACATTAATGTAACCGAGTCACTGACTCTAGCTACCTTACAAGTGTAGTCGTTTGATAGGCTAGTTCTGAAGTCTTAAATTTCTGACTAAAATTTTCACATTTATTTCCAGTACTAGTACTCTATTCAGGTGCAACTATATCAATTTATAGATTACTTACAAATATTCTTAATTTATTGTACCACGAGGAAGCACGTAGCTCTACACAATAATCCCGTGTCGGTACTGTAATCTGCAGCTTACAATACAAACATTGAGAGCATTATATAGTCACTACGTTATAACCTCATGGACTAGGTTTCCTAACATCTTATCTTTCTCGAATCCACTAATATCCTAAACCGATTCTGATTACAATATCCCAATTCTTTTAGTTAACAATTCTTCCAAAATTAGTGTCAATCATACTTGTTATTGTAGTTTTGATCCTAAAAGACTAGTCACTAACGCATCAAATTTATTCTCCTGTAAGGGAATAGCAACAGAACATATAGTTCTGACACTAACACACAACTAAGTAGTACTGGGATCAAATAATAACTAATTGTTTCTTTCAAAAATTAAGAACTTACCAGCAGTTACATCTGAAGTTTCTGCTCTTTCTCCTTGGCGCATAGTGGACGCTCGAACTAGTGCGCTACTATATTCGGGTTGATTCACTGTGTTATAGTGGTGAGGAGTACCAACTCTATTTCTATCTTGACTCTGACTGACGGTCTGTGAAATCCGGAGAGCAGATCGAGGTGGTTTAGTACAATTTTTAGCAAAGTGTCCAAGTTTTCCACAATTGTAGCAGGCTCCAGACGCCTTATAGCATATCCCACCATGATATCTTCTACAAGTTTCACATTGGCGGGAAGGGTAGGAACTTCTAGTTGTTCGTCGACTGGACCTTGGTGGTCTCTGTCTTAATGATCCACCTCTATCATATTTCTGAGTTCGGGGTTCCTCAAATTCTTTTCTCTTTCTCAAATTACTGTTCGAGCTCTGACCCATAGGTTTCTCCCTCTTTTCCATTTCACACTGCCCTTGTGGGGTTGGAGTGCATGGGCGTGGGGTGTGATTATCAGCCATTTGTTGGAAGAAAGTGGCCATTTGCTGGGCCATTTGTGCAGTAATTTGTACCGGTAAAACTGGTACAGTCAGGCCTTCGACATTTTGTGGAGCTGGGGCCTCAACTTGTTCTCCTGCCATCACAGACTGTTCTATTGTCTCATTCTTCTCTTCCATATCTTTTCTCACAGAATTTTCTATCCTGTACAACCAACACAAGGAGATTCCTCTCCATTAGTTCACATTTATGATGTAAATGTACTATATGTATCAAACATTTGAGCAGTTGTAGTTACTGACAAAAAGATTTCAAATTCACAGTTCGAAATTCACTTTAAAACCATTGCTCTGATACCACTAAAACATGTCACACCCTACCCCTCTGTAAGGCATAACATGATCCCGTAGTATACCTAATGAATTACCAACTCCGTCTACTGATAACCCATTAAGTACACTACAAGGGATTTTAAAAAACTTTTCTTACTTCTTTTACAGTGGTGAGCACTATTTACAGGTGTTAAAGACTTTGATGAACTGAAGTGAAACAACTAACTCATTTGGTTTATTTAGAATTTCTGTAAAAAATTTGGCAGAGTGCCATCTATATTTTGGACAAAACAGTTCTTGAAAACTCAGTAAATAGCACTTCAATATTTATTTGCAAATCTCAACTCCAACATATTTTTCAACACAACATTTTTCTCAACTCAAATCCATAGTGATTTTTCGAAGACTGAGATAAAGGAAATATAATACAAAACTATTCAAGTAAATGAAATCTCAAATTTACATTTACAATAATTTACATTTAATTACATACCAAAATGTTTTACAAGAGTTTTTATACAACTGCTCAAATAATTTACATACATATTATTACATGCTTACATCAAAACCTATGTACATGGGTATATCTATGATATACACAGGTGATCTGAATGTATCCTCAAAGCAACTTAATAACTGCTCTATGCTCTTCTTACCTGCGACAGCATACAAAGCTATCGCTGAGTGGTGAACTCAGTGGTGCACAACTATAATTTAAAACATAGTACAATATATATATTGACAAAATTTCTGATAATTAATTTGGAAATCAATACTCATCAAATTCCACAACTCAAAATATTCATTGCCAATAATGTAAATCATTTGTATAAATGACTTGGATCACAAAATTCAATTTATCAAATCTTGACTATCCATTTAAGTAATTCCAACAAAATCAATTATACATAAACCATAATTAAAATCACCATTCCTTACCATTCAAAAAGCCATTCTGTATCTCAAAAATCATTATGTATCTCAAATATCATATTGTATCTCAAAAGTCATTATGTATCTCAAAAACCATGTTGTATCTCAAAAATCAATCTTTATCTCACTAACTATGCAAGACTAATCCGAAAGGGCCATATTCGATGTGATTCTAACTCCCTATGGTCGGGGAGGTCGAATCTGATTCTAACTCCCTATGGTCGGGGAGGTCGAATCATCGTGCACAGTACCATCACAATAATGAATCTTCCGCAAGGGCCATAACGATAACATAAACTTAGATCTAACCTCAAATCAGAGGAAAATCTAAGCCTGTGCACGTACCATGGTAATCAAAACACAACTCACTCCATTGTCTTCTCAACAAATGAGAGAGACGGGTAATAACCTAGTCAAGCATCTATAGTGAGATATAAAACAATATCACAATCCTTTTAGCGAGCATAAATCACAATATAATTCGATTCAAAGTCAATTCCAATATCCAATAATTTTTATGCTCATCACAATTCAAATCATAAATTTGCATTTTTCCATGAAAATTACCTTCACAATTCAAAACATGTTCTATCACAATTTTCCAAAACATAATTTGTTCAATCCATAACAATGCTTAATACTTGTGGAAATACCATTTCACAAAGCTGAATTCATACATACTATAACAATTTTCAATAATCATTGAATTAAATCCAGTGCTTGTTAAACATAATACATAAGAAAAATATGTCATTTAATCATATGAAATATTCAAAACAAAATCAATTAAAAACTAGTTGTGCACAAACCTCTGATGACTGTCTCTCGATGCCGACTCGATGTTTCCTTCCCTTTTCCTGAGTCTTTGGTAACTGAGAAACACAATTTGAAGTGTTTCAGTACTAAATTAAATTGTCTCTAACGATAATGTTTGATAAACAATTCATTGAATACCTTTATTTGCTTAATCACCTAATATACCGACCCTCGATGCGTTTTAGGTAAATTAGGTTTTAGCGTCATTAATATGTCACATTCGATAGGGTTTTAGGGTTGGTACGTGTTACCAAACTCAATTCTATGTATATTGCGTTTTCTTGCATTTCATTGCAAATTACTGGATTTCGGGATACTAGTTTGACCTAGCTGGACGACCTAGTTCCCTCGGTTTTCGGGTCTTGGTCAAAACTAAAAACTTGTAGATCTAGGTCTTATTGCATGCGGTGCAAAATTTCAGGTCAATCCGAGTTAAGTAGACCAAGTTATGGTCATTACACTATTGCTGGTCAAGTGGTACCATTTTAGGTCAATTTTAGGTCAAATTGGTCAATTCTGGTTCGGCCAGTTTTTGGACCCGAACTTGTGCAAGCTTTTTGACTTGCTTCTGGTAATTTCTGGGTTTTGGTGTCTTCATAAGACTTGTAGGTATGGGTCTTAGCTATTCTTGGTCAAAATTTCAGGTCAATTGGACCTAGTTTGAGTGAGTTATGGCCTAAACACTCACTGCTGCCCAATTGGTCATTTTTCAGGTCCTAATTGCACCTAATCCGAATTGGTCATTTTTTTAGGTCACCTTGCAAGCAGAATTTTGGCATGGTTTCTCAATGAAAGTTGGCACATTTTGTGCCTAGTTTCACCTCAAATTGGTCTCATACCAATTGAGGTTACACATTAAAGGTTATAGGCTAAAATATACACTGCCCTCAATATGCATTTCACACCCCAACTTCAAACACACACTTACCTTTGCCATTTGTTTACTTACCTACCAAACTGTTTTGGTACATTACCAAAACTATATATTATTTTACATTAACATCACTTTGGGCAGATTACAATTATCTTCAATACACCAAATATAACTCTAATTCCCAAAGTCCAAACACAATTACACATACACATAACATTACTAGTTTTTACATACTCTTTACACAACAAGTTCATATACATATCCATCAATCCTTCTATGTCAATATTCTGCCAACACTTCCATGAATACATACATTTATTCAAGTGTCCCCAAGCTGCCGAAAATCTTCTTCAACACCAAATTGTCCTACAATTCATCAATTCCCATCCAAGTGCCAAAAATCACCATATAAATATGAAGTAATTCACTAGGTTATTAAATCATCACAACCAACATAATTCTCATCAATTATATGTACAAATACTTCATCAATACATGATTACATGGCTGCCCAAAAATGGATATCTCAATACTCTTCAAACTTAAAAATTTCCCTCACAAAACCAACACCCATAACATGTATACAAAGTTTATCAAAGAAATCTTCAAAAATGCTAACTTACCTTATGGTTGGAGCTTGTTAAACCTTGCTTAAACTTCTCAAATTTGGTATCAAACTCTTCCTTGTGATGAGTAGACAAACTTTCATGAAGGGACTTGTTGGATTTATGGCATGAAAGTGAAGATTGGGGTTCATGCATGGAGCTTGGAAGCTTTGGCCATGGAGTTCTTCTTGGAGGCTCACGGCTGAATTTTTGAGGTTGAAGAAGGAAATGAATCTGCTGTCCAAATGCAGATTAAGTGGTCCACTTTAGGTGTGAGTGGAGCACTAAGTGGAAAGATAATGTTAATTTATTCAAAAGTTTCAATTTCCCACATTTAACTCCCCATTTTTGCTATTTACATTAGGTACCCCTAAATTAATTTTTCATTATATTTTCCAAGTGTAATATTATTTATTTTTGATGGACATTTAGGTCAAAAGACAATTCGGGATGTCAAATGACCATAATGCCCCTGTTCGGGTCGCATTCCCGATTTTTCGGTAACACCGGGTTTTGTCCGATTTTCGATTTCTCACTTTTCTTTGTACTAATTATTTAATTTTTCTTTGATATTTCTAATGATATTTATACTTCAATAAATATTTATTGGAGTCCTAAAAATATTTTTCAGGGTTTCCCGCACTCCAGGGCTAGTCAACGGTCCACGCCGTGACTTCCCGGTGCGGTCACCCATCGCTAGGGTTCTCGGCTCGCTTAACTTGGTTACATTTCTTTGCTATTATTTTTCCTTTGTTTTTCTTGTATTTTATTTTCTTGTATTTCATTATTTTATGTCTCCTCACTCACATTGAAGTGTGGTTCTAGGCATCCTAGCTGTCCGGACAGCACTGGTCACCGGAACAGCAGAACGCACTACCGAACTTAGGGGTGTTACAAATTTTGGTAAGCTTCCTTCATGAAAGTTGGAACATTTTGTGCCTAGTTTCACCTCCAATTGGTCCCATACCAATTGGAGCCACACACTTAAAGTTCTAAGCCAAAACATACACTGCCCTATTACACATTGTTCATCCTTACCAATTACACATCCAACACTTACCAAATTAACTCTTCCATGCCAATTCTGGTTTGTACCATAACACTAACACTTTACTTCAAATTTTTGGTCATTTTGGCAGCTTGTAACCACTCTCAACAAACACACTATAATACAGAATTTTCCAAAGTCCCATTTACAACAATTCAACCACATGAACCTACCTCATTTTCATGTCCAAATTCAAACAATTATTTATATACACATGCTGCCATCAATGACAACATAATTCAACAAAATTTTATGAACTCAAACACTTCAATCTTCTTCATGAGGATGCCACAAGTTTACACATACTCATCAATTTCCATTTTCACTTTTCAAGCTTCCAAATCAAACCTTACACATGGAATTCAACTATAATACAATCAAACATTTAAATCATCATTCAAACCAATATTTACATGCAAGAACAAGCTATTCATATTGAGGTTTCATGGCTACCAAATGGTACATCTCCATTAAAACATCAAACTTCAAAAATCCTTCCACAAATCAACTACTCACAACACCCATTCAAAGTTTAATGAAACAAGAATTAAAAATACATACTTACCACTTTTGAAATTCTTCAAAACCTCACCAAAACTTAACTTTCTTGCTGCCTATCTACTACCCAAGTTGTATAGACAAACTTTAGTGAAGAAATCAAGTGGAAAAGGGGCTCACTTCATGCTTGCATGGAGGTTAGGAAGCTTTGGCCATGGTGTTTCCATGGTGGATTCAATTCGGCTAGTGAGAGTGAGGTTGAAGAAGAAGATGTTTCTGGCCATTTCCACTTTGATATATCTCTTTTTTTTTTTTTTTTTTTTAAGGATAGTGGAGCACTAACCAATAATTTAATGTTTAATGATTTAAAGTTTCCCTAATTTGCACATTTAGCTCAATTCCTTCACTATTTACATAATGTATCACCATTTAATTTTTTTTTTCATGATATTTCTAAGTGTAATATCATTTATTTTTAATGAACATTGAGGTCAAAAGGAAACCCTAGGTGTCAAATGACCAAAATGCCCCACTTCGGGTTATATTCCTGATTTTTCGGTAACACCGATTTTTGTCTGTTTCTCGATTTTTCATTTTTCTTTGTACTAATTATTTGATTTTTCTTTGATATTTCTAATGAAATTTATACTTCAATCGATGTTTATTTAAGTCCTAAAAATATTTTCTAGGGTTCCTGCGGTCCAAAGCTAGTCAACGGTCCATGCCACAACTTCCCGGTGCGATCACCCATCGCTAGGGTTCTCGGCTCGTTTAACTTGGTTACATTTCATTGCTATTATGTTTCCTTTGTTTTTCTTGTATTTTCTTTCCTTGTATTTCATTATTTTATGTCTCCTCACTAATATTTAAATGTAGTTCTAGGCATTCTAGCTATCCGGACAGACACTGGTCACCGGAATAGTAGAATGCACTACCGAACATAGGGGTGTTACATTATATGTACCTGATGCTTTTAAAAACATCATTTCTATATCTAGTTTGACTAGAAATGGCTATGAATTTTAGTTCATAGATGATGTTTGCAATATTTATTTTGGAAATAAATATGTTGGCTCGGGTTATATGCATGATGGTCTTTATTATTTGGATAATAATGGTAAACACAAATTGAATGCAAGTGATCTAAATGAATGCAATGCCATGATAAAAATCAACTCAAGTTAAAAATATATTTGGCACTTAAGGTTAGGTCATGTTACAGAAGATAGGATTGCAAAACTGGAGAAAATGGGGATTTTATCCTTATTGGGTTCTGAACCTACTCCAACTTGTGAATCCTGCCTTCAAGGCAAAATGACTAGATCACCCATTGTTAGACAAGGGCTAAGAGCTGAAAATATTTTGGAGCTAATACATAGTGATGTACGTGGCCCATTTAAATAAATGGCTAGAGGCGATTTTCATTACTTTATTACCTTTACTGATGATAAATCAAGGTTTGGGTATTTGTATTTGATTAAATATAAATATGAATCCTTTGAAAAGTTCAAGGAATTTAAATATAAAGTAAAAAATCAAATAGGAAAAAGTATTAAAGCTCCTTGATCAGATCGTGGAGGTGAATACTTGAGTACTGAATTTGATGAATACTTGAAAGAGCTGACTCCTTCTGGAACGCCACAGCTGAATGGTGTATCTGAAAGGAGAAATTGTACCTTATTAGATATGGTACGTAGTATGATTAGCTATACTGATATGCCAATCTCCTTTTGGGGATTTGCATTAGAATCAGCTTTGCATATTCTGAATAAGACTCTATCAAAATCAGTATCTTCCACACCTTATGAGATATAACATGGAAGAAAACCAAGTCTTAAGCATGTTAAGATTTGGGATTGTCTAGCTTATATCAAAAAGATAAACACTAATAAATTGGAAACTAGATCAGAAAAGGGTCGATTTGTTGGATATCCAAAAGAGAGTTTTGGATATTATTTTTATTTGCCTACATCACAAAAGGTTATGGTAAGTAGAGATGCCACATTTCTTCAACAACAGTTTGTTCAAGAAGGAGGCAAAGGAAGGCATATAGAGTTAGAATTGGAGAATTCTGACCAACCAATAGATCAGATGGATATAGATCCATCTAGTCAGCCTACACCTATTAATGAAACATCTACAGTATTCCTCGCAGATCAACCAGGATATCTCAACCACCAGTGAGATATGGTTTTCTTCATGAAGATGAATAAGAGTTATTTACTCATGAAGAAGTAGATCATAGAGATGATCCACTTACTTATGAAGAAGCTATATCAGATATAGACTCTTAAAAATGGATTGCTATGAAATCTCAAATTGATTCTATGTATAAGAATCAAGTTTGGGATCTTGTTGACCCACCTAAAGGTATTGTACCTATAAGGAATAAATGGGTTTTCAAGAAGAAAATTGGTTCTGATGGAAAGGTAGAGACCTATAAAGCAAGGCTAGTAGCGAAAGGGTTTTGCTAAAGGCAAGGAATCGAATATGAGGAGACTTTCTCGCCTGTTGCCATACTTAAATCAATTAGGATTCTATTAGTAATAGTTGCATACTATGATTATGAGGTTTGGTAGATGGATGTCAAAACAGCTTTTCTCAATGGATACATTGAAGAAAACATTTTCATGGAACAATCTAGGGGTTTTGAATCCCAAGATAGTTCCAAGGTGTGCAAGCTAAAGCAATCTATTTATGGGTTGAAACAAGCTTCGAGGAGTTGGAACATCCGTTTTGATGAAGCCATTAAGTCATTTGGTTTTATCAAAAATGAGAATGAGCCATGTGTATATAAGAAAGTTAATGATAGTGCTGTCACTTTCCTTGTCTTATATGTGGATGACATTTTGTTGATGGGTAATGACATAGGTATGTTGACAGCTGTAAAGGTATGGTTGTCAAATACATTCTCCATGAAAGACTTAGGGGAGGCAACCTATATTCTTAGGATTCACATCTATAGAGATAGAGTGAAAAGAATAATTGGTTTCTCCCAAAGTCTATACTTAGAAAAGGTGTTAAAGAGGTTTAACATGCTTGATTCCAAGAGAGGATTGTTACCAGTGAGACATGGTATCCACCTTTCTAAAGAGATGTCTCCAAAGACACCTGAAGAAAGAGATAAAATGGCTAGGATTCTATATGCTTCGGCTATTAGAAGTTTGATGTATGCAATATTGTGTACTAGGCCGGATATCGCATATGCTGTCAGTTTGACTAGCGAGTTTCTATATAATCCAGGTTTGGAACACTAGATAGCTGTCAAGAATATCCTTAAGCACTTGAGAAGAACTAAGGATTTATTCTTGATTTATGGAGCTGGTGACTTACAATTGGATGGTTATACTGATTCTGATTTCCAATTAGATATCAATGATAGAAAGTCTACCTTTGGGTTTGTGTTCATTTGTAATGGAGGTGCAGTCAGTTGGAATACTTCCAAACAGAGTACGACTGTAGATTCCACTACAGAGGCTAAGTATATTGCTGCATCAAATGCTATAAAAGAAGCAGTTTGGGTAAAGAAGTTTATGACAAAACTTGTAGCAGTTCCTTCCATTGAGTCAGCAGTTCCACTCTACTGTGACAATAATGGAGCAGTCATATAGGCTAAGGAACCCCAATCTCACCAGAAATCCAAACACATAGAAAGGCACTACCACATTATCAGAGAGATAGTTGGGCGAGGTGATGTAGCCATATAGAAAATAACATCAGCTTAAAATCTAACTGATCCATTCACTAAGCCTATGTCATAAGCTCAATTAGACCGACATCTTGAGAAGATGGGTATAAGGTATTGCAATGAATGGCTCTAGTGCTAGTGGGAGATTGTTAGCCGTATGCCTTAGAGCATATCATTTAGTATGTATCTTGTACATGATTTATTAATAATAAAGGCAATTTCACTTTTCCATTTACATAATATATTTATGTGTAATAGAAAATGTCCATTGATATTTTGTTAGAAATGCTATTCTTAAATTGTTAAGAATGAGTGACAGTATTTCTAGCACAAAGTATCATAAATTAGTTCACAATCGATGATACTTCACAATAAGGACATGACTTATCCAGAAAGATTGTAATCATGTTTGTTCCCAAGTTATTTATATGAGATGTAAATAAGATGGAATGGTGAGTCTCATGCCATATAACAAACATGATAGGCACTTATGCATGATAAGTAAGCCAAACCAGAGACACTTATGATAATCACGTGGAAGTTTACTCTTGTCAATGCATTATCATAAATCATATCAGTGCATATAATCTTTAGACCTATAATAGCACAGTTATCTTGTATATAGGTGGTTTGAGTTTGATACTGCTTTCATACTTGTACTGTGTATGGGTATATGGGCATGTGTTGGCATCTACCAGTTATATATGGAGATAGGTGTTGATCAAGATGGAATCTGTTACCCTAAGTAAATAGGGATAAAATCTTATGTTCATTTAATTGTTCATGATGTTTCAAGTTCCTAGCCAAGACAGACATATTTAATCAGAAAAGAGTTTCTGATGAGAAAATTTTTTTAATCAAGAACTGGAATTAAAAGAGAACATAATATTCATAGCAAATGGAGTTTGACATAAACCATGACTCCAGCTCGAATTGGGATTTTATAATAGAGAGATTCTAGTGCATGGTAACATATGATTATAGGTTTATTTAATGTATTCCTTATTACTAATTAGGTGGCCATGGCATGCTATGCTAGGTGTTAACCATGGTCTATGAGGTGCCTAAAATGATTTAGAGAAATCATTTATGGTAAGAAAAAGTTCTAATGATTTTAAGAGTTGATATCATATCTCATTACCAATTAGTGATGAGCCTAGTGAGTCACATACATACACAAGTAATCACCAAGTTAAATGTGATTTAATTAATTAGTTAAAAAGTTTAATTAATTAATTAAATAGGTTTGGTTTGCAATAAGATTGCAAAGTCCCTAGCATGAGTTGAAATCAAATCTAGGTTATTGGATATATAGTATAAGTCAAATTTATATTTAAACAGTTTAAATATGAATTTAATTATGAGAAATTAATTAATAGAGATTAATTAATTAATTTATATTTAATATAAATTGATTAGAAGAGGAGAAATAATTATTTTGGGTTGAGAACTCAAAATTACAATACAAGGGTAATTTGGTCATTTCACAGGGTGACATGTGGTACCATGAGATGGTGACACATGGCATCATGGTTTGTCTTTTATCTTACTATCATGCAAGATGATCAAAGTCAAGATTAAGTCTAGCTTTGACACTTGGCTTAATGTGATTAGGCCAATTAAAATTAAGAAGCAATCAGGTGATGACATGTAGTAAGGGTTTTGAGTGATGACCTAATTATATAAAGTGATGCAACGAGAAAATAAAAAACTGCCACTCTTCTTTTTTTCTCTCAAGTGTGCCACCACCTCTATGCTTTTCTCCTCTCTTCATCTTCTCTCATCAATTCAAAGAGAATGATCCAAGTTTCTTTGAATTTAAATCACTAGAAGTTATTTCTAGTATCCTATGCACATCTACAACCTCTCTAAAGGGAAATCCCTAATTTCTAATTGGTTGGCAAGGCTTGAGAAGCTGGTTTAGGGGCTGCCCATTGGTGATCTTAGTGTGGACAAGCTAGAGGGATAACAATTAGGGTCCTAGGTGCTTCACAAAGGTACCAATCACATCTACAGTGCATCAAAAGATTAGTGCACATATTCTTGTATCAATCTAGGGTTCTAATGAATTAATTTGTTAATTCTAAAATCTTAAATGGCAAATGTAGATTCTAATACATATTAAAAGTATTTTAATATGCAATTGAATATTAAAATCAATTAGGTACATAATGAATGTTGCATGATCCATGAGACCATAGAAGAAATTTTTGAATTCAATGTTCTAATCTAATAATTTTCATGCTTCCGGTCCTTCACCTACATGATGGAAAAACCAACACGCTAAGCAAATTGCTTAGTGGTACATAATTTAAAAAAAATGAAATTAAATAATTAAAATAATTATTATATGCTAAATTCCACATATTTTAAGTTATTTATGAATTTTCTGCACTTTAGAAACAATTGGATTTAACAGTATCTTTTCTGGTCATTGCTTATGTTTTTAGTCTTAATTAATGTATAGTAGTGCCCAAGTAACCTATAATAGACTATAAGTGTTGCATACGTGGGAGTATACTGGTTTAACAACCATATATCTATCCTATATACAACTGTCATGTCAGGCACTAGGCTAGTGGGCAGGCTTTCAAAGCCAGATATATCATTAGACAAAATAGCCAATGGGTAGGCATATAGCCTATAAAACAATCATGTCAGACATACTTTGTTGATCAGTGATTATTCCTGTAAGCAGTACTGCTATCTGTAGTCCCTAATTGGCATACCAATCGATTCATACAATATACATAAGCCTAGGTTTACTTTAGGAAATTAAGCATTGTTAATATCTTATTAGACATTTCATATCAATTTGTAGCGGGATAGCGTGTCCCACATATCTATGTCATGTAATTTAGCAAGTAGTGACTTATTAGGAATAAGTCAATAATTTATTTCTAGAACCTTTCTTTAGGTTCAATTCCAATATCTTAACTTTGCATATTAATTTGAGTAATTTATGGCTACTATTTGGACACACTTCCTTAATGAAAGTTGTTCCTCCATGTCTTGTCTTTATTTTCCTTTTTGAATCATGTCATTTGGATTTGTATAACTCAAGTTATGGTCAAATAACCATAACTAGGTCAATTTTGAATTTTTTTAGTGCCCTTACTAGGCAGTTTTGATATTATACTTTGCAAATTTTATTTGAGTAGGTCGCTGCCATATTTAGGTCTACTATTCTTCATAGGATATGTTTCTCTATGTCTTATGGTCACTTAAAATTTTTTGTTGTAATTTTTCAAGTCTTGTAGAGTTACTTATATTCAAGTTATTGGACTATACTCAAATGTCTTGTAGTAACAGGATTTCAATTAGGGCAGTAGCTTTGATCTAATATTTGAGCTTCTTATGTAACACCCATCACCTGTCTACAGTGTAGCCGAGCGAGGAGTGCTACATTCGGTGCCAGAGTACCCTATCTTATCTTACTTTATTCCTTTAATCATTTTCAAGTTGTTATCTTTTAATATTAATTATTTTTTGAAGGAGAAACTAACGGAGTTTCTCCTATTTTATTAAGTATTCATGAATCAATTTGATTTACTATGATGTTTCTAGTATTATTTATCTTATATGCTAATTTGTTTCTCTTTAGAAGTACTGAGTTTATACAGTAATAATATTTGATATACAGATTAATTCTAGAAGTATTGTATTTTCGGTTCCTACAATTCTGAAAATTTCATTTGTGCTACTTGATTCAATTATGTTTCCATTGCTAATCCTTTTTTTTCTCATTTCATTCAATACTTTCTAATATTTTTAATTACTAATATTCTTAAATAATTTTAATAATTTACATTGCCCAGGTAACCTATGACAAGCTGACTAAACTGGATAATTGGTCGTTGGCACTGGACACCGCGGTGCCTCAGGCTGTCATACCATGGGACGCAGAATGTCAACCACGTATGCAGTCAGTATGGCTAAAAAGCCATGATAACACATAATCGGGCATAAAAGCCATAAATATTGGCATAAAGCCATGAATACGGGCATAAAGCCATGAATACAGGCATAAAGCCTTTCGTAGTACTGCTAAAACAATACCCTATTGGCATGCCAAACTATCCAATCTGACACACGTGTCTAGGTAATACAAGGGCACATAATATCATTAAATATTAATATATTGTGTTTTATGACTTCATTATTTCATGATAAATTTCAATTATAATTTATACATTCATTTGATCATTTATATGATCACAATTCACATCAATTATCCTTTTATACCATTGTACTCAAAGTACTTTTCCTTTCTACAATAATGAGAACTAATGTCTCATTCATACATTAATATAGTTCATTTATTCATTCATTATGTTATTCATATTGATCACAATTTTAAACAATGGTTCACATGTACCATTGTATTCAAAATATTTTTCCTTTCTCTCTTGATGGGAACTTAAATCCCAAATGGCACTTTTATCACATTTATTCATTCAACAATCTATTCATGTAAAGTACATTCCATACTTCAAGTTGTATTGCTAATATATTATGAACTCCATTGGTGTTAGGAGTATAAGTCTCAACAATCCATCTATTCCAAGTAATCCATGAACATTTCATGGATTCCAAATTTCATGCCGTAATTTCCTCTACCAATTTAGTTCTTACACTTTGTGTTTTTGTATTACTATTCATCTTACTATTCACTTAAATTGTTGAATTTTTTATACATAATAAATTTATTGAACCTAAATTCACCAAGATACCACATTTTGCATTCTAAAGTTGTTGGTATTAGTTGCCAATACCATTTCAAAGCTTAGAGTTAGTTATTCACAATTTTCAGATTTCAAACACTAATTTTACTGTTCCATTGGTCATTCGTACAGTAGGAATTTGGCAACATTATCTTCATAAAAGTTGTTTCTTATTGTGTCTAGTTACATTTCTTTTTTTGATTCACTCCATTTGGAGTTTTGTAGCTCAAGTTATAGTCATTTTACCATAACTGGCCAGATTGACCTATACCCAAAATTTCTAGGCAATTTGGTTCTGCCAGATTTGGTGACCTAAGTTTGGTTAGCAATTTGACTAGGTTATGGTCAGAATTTGGATTTGTGTTCCTCATGAAAGTTGCAGGGCTATTTCTCATATTTCTTCTGGTACAATTTCAGATCAATTGAACTTTTCTACATTGAGTTATGACCATTTGAACAAACACTATTCATTTGGTCATTTTGCCCAGGCAGAATGCAAGTCACCCAGATTAGGGCAATTTTTAGGTTAACTTGGTTTGGTTTTCTAGGCAGGATTTCTTCACCAAAATTGTGCCATTATGTGTCTAGTTTCATGTCCAATTGGCCTTGCACCAATTGAACCTATACAACTCCATTTATGGCTCAAATAATACATTGGACTCAAAGGTCTGAATTTCCTGCATAAGAATCAACACTCCCAAATTCAATTCTCCCAACTCCACAAGCTTCATTTGACATATTTGGCACTTCTAATGGTCATTAAATCATCTCAACATCATCAAATTCCAAGCAATAATACAAAAACTAAGTTAGCTCAAAACCCTAACTTATAATTTCAATCTCAATCATACATCCATGCAATTTGATTTCTAATGCCTTAAACTTCATTAATCATCTTTACTAACTAAAACAAAATCATCAAAACCATCAAATTCATTTACTTCCTAGGGCTGCCACAAATTGAAACTGTAACACCCCTCATCCGACTATAGTGTAGCCGAGCAAAGTATGCTACATTCGGTGAACTTTAGATCATTCTAAAGAACAAATTTTTGGAACTAATCTAATTTATTTTAGAACTTCTTCTCATTTATTTACTTTCTAGCATTTTTAATTGCTAATATTCGTAACTTATTTTAATAAATTAAACTACTCAAGCAACCTATGACAGGCTGACTAAACTGGATAACGAGTCGTTGGCACTGGACACCGCGGTGCCTCGGGCCGTCATACCATGGGATGCAGAACGTCAATCACGTATGCAGTCAGTATGGCTAAAAAGCTCTGATATCACATAATCGGGCATAAAGCCATGAATGCGGGCATAAAGCCATGAATACGGGCATAAAGCCATGAATACAGGCATAAAGCCTTTCGCAGTACTGCTAAAACAATACCCCATTGGCATGCCAAACTATCCAATCTAACACTCATGTCTAGGCAATACAATAGTACATAATAATCATTAAATATTAATATATTGTGTTTTATGACTTCATTATTTCATGATAAATTTCAATTATAATTTATGCATTCATTTAATCATTTATATGATCACAATTCACATCAATGATCCTTTTATACCATTGTACTCAAAGTACTTTTCCTTTCTATAATAATGAGAACTAATGTCTCATTCATACATTAATATGGTTCATTTATTCATTCATTATGTTATTCATATTGATCACAATTCAAAACAATGGTTCACATGTACCATTGTATTCAAAACATTTTTTTCCTTTCTCTTTTGATGGGAACTTAAATCCCAAATGACACTTTAATCTCATTTATACATTTAACAATCTATTCATGTAAATTACATTTCATACTTCAAGTTGTATTGCTAATATATTATGAACTCCATTGGTGTTGGGAGTATAAATCTCAATTACCTATTCCAAGTAATCCGTGAACATTTCATGGATTCCAAATTTCATGCCTTAATTTCTTCTACCAATTTAGTTCTTACACTTTGTGTCTTTGTGTCACACCTTACCCCTCTGTAAGGCATAACATGATCCCGTAGAATACCTAATGAATTACCGAACTTCACCTACCGATAACTCATTAAGTATCCTACAAAGGATTTTAAAACAAATTTTCTTACTTGTATAAGTGGTGAGCATTTTCTAATAGATATTAAAACATTTAATTAAAGTTGAAAACTACTTAAAATTTGGCCCATTTTATTTTTTTGCAAATTTTATAAAAATTTCAGCAGAGTGCCGTTTGTATTTTGAGAAAACAGTTCTTCAAATACCTGTAAAAAGCACCTCCAATTATTTATCAATTCCACAACAATCCTCCTAACCAATTTCAACATCATTTCTCAATTTCCAAAAATTCAAATCCACAATTTTCAATTCATATATCATCCGAAATATTACTAATTACTTTCATTCAAATTAAAATAAAATACTTCCATTCATATGTAATTAAATGTAAAATAATTTATATACATCATACTAAAAATTTACATTAGAAAAATCCAAACTAAAATTTATTACAAACTTTATATGAACTGCTCAAGACCAGTTTTACATGTCCATACCTTTACATATATTACATACATCAAAATAAATTTTTACAGTCAGGGTATAAAATATACTCGATAGACTTCAGAGTAGGTAGCTCCTCTGTCCTCAGTAGCTCACTTTGCTGCTCATCTAGTCTCTATATCTGCGATAGCAATAACAGCCATCGTTGAGTACTAGGACTCAGTGGTGCATAACATACTAAAATAATCTTTATGTAGAATTTAAATCATATTTATTCAAAAATTGAATTGAACATGAGAATTAAATACAAAACATGAATTATGAGATTTTAATCCAAACAATTTCATTTTGAAGTGTCAAAACTAACTTCATAAAACCCACAGTTATATCATGCCGTTCGAAACAAATATCATCTCAATAGCAAGAGGCTTATGAGAAGTCACATCACAAGGCTTGCTAGCTCAAATATATGGGAACCCATTCTTTTTCTTCTTCTACTGGCACACACCTCAACACTTCAGCCAGAGAAGGAATCAAAATTTGAAACTGATTTCCCCCACTAGTCATGCTAGTGAGGTATTCAAATATATGGTCATGACACTGTGGTTTCAAAACTTATCTTAACAATTTACTAAACATTTATGCCATCTCAAATATATAACTATCAACAATTTAAATCAAAAGCATAATAAATATTTCATCACAATGATGTAACAATTCAATATTTCAATTTATTCAAAACAATATGCTGAATAAAATTTACAGAAATTCTACGTTGTGCACAAACCTTATACGAGTCGCCTCTTAGCCTTGACTAGATCCCTCAGGTTCTTTCTCGGTATTCTTTAACACTAAAACACACAGTTTTATAGTATTTCAGTATCATAACTCATTATAAATCCAAAAATAAATTCAAATTCACTTATACCTAGCTTTAATAAGCTAAACTTAGCGTTCGTTAAATTTTGTATTTCAGGGTTACTATTCACAATACTATTCAAGTCAATTTATTGACTTTCTAAGACTTAATCGGTATGGGAATTCCAACTATACTCACATACCACATTTTGGTCACCAATTTTGTTAGTTTTGATTGTTTTCTCAAAACTTAAGTCTTTTAGGTAAATTTGCAAATTTTTAGTTTTGGTGTCTTATGTTGCACTATTCCATTGGTCATTTTACTATTAGAATTTGGCAAACTTTTCTTCATAGAAAATGTTTCCTATTGTCTTAAATTTATTCTCCTTTTTGAATCACTCCAATTGGAGTTTTGTAGCTCAAGTTATAGCCATTTGAATCATGGCTGCCGGATTGGACTTAACCTAGATTTTTGGGCAAATTCTGGTTCTGGCAGTTTTAGGTCACCAACTTTGGGTGACTAAATGACTTGGCTAAGGGCATAATTTGGGTTTGAATTTTTCATGAAAGTTTTAGGTCTATTTCAGGTCATTTAGACCTTCCTAGCCCAAGTTATGGCAAAATGAACAGACACTGCTCATTTGGTCATTTTTGTATAGGGCAGAACACTCACATCCAGATTTGGCCAATTTGTTCACTATGCTATGGTCACTTTTTGGGCATGATTCCTAAATGAAAAATGTTTCATTTTGTGTCTAGTTTCATTCCCAATTGGTCTCACACCAATTAGGTTGGTAAATTTTCAGTTTTGGTCCCTGAAAGGGACCTTGGTTCTACTGCCTGCATACTGCCCATATCCAATCCGAATCTAAACCTAATTCTAACACTTCCAACATACATCAATTGGTCACAAATAACCATTTTCCATCTCAACAAGGTCAAACATACCATTTGACCATTTCTCAAATTTTTGGCTTCCAAAACCCTAGGTGCCAAAACCCTAACTACCTAGTTGTTACATTTCACTAATTCAAAGCCTACCAACATCATTCCTCAACTCAATTAAGCTTCTATACACTTTTAATTCCATCAAATTCATGCATCACCATGGCAAACCCTAGCTGGCCAAAATTACTTATAGTCCTCTAACAATTATTTTCATTTCATTTTAAGCATATTTTCAAGTTCTTCATGCTATAAATATTTTAATTAAACTAAAAATTTAAAGTGAACTCACTAACCTTGAATTGCAAAATTTTTTCTTCAATTCTTCTCCTCTTTTCTCCTTTCTTTCTTGCTAAATCACTTCCTCAAGTTGTTCTAACAAGTTTTTATGGAAGAATTTGGGGTAAGGTAGGGTTAAGTTGGGTGAACTCAAGCTTGAGATCAAGCTTCCATGGTGGTTTTGTAATGGAGAGGGAGAAAGAGAGCTTGGACGTCCAAGAAGAAGAAATGAAAATAATTTTTTTTTCTTTTCTTTGTTTTATGTATTATTATCTTAAGTTTTACTCAGTCAAACTTTGCAATAAATTAAAATCATTTATGATGTCATGGTGGGGTCATTTGGATAATGTAATAAACTTTTTCTTTTCTATTTTTTATTTATTTATTTTTCCTTAGTCCTTTAATTTAATTCTCCCTTCTGAAATTTTCGTTTCTCTGATTTTATTGGACAGTTAGGTCAGGAGTCAGCCCTAGGAGTAAATTGACCAAATTGCCCCTCGCCAGTTTGATTCGGTTTGCAAGCAATTTAATATTTCTTTCGGATCCCTGACCTAATTATTTGACCTACTCAACAATTCTTTTTTGTGATTTTCACTTTTTCACTGTGTTCATAATAGTCCTAAGGACCCGCGGCGTCACATTTTATAGTTCGAAATTTGAGTTTAAATCGACCTCGCAGTCGTTCCCGAGAAGGTCACCCATCGCTGTGACTCTCGGCTCATTTAACTTCTTATGTTCTGTTTTTCTTATTTATACTTAACTAATTGACAATTACTAATTATTTGTGTTTGGGGCTTATCTAGTTGTCTTAAGTGTGGTTCTAATCCTCTTAATTGTCCGGACCGACACCAGTCACCGGAATAGTGAAATATACCAGGCTATGTAAATAGGGGTGTTACAATTCTCCCCCTTTTAAAATAAATTTCGTCTCGAAATTTTATCTGGTATCAGTCTCTAAACAGCTGTGGGTGCTGTTTCCTCATGTCCTCCTGTGACACCCCTTACCCGTGTACAGTATACCCGAGTAAGTAATGCCACACGGTGTACCGGCACACTCTAATATACCTTAATTAATTTATATCATGCTTTTGAATATAATTTGTGAAAGATAACTCATTTAAGTCATTTATTGAAATCATAATTTATTTGAGGTTCCGAAAATTTTAAGAAAATCCGGCAGAGTACCAGCTAAAAATGGAGAAAACAGTTCTTCGGAACCTGTTAAAAACACTTCCAAATAATTTCCAAACAATCCCAACTTCAATTCATCAACAAAATCTCAATATCAAGATCTCAACAACATTTCAATTTTAGTTCTCAATCATCCATCACATGTGATGATCACGTATAAATCACAAATAAACATTTACTTTTCCATTTACAAACACCGTTTTCATCATTTACATGAACATCTAAATACATTACATAATCTAAATACATATAAGAAAATAAAATTTAATTACAAATCACCAAAATAACACCTAGTATCCTACCAATGCACTGCAGAAATTGAGGTGACACGGACACTGTGCAGAACTGCAGGATGGACTCACCCAGTCTGCGGTCTACTAGGCTCACGATCTGTATCTCCAGAACCTACGCGTGGCGAAAGCAACGCGCTAAGAAATAATGCTTAGTGGTGCAATAATAAAATAAAAGATAGCAAGAAATAAATATGTAACGAATGTATATGTTTTATTTGTTTTGAAATTGTGTATCATTAACTTTGTCGACTTTTATTCATTTGGTTGCCCCAAGTAACCTACACTAGACGACTGGACTGGATAACGGGTAAACTGGCACTGGGTATCTAGTACCTCGGGCCGTCACACCATCGGTCACAAATGCATCTCCCGGTGTGCAACAGAACAGCTACCAAGCTGTAAATAATCTCAGGCACAAGGCCAAATCTCAATGCAAGGTCAGAATGGCTAAAAGCCATGAAATCACAGAACGGCATATTGCCATGTGCGATCGCTAATCGAACCCTATTGGCATGCCAAACTATCCAAACCAATCTTGTTAGGTATACTAGGGCATTTGAAACTTTTAAATTCTTCAATTTGTGAATTTTAAGTTTTGGTGTTACTATTCACCTCATTGGTCAACAAAAATGTTGACTTTTGGATAGAAAATATGTACATTGACTTTGGCACTCCCAACATACCACATTTGGCATTTAAAACTTGTTGGAATTGGTCACCATTACCATTTCCCAACTTAAATCTAAGAGGGCAGAAATTTCAGTTTTTGTGACCCAAATTTACTGTTCCATTTGGCCCTGTTGCAGTGGGAATTTGAGGAAATGGTAAACATGAAAGTTGTTCCTTATTTTGTCTAGTTGAATTTCCTTTTTTGAATCACTCAATTTGGAGTTTTGAAGCTCCAGATATGGTCCAAAAACCACAGCTGACCGGATTGCCAAAACTGCAGAGTTACCAAATCTACAGTACCATGAATAGTGACTGTGACTGCCATTTGGGTCAGGTTCTGGTCATAATTTGGGGTAGGTTTCTTCATGAAAGTTATTTGTATATGTCTTAGATTATTGCTGTAAAAATTTCAGGTCAATTGGCCATAGCTACAGTGAGTTATGGCCAAATGAACAGTTACTGTTCATTTGGTCATTTCTGCAAGTGCTGTTGCAGGGTATCCGGATTGGGACCAACTTTTGGTCCTCTTGCTTTGGTCTTTTGGGCATGGTTTCTTCAGAAAAAATGTGCCATTATAAGCCTAGTTTCATGTCCAATTGGCCAAACACCAATTGGACCTACACAGCCAAAGTTATGGCTGTGTAAATGGGCTAGAATCTCAGCCACTCTGCTGCTGTCCCTAGGCAGCCTACCATTCCACTTTGCCATGCCATTTTTCAGTCCAATTTATGGTCAACATACCTCAAATGGTCACTAATTGACCATTAGAATGTTCTTTAACCATTTCATAAGCCAAGTCAAATTTTCATTCCTAAACCCCAGCTAAATTTCAAAGTTTTCACAATTTCCCTAATTAACTCTTTCATTCTTTATATATATATATGTATACACTTTAAACCTAAGCTCTAGTTCACTCTAAGTCCATCAAACACTCCATTTCTATTCCTTCAATAGGGCTGTCGAAATGCATGACATACATACACATAATTTTTTTCATTTTAGTTACAATACCTTACTTAGTTTAAGTCCCTTAACATAGAAATAAAGAACTTTAGGTGTATATATGCACTAGCCTCTTGTAGGCAGATTTTTTCCCAACTCAAAACTTCACTTTCTTTCCTCTTCTTGGCTGCCAAAAGCTTCCCCAAGAGATATGGTAAATTTTTAATGAAATGGGTTAGGGTTTAGTGGTGTAAAAAAGGGAGAAATTAAGCTTTGATTGAAAAAAATCAATGGAGGTTGTCTAGGGCATGTTTCGGCTAGCTTTTGGGGAGGGAGATGGTTGCTGTATTTTTGGTTATTTTGGTCTTCATTTAGTCTCTTTTATTAGTTAGTCAAATGGTTGCTTAATTGTGATTGGTGGACAATTTTAAATGACATCACAATGATGTCACGAATTGCATATATTGTATTTTTCTTTTCTTTCCTCCACTACTCATTTCCAATTTAATTTCTAGTAATGTTTATTCATATTTTATGTCATATTAATTATTTACTCAACTGGACAAGTCGGCCAAAAATCACCTCTGAAGGCGAAATGACCAAAATGCCCTCCGTTTGGCTTAACGGGTCAAAATTGTCTGTACCGATTGGAAAATTTTTCTAGGTATTTTCTTGGCATTCTAATGCCATAGGAACCTCAATAACCCTTCTCTGGAGTCCCAAAAATTATTTTATAATTTTTCCCCCGGGTCTAGGGCTCCTAGTTGCGAGAACCGCAACTTCCCTCTGGGTTACCCCTCGCTAGGGCACCGGCTCGTTTAACTTGGTTGTATTTTATTTCTAAAATTTTTACTAAATTTTTCTTATTAATATTTGAGTTAATTTTAGTTCCTCACTTTAGTTTAAATATTTTTTCGGACGTTCTAGCTGTCCGGACCGACACCGGTCACCGGAATAGTAGAACGTACAGAATTGCTACCGGGAGGGTGTTACAACTCTTCCCCTCTAATTTAAATTTCTTCCTCGAAATTTACCTGATACAAACAGTTGAGGGAACTGTTGCCTCATCATTTCTTCACTTTCCCAAGTTGCCTCTTCGGTGTTGTGGTGCCTCCAAAGCACTTTCACCAGTGGAATCTGCTTGTTCCTCAATTCTTTTACTTCCCGAGCCAGGATCCGTAGAGGTTCTTCTTCATATGTCAAATCCAGATTTATTTCAATTTCTTCCCTGGAGATGACATGTGAAGGATCTGAGCGGTATCTCCTTAGCATAGACACGTGGAATACATTGTGGATCTTATCCAGCTCTGGTGGTAAGGCTAGCCTATAGGCCACTGGACCCACACGTTCAATGACTTCATATGGGCCAATGAACCTAGGGCTTAACTTACCTTTCCTTCCAAACCTCAATACCTTCTTCCACGGTGACACCTTGAGGAACACTTTGTCGCCAACTATGTATTCTATTTCTTTTCTCTTCAAGTCGGCATAGGATTTCTGTCTATCTGAGGCAACCTTCAGATTGGCTTTGATTAGTTTTACTTTCTCCTCAGTCTGTTTCACCAAGTCTGGCCCCACCAGTTTGTCTTCACCCAATTCAGTCCAGCACACTGGAGTTCTACATTTTCTCCCATACAGTGCTTCATATGGGGCCATTTGGATACTAGCTTGGTAGCTATTGTTGTATGCAAATTCTGCCAGTGGAAGGTATCTATCCCAACTTCGCTCAAACTCAATGACACAACTCCTCAGCATATCCTTAAGGACCTGACATATATTTCATGTTATTATTATCATTTTAGTTTAATATTTGTATCAATTTCATTGGTTTCAATTGTTTACCTGGATTACTCTTTCTGATTGCCCATCCGTCTGAGGATGGAAAGCTGTGCTAAAGTGGAGTTGTGTACCCAAGGATTCATGCAACTTCTTCCAAAATCTCGATGTAAACCTTGGGTCTCGATCAGATATGATGGAAAGTGGAATTCCATGCAGTCTAACTATTTCACTGATATACAATTCTGCTAACTTCTCCAGTGAGTAGTCGGTCTAATCGGCGAGAAAGTGTGCTGACTTTGTCAATCTATCAACTATCACCCATACTGCATCGTGTTTCTTCTGGGTGAGAGGTAGACCACTTACAAAATCCATGGTGACCCGATCCCATTTCCATTTAGGTATGCGTATAGGCTGTAGCAAACCTGATGGAACATGATGTTCTGCCTTGACTTGCTGACATGTCAAGCATTTAGTCACATAGTCAGCTATGTCCTTCTTCATACCAGGCCACCAATACTGGAGCTTCAGATCATGATACATCTTTGTACTTCCTGGGTGCATAGCATATACACTGGTGTGTGCCTCTTTTAGAATACTGGCTTTCAATTCCCCATTATCTGGTACACACAGTCTTCCTTTGTAGTGCAGACACCCGTCTGCTTTCACCTCATAGTCAGCTGCTTTTCCCTCTGGGATTTTGCTCATAATAGCCAGTAACTTTTCATCTACTTTTTGCCCATCTAAAATCTGTTGTAGCAGGTTTGGCCTCACTTGCAACTCAGCCAAAATAGCTCCATCTCGAATCAAAGATAGACGGGCATTCAATGATCTCAAAGCTGTGATGGACTTTCTGCTCAAAGCATCAGCAACTACATTTGCCTTCCCAGGATGGTAGTCAATCACACAATCATAATCCTTCAGGAACTCAATCCATCGCCTCTGTCTAAGGTTGAGCTCCCTCTGAGTTGGCAAATATTTCAGGCTTTTGTGGTCTATGTAAATGTAGCACTTTTCACCATACAAGTAATGCTCCATACCTTCAGTGCGAAGATAATTGCTGCAAGCTCTAGATCATGGGTAGGGTAATTCTGTTCATGTGGCCTTAGCTGCCTGGAAGCATAAGCGACCACCTTTCCCTCTTGCATCAATACACACCCTAGCCCATTATGTGAGGCATCACTGTAGACCACAAAGTCTTTTCCTGACACTGGCTGTGTTAACACTGGTGCCTCTGTTAACATAGCCTTCAACTTCTCAAAACTGGTCTGACACTTATCATTCCAGTCAAATTTGACATTCTTGTGTAACAACTTGGTCATTGGAGCAGCTATTAAGGAAAATCCCTTCACAAATCTTCTGTAATACCCAGCTAGCCCCAAGAAGCTTCTGACCTCAGTTGTATTTCTGGGAGGCTTCCATTCCATCACTGCTTCTATTTTCTTTGGATCCTACCTAATCACATCAGATTACACTATGTGTCCAAGGAATGCAATCTCATTCACCAAAAGTCACACTTGGACAACTTAGCATACGACTTCTTTTCTTTCGTGGTTTGCGAACAATCCTCAAATGCTCATCATGTTCTTCCTGGTCTTGAATACACTAAAATATCATCAATAAAGACCACTACGAACCGATCTAGGTATGGATGGCGAATCGGTTCATAAGGTCCATGAATGTCATTTGGTGCATTTGTTAGGCCAAAGGTATCACCAGAAACTCATAATGCCGTCTGCAGTGCTTGAATGCAGTCTTTGGCACATCTGCATCCTTCACCCTCAACTGATGATACCCTGATCTGAGATCAATTTTAGAAAATACTCCTGCTCCCTTCAACTGATCAAACAGATCATCAATTCTAGGCAATGGATATTTGTTCTTCACAGTGACTTTATTTAACTGCTGGTAATCAATGCATAGCCTCAAAGTCCCATCCTTCTTTTTCACAAACAGCACTGGAGCTCCCCATGGTGACACATTGGGGCATATAAACCCCTTATCAAGTAACTCTTGCAACTGAGTTTTCAACTCCCTCAATTCAGTGGGTGCCATCCTATAAGGAGCAATGGAAATAGGTGTTGTACCCGGCAGTGTCTCAATAGCAAATTCAACTTCCCTTTCTGGTGGCAAACTAGGCAATTCTTTAGGAAATACTTCTGGGAAGTCTCTTACTGTGGGTATACCACTCAGGTTTGGCTTAGCCTGCCTAGTATCCACCACATGTGCTAGGTAGGCTTCACAGCCTTTTCTCATCAGTTTTCTTGCAACTGTGGCTGAGATGACATTGGACAAGAAATCAGTCCTTTCCCCCACAACTGTGATCTCATTACCCTCTGCAGTTTTTAGAGAAATTCTCTTCAATTTGCAATCAACTATTGCCTGATGACGTGACAACCAATCCATTCCCAAAATCACGTCAAACTCGTGGAAGGGCAACTCAATCAGGTCTTCCAAGAATTCATACCCCTGAATCCTTAACGGGCAACCCTTGTATACTTTGTTCACCACTACGCTGTGGCCCAATGGATTAGTGACCAGAATGTCTTGGTCACTTTCCCCTACTAGTATCCCCCTTTCTACGGGTAGGTTGATGCAAATGTATGAATGAGTGGATCCTGGATCCACCAATGTATGCACAGGTGTATTGTAGAGGGAGAACGTACCCCTGATGACGTCCGGGGCATCTTGCTCCTCCTGAGCTCTCAGGGCATAAGCTCTGGCAGGTGGTCTGCTGTCAGGCCTCTCTGTTTGCTCAGATGTAGGCCTCTGTGATGGTCCCACGGCGTCAGATTTGCCAGATTTTCTACCTCCTTATGGTGCAGGAGCAGGTCTGTCTGCTTGTGTTGGAGCAGCTGTAGTAGTTCTGCGTGGACAGTTCTTCAACTGATGCTCTGTTGACCCACACCTTAGCGAGCACGTCACTCTCAACACTCCCCCTTGTGCCACTTGACGGTGTGGACATGCGAGTTCTTGAGGCTGGTCCCTCAACCCCATCCACGGAGAGCGCCCACGATGGTGTGGGTGACCTCTCCTAGGGGGTAAGCGTGGCACAGGCCCTGAGATTGACCCTGACCGTGTGGCTGACCCGAACTCTGTGAAGGTGGACCCTTGAACCTCTTCCCAGATGCAGGAGTTGAACTAGACTGACCTGGTCCCCTCTTCTGCTGTCTATCCCTTCTGGTCTGCTCACTGATTCTTACTTTTTCAACCTTTATTGTAGCTTCCACTAACTTGGTAAATTCTGTGATTCCCAAGGCAGTGAGCTGGATCTTTATGTTGTCATTTAGTCCCTCTTCAAATCTCTTACACCTTTCAGCTTCATTAGGGACTATCTCCCTTCCGTAGCGGCTTAATCGGACGAATTCCTTTTCATACTCGACCACTGACAACTGTCTCTACCTCAGGTTAATAAACTCTCTCCTTCTCTCTTCCAGGTATACAGTACCCACATATTTCTTCTTGAATTCGGAGAGAAAGAAGTCCCAAGTTATAACTTCTGGTTGCACTTCACTGGACACAGTATCCCACCATTCGTAGGCATCATCTTGCAACAGGGATATGGCAGCCTCTAGGTTTTGCTCTGGGGTGCAGTGGAGTTGTTTTAGAACTCTGCCCGTTCTGTTCAACCAATTCTCGGCTGCAATAGAGTCATCTTCTCTCTTACCGAAAAAGTCCACTGCTCCAAACTTTCTTAGCCTTTCTAGGTGTGATTTCTGCTGTGGAGGTGGAGGTGGTGGTGGTGCTGGCATTACTCCGGCCATTTGTCTAAAGAAATCCGCCATTTCTTTGGAACATGGCTCGTGGAGGTGGCGAGCTCTGCTTGAGCTGGCGGAGCAGGTTCTCCCATGCCCCCAGTCTCAACTGCTGCAGGTGGAGCATGACTCTCCACTTCCTCCTCGACTGCTCTTTGAGATGAAGGATCCATATCCTATTCAAAAAAAGAAAAACAAACAGATCTGCATTAGTGTCACCTCGACTCTTACAAATGCAATGCATGGTATGGACTCAATCTAGGCCCAGAAACGCCTAAACCGTGCTCTGATACCACTAAATGTGACACCCCTTACCCGTGTACAGTATACCCGAGTAAGTAATGCCACACGGTGTACCGGCACACTCTAATATACCTTAATTAATTTATATCATGCTTTTGAATATAATTTGTGAAAGATAACTCATTTAAGTCATTTATTGAAATCATAATTTATTTGAGGTTCCGAAAATTTTAAGAAAATCCGGCAGAGTACCGGCTAAAAATGGAGAAAACAGTTCTTCGGAACCTGTTCAAAACACTTCCAAATAATTTCCAAACAATCCCAACTTCAATTCATCAACAAAATCTCAATATCAAGATCTCAACAACATTTCAATTTTAGTTCTCAATCATCCATCACATGTGATGATCACGTATAAATCACAAATAAACATTTACTTTTCCATTTACAAACACCGTTTTCATCATTTACATGAACATCTAAATACATTACATAATCCAAATACATATAAGAAAATAAAATTTAATTACAAATCACCAAAATAACACCTAGTGTCCTACCAATGCACTGCAGAAGTTGAGGTGACACGGACACTGTGCAGAACTGCAGGATAGACTCACCCAGTCTGCGGTCTACTGGGCTAACGATCTGTATCTCCAGAACCTACGCGTGGCAAAAGCAACGTGCTAAGCAATAATGCTTAGTGGTGCAATAATAAAATAAAAGATAGCAAGAAATAAATATGTAACGAATGTATATGTTTTATTTGTTTTGAATTTGTGTATCATTAACTTTGTCCACTTTTATTCATTTGGTTGCCCCAAGTAACCTACACTAGACGACTGGACTAGATAACGGGTAAACTGGCACTGGGTATCTAGTACCTCGGGCCGTCACACCATCGGTCACAAATGCATCTCCCGGTGTGCAACAGAACAGCTACCAAGCTATAAATAATCTCAGGCACAAGGCCAAATCTCAATGCAAGGTCAGAATGGCTAAAAGCCATGAAATCACAGAACGGCATATTGCCATGTGCGATCGCTAATCGAACCCTATTGGCATGCCAAACTATCCAAACCAATCTTGTTAGGTATACTAGGGCATTTGAAACTTTTAAATTCTTCAATTTGTGAATTTCAAGTTTTGGTGTTACTATTCACCTCATTGGTCAACAAAAATGTTGACTTTTTGATAGAAAATATGTACATTGACTTTGGCACTCCCAACATACCACATTTGGCATTTAAAACTTGTTGGAATTGGTCACCATTACCATTTCCCAACTTAAATCTAAGAGGGCAGAAATTTCAGTTTTTGTGACCCAAATTTACTGTTCCATTGGGCCCTGTTACAGTGGGAATTTGAGGAAATGGTAAACATGAAAGTTGTTCCTTATTTTGTCTAGTTGAATTTCCTTTTTTGAATCACTCCATTTGGAGTTTTGAAGCTCCAGATATGGTCCAAAAACCACAGCTGACTGGATTGCCAAAACTGCAGAGTTACCAAATCTACAGTACCATGAATAGTGACTGTGACTGTCATTTGGGTCAGGTTCTGGTCATAATTTGGGGTAGGTTTCTTCATGAAAGTTATTTTTCTATGTCTTAACTTGCTTCTGTAAAAATTTCAGGTCAATTGACCATAGCTACAGTGAGTTATGGCTAAATGAACAATTACTGTTCATTTGGTCATTTCTGTAGGTGCTGTTGCAGGGTATCCGGATTGGGACCAACTTTTGGTTCTCTTCCTTTGGTCTTTTGGGCATGGTTTCTTCAGCAAAAATGTGCCATTATAAGCCTAATTTCATGTCCAATTTGCCAAACACCAATTGGACCTACACAGCCAAAGTTATGGCTGTGTAAATAGGCTGGAATCTCAGCCACTCTGCTGTTATCCCTAGGCAGCCTACCATTCCACTTTACCATGCCATTTTTTAGTCCAATTTAAGGTCAACATACCTCAAATGGTCACTAATTGACCATTAGAATGTTCTTTAACCATTTCATAAGCCAAGTCAAATTTTCATTCCTAAACCCTAGCTAAATTTCAAAGTTTTCACAATTTCCCTAATTGTATACACTTTAAACCTAAGCTCTAGTTCACTCTAAGTCCATCAAACACTCCATTTCTATTCCTTCAATAGGGCTGCCGAAATGCATGACATACATACACATAATTTTTTTCATTTTAGTTACAATACCTTACTTAGTTTAAGTCCCTTAACATATAAATAAAGAACTTTAGGTGTATATATGCACTAACCTCTTGTAGGCAGATTTTTCCCAACTCAAAACTTCACTTTCTTTCCTCTTCTTGGCTGCCAAAAGCTTCCCCAAGAGATATGGTAAAGTTTTAATGAAAGGGGTTAGGGTTTAGTGGTGTAACAAAGGGAGAAATTAAGCTTTGATTGAAAAAAATCAATGGAGGTTGTTTAAGGCATGTTTCAGCTGGCTTTTGGGGAGGGAGATGGCTGCTGTATTTTTTGTTATTTTGGTCTTCATTTAGTCTCTTTTATTAGTTAGTCAAATGGTTGCTTAATTGTGATTGGTGGACAATTTTAAATGACAGCACAATGATGTCACAAATTGCATATATTGTATTTTTCTTTTCTTTCCTCCACTACTCATTTCCAATTTAATTTCTAGTAATGTTTATTCATATTTTATGTCATATTAATTATTTACTCAACTGGACAAGTCGGCCAAAAATCACCTCTGAAGGCGAAATGACCAAAATGCCCTCCGTTTGGCTTAACGGGTCAAAATTGTCTGTACCGATTGGAAAATTTTTCTAGGTATTTTCTTGGCATTCTAATGCCATAGGAACCTCAATAACCCTTCTCTGAAGTCCCAAAAATTATTTTATAATTTTTCCCTCGGGTCTAGGGCTCCTAGTTGCGAGAACCGCAACTTCCCTCAGGTTACCCCTACTAGAACAGGCTCGTTTAACTTGGTTGTATTTTATTTCTAAAATTTTTACTAAATTTTTCTTATTAATATTTGAGTTAATTTTAGTTCCTCACTTTAGTTTAAATATTTTTTTGGACGTTCTAGCTGTCCGGACCGACACCGGTCACCGGAACAGTAGAATGTACGGAATTGCTACCGGGAGGGTGTTACACCTCCTCTCTTTCCCAAGTAGCCTCCTGGCCTGAATGATGGTTCCACAGCACTTTCACTAACGGTATCTGCTTATTCTATAGCTGCTTTACCTCATAAGCCAGAATCTCTATGGGTTCTTCCTCATATGTGAGGTCTGGATTCACTTCAATTTCCTCTACTGGTAGTACATGAGATGGGTTTGATCTATAGCTCCTCAACATGGACACATGGAAGACATTATGTATCTTTTCTAACTCTGGAGGTAGTGCCAACCTATATGCCAAAGGACCCACTTTTTCCAGAACCTCATATGGCCCGATAAAACGAGGACTTAATTTCCCCTTTCTGCCAAATCTTATAATCCTCTTCCAAGGGGAAACCTTGAGGAATACTTTGTCACCCACTGCAAACTCAATATCCCTTCTCTTTAAATCAACATAGGACTTCTGACGGTCTGATGCGGCGTTAAGTCAATCTTTGATCAATTTGATTGTCTCTTCAGTTTGCTGAACAATTTCGGGCCCAATCATCTTTCTTTCACCCATGTCATCCCAACACAACGGGGTTCTGCATTTTCTGCCATACAAAACTTCATATGGAGGCATCCTAATGCTTGATTGGTAGCTGTTGTTGTAAGAAAACTCAATCAAAGGCAAGTGTGTGTCCCAACTGCCCTCAAATTCAATTAGACAAGCCCGTAACATGTCCTCCAAGATCTGAATTACCCTCTTGGACTGGCCATCTGTCTGTGGAAGACTACCCCAGAATCTAGAAGTGAATCTAGGATCTCTGTCTGATACGATGGATACTGGCACTACATGTAGTCTCACAATCTCATTAATGTACAACTTCGCCAATCTTTCTAAACTGTAGTCCATCCGAACTAGCAGAAAATAAGTAGACTTGGTTAGTCTATTAACAATGACCCAAACTGCATCATGACTCTTGTGTGTCCTCGGAAGTCCCATAACAAAATCCATTGTCATTCTTTCCCATTTCCATTCTAGTACTAGTAGTGGATGTAACAACCTAGTGGGTCCTTGATGCTCAGCCTTCACTTGCTAACAAGTTAGGCATTTAGAAACAAACTTTGCCACATCTCTTTTCATACTCATCCACCAGTAATGCTCCTTTAGCCCTCTATACATTTTTGTGCCACCAGGGTGCATGGCAAAAGGAGATTCATGTGCTTCCTTCAAAATGATCTGCCTCAAATCAACATCATTAGAAACACACATTCTGCCCTGATTTAGCAATAGACCATCATCTCTTATTGAGAATTCTGGTTTCTTGCCCTGCCGCACTTCTTCTAAGAATTTCTGATACTTCTGATCATTCTGAGCAGCCATTCTGATCTGATCAATCAACACTGGCTATACATGCCATGCAACTGTTGTCTGCCTCTCATCATTAATCTCTAAGCTGGCATGTAATGATCTCAACTCATGTACCATAGACAAAGGAGTAACCCATAGACTTGCCATAGTCTTGCGACTTAAGGCATCAGCCACCACATTAACTTTTCCTGGCTGATAGTCTATCAAACAATCATACTCTTTTATCAACTCTAACCATCTCCTTTGTCTCAAATTCAACTCTTTCTGGGTGCCCAAATACTTCAAACTCTTATGATCTGTGTAGATGTAGCACTTTTCCCCATATAAATAGTCTCTAGATCTTAAGAGTAGACACTATAGCTGCAAGCTCCAAATCATGTGTCGGATAATTTCTCTCATGCGGTGTCAGCTAGAGTGATGCATAGGCAATCACATTTCGATCTTGCATCAATACACAGCCTAACCCATTATGAGAAGCATCACTATAAACTGTGTATTCTTTATCTGGGGTAGGTAGAGTCAGGACTGGAGCCTCAGTCAAACACCTCTTTAACTCATCAAAACTCTGTTGGCATTTATCCGTCCACTAAAAATTCACATCTTTTCGAAGTAGCTTAGTCAATGGAGATGCCAACATAGAAAATCCCTTCACAAATCGACGGTAGTATCTAGCTAAACCCAGAAAAACTGCGAATCTCCGTGATATTTCTGGGTGGCCTCCCATTAAGGATAGCTTCTATCTTGCTTGGATCTACCTTGATGCCCTCTACTGATATACATGCCCTAAAAAAGATATTCTTTCAGCCAAAATTCACATTTCGACAATTTGGCATATAGCTTTTTCTCCCTCAAAGTCTGCAGTACAATCTGCAGATGTCTATCATGCTCTTTTTCACCCCTCGAATAGACCAATATATCATTTATGAATACCACAACAAACTGACCGAGGTATGGTCTGAAGATAGTGTTCATTAGATCCATAAAAGCAGCCGGAGCATTAGTTAACCCGAATGGCATGACCAAGAACTCATAATGGCCATAGCGGGTTCTAAAGGCAGTTTTAGGAATACTTTGCTCTTGTACTTTCAACTGATAATAACCTGATCTCAGGTCAATTTTGGAGAATACAGCTGCACCCCTCAACTGATCAAACAAATCATCAATGCGGGGCAAAGGATATCTATTCTTTATTTGAAGGAATGGAAGCGTGAAAAACACAAGTTTATACCATTGAATTCAAAAATTTTCAACTAGGGTCACATGCATCATGCAAGATTTATTTTTATCTATTTGATTTCAATGATAAACAGCATATTAAAACTCTTTTAATATGTTTTTGGATCTGTATTTTCCATTTAAGATTTTAAAATTAATCAGATTAATTTTAGAACCCTAGATTAAATCAAGAACGATTATACTAATCTCTTGATGCACTACAGCATGTCTGCGCCTTTGAGATTCGTCTTCAGGACACCAGATGTTGTCCCTCCAGCTTGTCCACACCAAGAACACCTATGGCAGCCCTTGAACATCTTCTAAAGCTTTTTCTATTAATTAGAAATTCAAGTTCTGCCTTTTAAGAGATTAGAGATGTAAACAGGACACTAGAAACAATTTCTAGTGTTCTTAATTCAAGAGATTAATGGCTAATCTCTTTGAATTGATGAGAGATGAAGAAGAATAGATGAAAAGCCTCAAAGTGGCGTGACAAAAGAGAGGAGTGGCTGCTGGTTGTTTTTCTTTTTCATAATAACACTTAAATAGCTAGGTTAACACATTAAGCCCTTGCCACATGTCACCCTTTGATTAGCTCTAGGTTTAAGTGACCCAATCACATTGTGCCAAGTGTCAAACCTATATTTAATCTTTTTTTTAATCATCTTACATGATTAAAAAACATTTGGCAAGCTTATGTGTAATCCCATGTGTCACCATCTCATGGTGCCACGTGTCACACTGTGAAATGACCAAAATGCCCCTTTGTCTTAATTTTGAGTTCTCAACCCAAAATAATTATTTCTCTTCTTCTAATTAATTTATATCAAATATAAATTAATTAATCTCTATTAATTAATCTCTCATTAATTAAATTCATATTTAAACACTTTAAATATAAATTTAATTTATACTACACATCCAATAATCTAGATTTGGTTTTAAGTCATGCTAGGGACTTTGCAATTTAATTGCAAACCAAACCTATTTAATTAATCAATTAAACTCTTTAATTAATTAATTAAATCATATTTAAATAGGTGATAACTTGTGTATGTGTGTGACTTACTAGGCTCATCACTAATTGGCAATGAGACATGATATCAACTCTTAATATTATCAGAACTGTTTCTTACCATAAATGATTTCTCTAAATCATTTTATGCACCTCATAGACCATGGTTAACACCTAGCATAGCATGCCATGGCCACCCAATTAGTAATAAGGTTTACCTTAAATGAACCTATAATCATATGTTACCATGCACTAGAATCTCTCTGTTATAAAATCCCAACTAAAGCTGGAGTTATGGTTTATGTCAAACTCCATTTGCTATGAATATTATGTTCTCTTTTAATTCCAGTTCTTGATTAAAAAGATTTTCTCATCAGAAACTCTTTTCTGAATAAATCTATCTGTCCTGGCTAGGAACTTGCAATATCAAGAACAATTAAATGAACATAGGATTTTATCTCTATTTACTTAGAGGAACAGATTCCATCTTGATCAACACCTACCTCCATATATAACTAGTAGGAGCCAACACATGCCCATATACCCATACATAGTACAAGTATGAAAGCAGTATCAAACTCAAACTACCTATATACAAGATAACTGTGCTATCTCAGGTCTAAAGATTATATGCACTGATATGATTTATGACGAAACATTGACAAGAGTAAACTCCATGTGCTTGTCATAAGTGTCACTGGTTCGGCCTACTTATCATTTATAAGTGCCTATCATGTTTGTTATATGGCATGAGACTCACCATTCCATCTTATTTATATCTCATATAAATAACTTGGGAACAAACATGAATACAATCTTTCTGGATAAGTCATGTCCTTATTATGAAGTATCCTCGATTGTGAACCTATTTATGATACTTTGTGCTAGAAATATTGTCACTCATATTCTTAACAACTTAAGAATAATATTTCTAACAAAATATCAATGAACCTTTTCTATTACACATAAATATATTATGTAAACGGAAAAGTGGAAATGCCTTTTATTAATAAAAATATATACAAGATACATACTAAATTATATGCTCTGGGGCATACTACTAACATTATTGTCACCTTATTCAACTGCCGATATTTAATACATAAGCGGAAAGTGCCATCTTTCTTCTTAACAAACAACACTGGTGCTCCCCAAGGTGACACGCTAGGGTGGATAAAGCCCTTGTCAAGCAACACTTGCAACTGCACTTTCAACTCTTTCAATTTTGCTGGTGCCATTCTATATGGTGTTATAGACACTGGGTCCACACTAGGCATAACACCAATCTCAAACTGCACCTCTCTTTCTGGAGGTAATCCTGGCAGTTCATCAAGAAACACATCTGGAAAGTCACATATTGTAGGGATGTCCCTCAGTGCTTGGCTCCCCACTTGGGTGCCTATCATAGGTGCCAAGTATGCTTCACACCCCTTTCTGATCATCCTTCTGGCTAGTGCAGCCAAAATGATGTTTGATGGCAGTAAATGCCTCTCCCCATGAATTACCACATTACCATACAAAAGGAGACCAAAAGTGACTGTCTTCAGTCTACAGTCAATCATGGCATGATGCCTGGCTAACCAATCTATGCCCAAGATAATATCATAATCTCTAAAGGGCATTTCAATCAAATCTGACAGAAAAACATGTCCTTTGATCACCAAAGGACAGTCTTTATAGATTCTATTGACCCAAACCTCTTGTTCTAATGGACTAGTTACTAGCACTTCAAAATCCATTTTGGCACACGGAACAGCAAGTGAACTGACTATGCTAGCACTAACATATGAGTGGGTTGAACTCGGATCAAACAACACAAATACATCTTGATCAGAGATAGAGAATGTACCAGCTACAACATCAGAAGTCTTAGCGTCTTCTCACTGTCTCATCATATAAACCCTGGCTGAAGCACTTCCTTGTGCTGACTGAACAACGGTGCCCTGACTGCCAGAAGCAGTGCCTCTACCTCTGCCTCTTCCTCTACTAACAGGTTATGAACCTCTGGAAGTAGGACTCTGAATAGATCCTTCTGTAGTAGTAGGAGTTGGACCAAATCTAGGGGCACTGGTGTAGTCCTTAGCAAGATGGCCCTTGCCTCCACAGTTAAAGCAAGCTCCTGTGGCCCAATAGCATTCTCCCCCATTAATCTTGCCACAAGTCTCATAGGAGTGGGGAGGTTGTGAACCCCTGCTTGACTGCTGACTGGACCTAGGGGGTCTCTGTCCAGAGAATCTGCCCCTTCTAAATCTTTCACCTCGACCTCTGCTAGGTCTGCCAAATTTCTTCTTCTTTCCAGAGGTACCACCAGAACTTGGCTCTACTTACATTTCACCTTTATCTTTCTCTGTTTTCTTAGTCTTCTCTGATTTTTCTTTTACAGGTGTCGCTTTTAATTCAATCCTTTCTAGCTCAAGTGCTTGAGAGATGAGCTCAGAGAAGTTGCTGTGTCTGAATCCCACTGCTTGCATCCTCAAACTGGGCTTCAAACCAGTCTCAAATCTCTTGCACCTTTCCTTGCTTGTAGAAAGGAGACTCCCAGCATAGTGGCTTAAGCGGGAGAACTCCCTCTCATATTCTGCCAGTGTTCTATTGCTTTATTTCAAACTCAGAAATTCTTGCAGTTTCTGATCCACATATGCATCTGGGACATATTTCTGTCTGAACTCTCTCATGAAGTCGTCCCAGGTCAGTACTGGTGGTTCAGCCAAGCTGTGGGGGATGGTCTTCCACCAATCATATGCATCCCCTTGCAGTAGTGACACAGAGTATTCAAATTTCAATTCATCTGGGCAGTGTGGCTTCTTAAACACTCTATCCATCCTTTCAAGCCTTTGCTCTGCCTCTAAAGGGTCCACTGTACCCTTAAACTCTATAGCCCCATACTTTAATAACTTGTCATATTGTCTGCCTGGAGGCAGTGGTTGTACCACAGGTGTTTGGGGTGGAGCTAGAGCAGGCATACCCTTAGTCATTTGTTGAAACATCGCAGCCATCTGCTGTGCGAACTATGCAAGAAACTGCGGCATTTGTGGGCCTGGTGCTACTGATCCACTGACATTGTGTAGAGCTAGGGCTTCCCATTGTGCCTCAGCTTCAACAGATTGCTGGACTGAGCGATCCCTTTCTTCCATATCAATATGAAATTAGGGTATCTCCTGAACAAATAACACAAGGAGATTTTCCTCCGTTAGTTCATATTTATGATGTAATGCACTGTATGTAACAAATAAGGACATTGAGCAGTTGTACTTAGCAAAGAAAAGACACAAATTCACAAATTCAAATATACTTTAAAAATTTACTCTGATAACACTAAAACATGTCACACCTTACCCCTCTGTAAGGCATAACATGATCACGTAGAATACCTAATGAACTACCAAACTTCACCTATCGATAACTCATTAAGTATCCTATAGAGGATTTTAAAACAATTTTTCTTACTTGTATAAGTAGTGAGCATTTTCTAATAGATATTAAAACCTTTAATTAAAGTTGAAAACTAGTTAAAATTTTTAGCCCATTTTATTTTTTCGCAAATTTTAAAAAAATTTCGGCAGAGTGCCGTCTGTATTTTGAGAAAACAGTTCTTTAAATACCTGTAAAAAGTACTTCCAATTATTTATCAATTCCACAACAATCCTCCCAACCAATTTCAACATCATTTCTCAATTTTCAAAAATTCAAATCCACAATTTCCAATTCATATATCATCCAAAATATTACTAATTACTTTCATTCAAATTAAAATAAAATACTTCCATTCATATATAATTAAATGTAAAACAATTTATATACATCATACTAAAAATTTACATTAGGAAAATCCAAACTAAAATTTATTACAAACTTTATGCAAACTGCTCAAGACCAGTTTTACATGTCCATACCTTTACAAACATTACATACATCAAAATAAATTTTCACAGTCAGGGTATATTATACCCGATAAACTTCAGAGTAGGTAGTTCCTCTACCCTTAGCTGCTCACTCTGCTGCTCTTCTAGTCTCTATATCTACGACAGCAATAACAGCCATCGCTGAGTACTAGGACTCAATAGGGCACAACATACTAAAATAATCTTTACGCAGAATTTAAATCATATTTATTCAAAAATTGAACTGAACATGAGAATTAAATACAAAACATGAATTATAAGATTTTAATCCAAATAATTTCATTTCGAAGTGTCAAAACCAATTTCATAAAACCCACAGTTATATCATGACATTCGAAACAAATATCATCTCAATAGCCAGAGGCTTATGAGAAGTCACATCACAAGGCTAGCTAGCTCAAATATATGGGAACCCATTCTTTTTCTTCTTCTACTAACCAGAGAAGGAATCAAAATTCGAAACTGATTTCCCCCACTAGTCATGCTAGTGAGGTATTCAAATATATGGTCATGACACTATGGTTTCAAAACTTATCTTAACAATTTACTAAACATTTATGCCATCTCAAATATACACAAATAACTTTCAATAATTTAAATCCAAAGCATAATAAATATTTCATCACAATGATGTCACAATTCAATATTTCAATTTATTCAAAATAATATGCAGAAGAAAACTTACATAAATTCTACGTTGTGCACAAACCTTATACGAGTCGCCTCATGGCCTTGACTAGATCCCTCTGGTTCTTTCCTAGTATTCTATTCCACCGAAATACACAGTTTCACAGTGTTTCAGTATCATAACTCATTATAAATCCAAAAATAAATTCAAATTCACTTATATCTAGCTTTAATATGCTAAACTTAGCATTCTTTAAATTTTGTATTTCAGAGTTACTATTCACGACACTATTCAAGTCAATTTGTTGACTTTCTAAGACTTAATAGGTATGGGAATTCCAACTATACTCACATACCACATTTTGGTCACCAATTTTGTTGGTTTTGGTTGTTTTCCCAAAACTTAAGTCTTTTAGGTAAATTTGCAAATTTTCAGTTTTGGTGTCTTATGTTACACTGTTCTATTGGTCATTTTACTGTTAGAATTTGGCAAAATTTTCTTCATAGAAAATGTTTGCTATTTTCTTAATTTTATTCTTCTTTTTGAATCACTCTAATTGGAGTTTTGTAGCTCAAGTTATAGCCATTTGAATCATGGCTGCCAGATTAGACTTAACCCAGATTTCTGAGCAAATTCTGGTTCTGGTAGTTTTAAGTCACCAACTTTGGGTGACTAAATGACTTTGTTAAGGGCATAATTTGGGTTTGTGTTCTTCATGAAAGTTTTAGGTCTATTTCAGTTTATTTAGACCTTCCTAGCCCAAGTTATGGCCAAATGAACAAACACTGTTCATTTGGTCATTTTTGTATAGCGCAGAACACTCACATCCGGATTTGGCCAATTTGTTTACTATGTTATGGTCACTTTTTGGGCATAATTCCTGAATGAAAAATGTGTCATTTTGTGTCTAGTTTCATTCCCAATTGGTCTCACACCAATTAGGTTAGTAAATTTTCAGTTTTGATCACTGAAAGGGACCTTGGTCCTGCTGCCTGTATACTGCCCACATCCAATCCAAATCTAAACCTAATTCTAACACTTCCAACGTATATCAATTGGTCACAAATAACCATTTTCCATCTCAACAAGGTCAAACATACCATTTGACCATTTCTCAAATTTTTGGCTTCCAAAACCCTAGGTGCCAAAACCCTAACTACCTAGTTGTTACATTTCACTAATTCAAAGCCTACCAACATCATTCCTCAACTCATTTAAGGTTCTATACACTTTTAATTCCATCAAATTCATGCATCACCATGGCAAACCCTAGCTGGCCAAAATTACTTATAGTCCTCCAACAATTATTTTCATTTCATTTTAAGCATATTTTCAAGTTCTTCATGCTATAAATATTTTAATTAAACTAAAAATTTAAGGTGAACTCACTAACCTTGAATTGCAAAATTTTTTCTTCAACTCTTCTCTTATTTTCTCTTTTCTTTCTTGCTAAATCACTTCCTCAAGTTGTTCTAACAAGTTTTCTATGGAAGAATTTGGGGTAAGGTAGGGTTAAGTTAGGTGAACTCAAGCTTGAGATCAAGCTTCCATGGTGGTTTTGTAATGGAAAGGGAGAAAGAGAGCTTGGACGTCCAAGAAGAAGAAATGAAAATAAATTTATTTTTTTTCTTTTCTTTGTTTTATGTATTACTATCTTAAGTTTCACTCAGTCAAACTTTGCAATAAATTAAAATCATTTATGATGTCATGGTGGGGTCACTTGGATAATGTAATAAACTTTTTCTTTTCTATTTTTTTTTTATTTATTTTTCCTTAGTTCTTTAATTTAATTCTCGCTTCTGACATTTTCGTTTCTCCGATTTAATGGACTGTTAGGTCAGGAGTCAGCTCTAGGGGTAAATTGACCAAATTGCCCCTCGCCAGTTTGATCCGATTTGCAAGTAATTTAATATTTCTTCTGGATCCCTGACGTAATTATTTGACCTACTTAACAATTCTTTTTTGTGATTTTCTCTTTTCCACTATGTTTGCAATAGTCCTAAGGACCGTGTCATCACATTTTACGGTTCGAAATTTGAGTCCTGAGGACCTCGCAGTCATTCCCGAGAAGGTCACCCATCGCTGTGACTCTCGACTCATTTAACTTCTTATGTTTTGTTTTTCTTATTTATACTTAACTAATTGATAATTACTAATTATTTGTGTTTAGGGCTTATCTAGTCGTCTTAAGTGTGGTTCTAATCCTCTTAATTGTCAAGACCGACACCAGTCACCGGAATAGCGAAATATACTAGGCTATGCAAATAGAGGTGTTGCACTTTGTATTACGATTGACCTTACTATCCACTCAAATTGTTGACTTTTTTACACATAATAAATCTATTGAACCTAAATTCACCAAGATACCACATTTTGCATTCTAAAGATGTTGGTATTGGTTGCCAATACCATTTCAAAGCTTAGTGTTAGTTATTCACAATTTTCAAATTTCAAGCATTAAGTTTACTGTTCCATTGGTCATTTGTACAGTAGGAATTTGGCAACATTGCCTTCATGAAAGTTGTTCCTTATTGCGTCTAGTTACATTTTTTTTTTGAATCACTCCATTTGGGGTTTTGTAGCTCAAATTATGGTCATTTTACCATAACTGGCTGGATTGACCTGTACCCAGAATTTGTAGGCAATTTGGTTCTGCTAGATTTGGTAACCTAAGTTTGGTTGGCAATTTGACTAGGTTATGCTGGGAATTTGGATTTGTGTTCTCCATGAAAGTTATAGGGTTATGTCTCAGATTTCTGTTGGTAAAATTTCAGATAAATTGAACTTGCCTACACTGAGTTATGACCATTTGAACAAACACTGTTCATTTGGTCATTTTCCAGGGATAGCCTATTGGTTACCCGAATTAGGATAGTTTTTAGGTCAACTTGGGTTGGTTTTCTGGGCAGGGTTTCTTCACCAAAGTTGTGCCATTATGTGTCTAGTTTTATGTCCAATTGGCCTTGCACCAATTGAACCTATATAACTCCACTTATAGCTGCTCAAACCTACTGGACTCACAACCAGTCCTACAGGTCACCAAGGGCAGCATGCCTAAGCTCAACTCCAACATCCTTACTCACTTCAATTCCTCCTCACACACATTCAAATGGTCGCTAATTGACCATTAGGACTTCCATTCAGCAACACATGAACAAAACCATAAGTCTGCTCTAAACCCTACCTTCCATACTCAACTTCCATGCAACCCACTCTCCATCAACCTATCCATCACATATATACATATCTCAACCATTTGTACGTATGTTTAATATCAATTAAACTAATCATACCCTCATAAATCAAAGCTGCCAACAATTTAAGTTCTCATACACTTGATATTTTCTTCAATTTCATATCATACTGATTTATCATGCTTATAACACTTAAGAAAAGAAGTAGGATAACTATAGCACTAAACTTGTGTGAGCATAAATTTCTCTTGGTTAATCCTCAATTTTCCTTCACTTTCTTCCCACTTTCCTTAGGTTTAAGGGCTGCCTATGGGGATTTATCAAGGCTGCCAATAATTTTGGTGAAGGAAGGTAGGTGTTTGGAAGCTTGGTGATGGTGCTTTAATGGTGGAAAGAAGGAAAAATAAAGAAAATAGAGAGGAAGTGTTGGGACGGCAGAATTTTTTTTGCTGGAGAAGAATATGGCTTTTTCCCTTTTTAAGTTCATTTTTATCCCTTTTTATTAGTTTGTCAAATGGTGATTGGGTGGGAGTGCTTTAGTGACATCATGTGATGTCATAATTCCAAATTTCCTTCATTTTGTTTCCTTTTCTTTTCTACTCATTTTCAATTAAACTTTTAGCAATATTTGTTGACATTTTAGATCATAATAATTATTTACTTAACTGGACAAGTCGGTCGAATATCATCTCTGAAGATGAAATACCAAAATGCTCTCCGTTTGGCTTAATAGACTAAAATTATCTGTATCGATTGAAAAAATTTTCTAAACTTTTTCTTGGCATTCTTATGGCATAGAAACCTCAATGACTCTTCTATGGAGTCCCAAAAATTATTTTATGAATTTTCTCCCAGGTTTAGGGCTCCTAGTTGTGAAGACCGTAACTTCCCACTAGGTTACCCATCGATAAGGCATCGGCTCATTTAACTTAGTTGTATTTTATTTCTAAAATTTTTCCTAAATTTTTCTTATTATTATTTAAGTTATTTATGACTCCTCACTTTAGTCTAAATATTTTTCTAAACATTCTAGCTGTCCGGACCGATACCGGTCACCGGAACAGTATAATGTACGGAATTGCTACAGTGAGAGTGTTGCAATTCTTCCTTTCTAACATAAATTTCGTCCTTGAAATTTACCCGATGTAAATAGTTAAGGAACTACTACCTCCTTATTTCTTCACCTTTCCGTGTTATCATACTTCGCTTTCTCCTTAGTCTCAATCCTATCCTCAAACAGTTCTGTACTCATCCTTTTTCATCTTAAATACAGACTCCTTCTCATCTCCATTCGCTATCTCATTGTCTCTTCACTCTCTTATTTCATACCTTAACCTAAAATAAATGGGAAATATAGATCTGCAATAGTATCACCTCGACTCTTATGAATGCAATGCATGATATGCAGTATATCTAGGTCTAGAAATACCTAAACCGCACTCTGATACCAATAAATGTAACACCCCTCACCCGACTACAGTGTAGCCGAGCGAAGTATGCTACATTCGGTGCCAGAGTACCCTATGTTATCTTACTTTATTATTTTAGTAATTTTGAATTCGTTTAATTTAATATCAATTATTTTTCTATGGAGAAACCAGCGGAGTTTCCCCTATTTTATTTCTATTTGGTGTATTTCATTATTCACCTGCTTGAAATTTTTCAATAATATTTTACAATAATGATCTCATCAATTATTCTCATAACCATCTCATATTTCAAATCTCAATCATATATCTCAATTTCATATTCATTTCCATGCATTTCCATTCATGCATAATTTATATATATAAATTCTCAAGTTTCATTAATTTACATGATTTACAGACTGATTACATAAATTCATAATTTACATGATCTACAAATTAATTACAATTCCATAATCTATATTTCAACATACAATTCACAGTTTACATTACAAATAATAACTAATTATAATGTACAAAATACATAATATGATCTATATGGGCCCTATCTACATGCATTGCTGAGGAGGTGACAACCTTGAACACTCTGCAGATCAGAACTCCAAAATCTCTGTTTAGTATTCGCTGGGCTTTAACTTCAGTACCTGCGCAAGGAAATAAATCCATCACGCTAAGCATTGCTGCTTAGTGGTGCAATAATATAACAAGAGAATAATATACAAACAAAGGTAAAAATAAACCATAGTTCGAATAATTTAGATTTATAATTAATTTAGTTTCGAATATTAACTATCCTCTATCTTGCCATGTTCTTCTTTGGAGATGCTCAGTCCAGAAATTCGCATTAATAATGTACCAGATACGAATACTCTAAAATTTAAACTTATATTCTTATGTAATTCATATTTGCAATATTTATTTAAGTTATAATTCTTCTACTAGTCTTTTTATCACTTCCTTGATACTTTCAAAGTTGTTTACAATCATTTCGTAATATTTAAAATTTTTAAAACTAATTTAATTTACTTTAGATCATTCTAAGGAATAAATTTTTGGAACTAATCTAATTTATTTTAGAACTTTTTCTCATTTATTTACTTTCTAGCATTTTTAATTACTAATATTCATAACTTATTTTAATAAATTAGACTGCTCAAGTAACCTATGATAGGCTGACTAAACTGGATAATGGCTCGTTAGCACTGGACACTGTCGTGCCTCGGGCCGTCATACCATGGGACGCAGAACGTCAACCACGTATGTAATCAGTATGGCTAAAAAGCCATGATATCACATAATTGGGCATTAAGCCATGAGTGCGGCATAAAGCCATGAATGCGGGCATAAAGACATGAATACGGGTATAAAGCCATGAATACAGGTATAAAGCCTTTCGCAGTACTGATAAAACAGTACCCTATTGGCATGCCAAACTATCCAATCTGACACACATGTCTAGAAAATATAAGGGCACATAATATCATTAAATATTAATATATTGTGTTTTATGACTTCATTATTTCATGATAAATTTCAATTATAATTTATATATTCATTTGATCATTTATATGATCACAATTCACATCAATGATCCTTTTATACCATTGTACTCAAAGTATTTTTCCTTTCTATAATAATGAGAACTAATGTCTCATTCGTACATTAATATGGTTCATTTATTCATTCATTATGTTATTCATATTGATCACAATTTAAAACAATGGTTCATATGTACCATTGTATTTGAAACATTATTTTCCTTTCTCTCTTGATGGGAACTTAAATTGCAAATGGCACTTTAATCTCATTTATACATTTAACAATCTATTCATGTAAATTACATTTCATACTTCAAGTTGTATTGCTAATATATTATGAACTCCATTGGTGTTGGGTGTATAAATCTCAATTACCCATTCCAAGTAATCCATGAACATTTCATGGATTCCAAATTTCATGCCTTAATTTTTTCTACCAATTTAGTTCTTACACTTTGTGTCTTTGTATTACTATTGATGTAACACCCTTCCTGTAGTAATTCCGTGCATTCTACTGTTCCGGTGATCGGTGTCGGTCCGGACAGCTAGAACATCTGGAAAAATATTTAAACTAAAGCGAGGAACCATAATTAACTCAAATATTAATAAGAAAAATTTAGAAAAAATTTTAGAAAAAAAATACAACCAAGTTAATTGAGCCGGTGCCCTAGCGATGGGTAACCTAGTGGGAAGTTGCGGTTCTCGCAACTAGGAGCTCTAGACCAGGGGGGAAATTTCTTCAAATAATTTTTGAAACTCCAGAGAAGGGTCATTTAGGATATCATCAGTTGAGGGTGAAGGATGCAACTGTACCAAAGACTGCATTTAGGACTAGGTATAGGCATTATGAGTTTCTGGTGATGCCCATTGGCCTAACAAATGCACCAGCAGCATTCATGGACCTTATGAACCGTATCTTCCATCCATACCTAGATCAGTTCGTAGTTGTCTTTATTGATGATATTTTGGTGTATTCCAAGACCAGGGAAGAACATGATGAGCATTTGAGAATTATTCTGCAAACCCTGAGAGAAAAGAAGCTGTATGCTAAGTTGTCTAAGTGTGACTTCTGGATGAATGAGATTGCATTCCTTAGACATATAGTGTCAGTTGATGGGATTAGGGTGGATCCCAAGAAAATAGAAGCAGTGATGGAATGAAAGCCTCCTAGAAATACAACTGAGGTCAGAAGTTTCTTGGGGCTAGCTGGGTATTACAGAACATTTGTGAAGGGATTTTCCTTCATAGCTGCTCCAATGATCAAGTTGTTACACAAGAATGTCAGATTTGACTGGAATGACAAGTGTCAGACCAGTTTTGATATGTTAAAGGCTATGTTGACAGAGGCACCAGTGTTAACACTGCCAATGTCGAGAAAGGACTTTATGGTCTACAGTGATGCCTCTCATAATGGTTTAGGGTTTGTATTGATGCAAGAGGGGAAGGTGGTCGCCTATGCTTCCAGGCAGCTAAGGCCACATGAACAGAATTACCCTACCCATGATCTAGAACTTGCAGCAATTATCTTCGCACTGAAGATATGGAGGCACTACTTGTATGGTGAAAAATGCTACATTTACACAGACCACAAAAGTCTGAAATACTTGCCAACCTAGAAGGAGCTAAACCTTAGACAGAGGCGATGGATTGAGTTCCTGAAGGACTATGATTGTGTGATTGATTACCATCCCAGGAAGGCAAATGTAGTTGCTAATGCTTTAAGTAGAAAATCCATCACAGCTTTGAGATCATTGAATGCCCGTCTATCCTTGGCTTGGGATGGAGCTATTTTGGCTAAGTTGCAAGTGAGGCCAAACCTGCTACAGCAGATTTTAGATGGCCAGAAGGCTTATGAGAAGCTAAAGGCTATTATGAGCAAAATCCTAGAAGGGAAAGAAACTGACTATGAAGTGAAAGCAGATGGGTGTCTGTACTACAAAGGAAGAGTATGTGTACAAGATAATGGGGAATTGAAAGCTAGTATTCTGAAAGAGGCACATACTAGTGTTTATGCTATGCACCCAGGAAGTACAAAAATGTATCATGATCTGAAGCTTCAGTATTGGTGGCCTGGTATGAAGAAGGACATAGTTGACTATGTGACTAAATGCTTGACATATCAGTAAGTCAAGGCAGAACATCAAGTTCCATCGGGTTTGCTGCAGCCTATACGCATACCTAAATGGAAATGGGATCGGGTCACCATGGATTTTATAAGTGGTCTACCTCTCACCCAGAAGAAGCATGATGCAGTATGGGTGATAGTAGATAGATTGACAAAGTCAGCACACTTTCTGCCAGCAAGGACTGGCTACTCACTGGAGAAGTTAGCAGAATTGTATATCAATGAGATAGTTAGACTACATGGAATTCCACTTTCCATCATATCTGATCGAGACCCAAGGTTTACATCGAGATTTTGGAAGAAGTTGCATGAATCCTTGGGTACACAACTCCACTTTAGCACAGCTTTCCATCCTCAGATCGATGGGCAATTAGAAAGAGTAATCCAGGTAAACAATTGAAACTAATTGAACTAATACAAATATTGAAATGGAATAATAATAATAACGTGAAATATATGTCAAGCCCTTGAAGATATGCTGAGGAGTTGTGTCATTGAGTTTGAGGGAAGTTGGGATAGATACCTTCCACTGGCAGAATTTGCATACAATAATAGCTACCAAGCTTGCATCCAAATGGCCCCGTATGAAGCACTATATGGGAGGAAATGTAGAACTCCAGTTTGCTGGACTGAATTGGGTAAAGACAAATTGGTAGGGCCAGACCTGGTAAAACAGACTGAGGAGAAGGTAAAACTAATCAAAGCCAATCTGAAAGTTTCCTCAAATAGACAAAAAGCCTATGCCAACCTGAAGAGAAAAGAAATAGAATATGCGGTTGGCGATAAAGTGTTCCTCAAGGTGTCACCGTAGAAGAAGGTACTGAGGTTTGGAAGAAAAGGTAAGTTAAGCCCTAGGTTCATTGGCCCATATGAAGTCATTGAATGCGTGGGTCCAGTGGCCTATAGGCTAGCTTTACCATCAGAGCTGGACAAGATCCATAATGTGTTCCACATGTCTATGCTAAGAAGATACCGTTCAGATCCTTCACATGTCATCTCCATGGAAGAAATTGAAATATAACTGGATTTGACATATGAAGAAGAACCAATACGGATCCTCGCTCAGGAAGTGAAAGAGTTGAGGAATAAGCAGATTCCACTAGTGAAAGTGCTTTGGAGGCACCACAGTACCGAGTGAAGAGACAATGAGGCAACAGTTCCCTCAACTATTTACATCAGGTAAATTTTGTGGACGAAATTTTTATTAGAGGGGAAGAGTAGTAACACCCTCCCTGTAGCAATTCCATGCATTCTACTGTTCCGGTGACCGGTGTCGGTCCGGATAGCTAGAACATCTGGAAAAATATTTACACTAAAGTGAGGAATCATAATTAACTCAAATATTAATAAGAAAAATTTAGAAAAAATTTTAGAAAAAAAATACAACCAAGTTAAATCAGCCGGTGCCATAGCGATGGGTAACCTAGTGGGAAGTTGTGGTTCTCGCAACTAGGAGCTCTACACAGGGGGGAAAATTCATAAAATAATCTTTGAAACTCCAGAGAAGGGTCATTGAGGTTCCTATAGCATTAGAATGCCAAGAAAATGCTTAGAAAAATTTTTCAATCGGTATAGAGAATTTTGGTCTGTTAAGCCAAACGGAGGGCATTTTGGTCATTCCGCCTTCAGAGGTGATTTTTGGCCGACTTGTCCAATTAAGTAAATAAATTGTATGATATAAAATGTGAATAAATATTGCTAAAAATTAAATTAAAAATAAGTAAAAAAGAAAGAAAAAGAAAAATGAAAGTAAATGCTTAAATATGCCATCATGCTTAAGTAAGCATGATGCAATTAAATTTCCTCACCAATTGGAATTTGACAAGCACACATTAAAACAATTAAAAAGGGAAAAAATGGGCAAAAATTCAGTTTTCTTCCTCATTTGTTTCAGCTGGCCGAACCCTTCCATTGAAGCACTCTCCCATTTTTCTTCATCTACCTTAATTCTCTCACTCTACTCACCATATTTCCTCTATATTCCAATATTAAAAATTACCCTAGACTCTAGCTAAAGTGTTTGACAGCCAAGAAAACTAAAGAAAGTGAAGGAAAAATCTAAGTTGGGTCAAGAGAAAATTCTGCCACTAGGGTTAGTGCTATATCTCTCCATTTTTCTCTTTAAATTTGAAGTTAGGTATATGGATTTAGTTAGAAATTCATGAAATTAAAAGAAAATATCCATGTATGGACCAACTAAAATTTGTTGAGCCTTAGTGAGGGAAGTGTTGATGAGTTTTGAATGAATTTAAGTTGTATATGGGTGGTCTTGAGCATGAGTATGAGACATAAACATCATTAAGTATGTTGAATTGATGTATGTGCATTAATGGATATTTGAAAATTAGGGTTTTGAGCTATATTAGGGTTTGGCCATATTGATGGTAAATGGAAGTTCTAATGGTCAATTAGTGACCATTTGGCTAAGTATGATGAGGAATTGAAGTGAATTGTAGCTTGGGATTTGAGGTTGGGTGTGCTGCCTTGAGTGGCCTTGCAGGTCTGGATGTGACTCCAGCATGTTTGGGTAGCTATAACTGGAGTTGTAGTAGTTCAATTGGAGTGAGGCCAATTTGATATGAAACTAGACACATAATGGCACAACTTTGGTGAAGAAACCCGGGATAGAAAACCAAACCAAGTTAACCTAAAAGTTGCCCTAATCCGGGTGACCTGCATTCTGCCTGGGCAAAATGACCAATTCATTTGGTTATAACTCAGTGTAGAAAGGTCCAATTGACCTGAAATTTTACCAGTAGAAAGACGAGACATTAACCTAAAACTTTCATGAAGAACACAAATCCAAATTCTGACCATAACCTAGTCAAACAGCCAACCAAACTTAGGTTATCAAATCTGGCAGAACCAGTTTGCCCAGAATTTTGGATTCTGTCTAATCCGGCCAGTTATGGTTTTGAGGCCATAACTTGAGCTACAAAACTCCAAATGGAGTGATTCAAAATAGGAAATGTAATTAGACAAAATAATGAACAACTTTCATAAAGACAACTTTGCCAAATTCCCACTGTAAAAATGACCAATGGAACAGTAAAAACAAGGCTTGAAATCTGAAAATTTTGAACAACTAACCTTAAGCTTAGAAATGGTATTGGCAACCAATACCAACAATTTTAGAATGCAAAATGTGGTATGTTGGGAGTATTAGAACCAATATACCTATTGTTTATGCAAAAGTCAACAATTTAGTTGACTAATGAAATGAATAAAAACACCTAAACTTAAATTTCAAGAATTGTACAATTTAAAAGTGTAACATGCCCTAGTACACCTAGCAAGATTGGTTTGGATAAGTTGGCATGCCAATAGGGTTTAGTTAGTAGTACTGCACATGGCATTATGCTATTCTGTGATTTCATGGCTTTTAGCCATTCTGACATTGTTTTGATGCTTGGCCTTGTCGACACTATATTTTGGCCGATCCCCAGAATCAATAAATTTCGAAACCGATCCCCAACTCTAAGTCTCCCTTTGCCAGCCAATTACATTTCCGATCTCTCTTTGCCGGACAACCACATTGCCGATCTCTCCTCAAAAGGAATCGAATCAATACTAAGTCACCATGTCATTTAAAGCCTCACCGACCTCTCAAACCAATTGTCAAATCTCCTGACTAGTCAATTACACTCCCGATCTCTCTTGTCAAACGAAACTGAACCAACACTAGATCTTTATGTCACCAGTTTTATTGCCGATCTCCCTTTTAAAAGTTTAGGAATAATCAAGTTAAGGTTCCAATCCGGTTTAATGATGATCTCGATCTTAAGTGTTTAAGCCAAACTTCCAATTTTAATCAAGTCCCGTTTAGCGTTGGTTCCCTGCCGATCTCATGCTTATTGTGTTTTCCGACCACTTCCACTTCATCAGACAACCACGAGATCTGAGAGGAAGGGGGTTCGCCGCTCTCTGACCCTCGGCGCCGCTCATTTTCAAAGGAAATAGAAAATTTAAACTAAAAGAAGGATCAAAACCCTTACCGGAGCTTGATCGGTGTCAGAAAAACTTAAAAAATTGAGAGGATTTTGGAACCGCTCGCGGGATGCTGAAAATGACATAAGAGAGCAACTGACTGACCCGTTCCCTATTTATACCCGTCTGAGCATTTAATGCTCACAGTGTTCCAGGCGGTGCATAGGTTAACGGGATTCACCAGCTTTTCTGACACGTATCACGAATATTCTAGAAATTCCACCCGCTAGTTATAGATCGGTGAATTAAGGTGGATCGGTTAAAGGTTGTTTAGTTAGAGACCGGATCGGATAAACACATCAGAGATCGAAAAATAGTCAATGCAACAATTATAAAAGTGATAGTTGTCAAAATAAAATTTTATTTCCAAAAAGCTCGGATTACATCATTTGGGCGATCTCTAAGGATCGGATTACATTAAAGGTCGGGCTACATCATTTGGGCGATCTCTAGAGATCGGATTACATTGAAAGTAAAATTGCATCATTTGGGCGATCTCTAGAGATAGGCAGTACATCCCATCTAATAAAGACCTATGTCAAAGCCTAGTCTCGTGGCTGAGTCAAAAGATGTGTTAGGCCAGCCATCGACATCGGACAGATGTACAACTCAGATGGGGGGACTATGACTCTCATGAGGATGAGAGAGGTCGTCATCAATGTTATTGCTCGGAACCGAGCTGCTGTCGGGACACCCAATGTGGTGAGAAGCCAAATGAACTTCAAGGCGCAGTCACCAATGGTAAGGGAAATATTAGCAGTCTTCTCGCCCGAAGTTAGTTCGCCGATTATATCGGTCGAATGATTCGAGATCAACACGATCGAAGTCCTCGATCCAGGTCGGTAAGTTAGTATTGTTCTCCCACTGTCATCAAATGAGGTTATCATAATTCTCTGATCACCGAGGTCGTAAATTTTCAGTAGGGGAATAAGAAGCACAATCGGAAAAAGATCAAAAGCCACTATCATGGCCGGGACTACTGCCGGAGCAGTTAGAACAGGAATTGTGAGAAGGAAGAGGAGAAATTCAAATGCGGGGGGCTTCCCGGTTGAAGGTATATATATATAGGAAAATCCGAGAATTTATTGCGGGCGAAAAACGAAGCGAATGCCCCGAAAATTGGGGGAATAAATGCTTTGACTGAACCGAACCGGATGAAGGAGGAGACCGGAGTAGGAGAGATCGGAAAAAAGGAGCCTGGCATAAGAGATCGGAAAAGCATCATGTTGGAAAGACTGAAAAGGAGGAGAGATCGGAAAACAAAGGGAATAAGATGCCTGCCGCTGTCGTCATAATCAGAGCCGAGGTAGTTAAAGCGTTGGGGATGAAATCTCTACCGCACGCCCTAGAATCGCTCGCATTACTGACATGTGCCAGAATATGTCATGACAGTGTTGTACATCCTAATCTCTACCGTTGATCCGACTTGTAAGGACGAGCCCGTAGCCCTTGGATCAAAGAAGAAGACGACAAGACCAGCGCCTTTCACTCCTAGCCCTCGGATCGCCCTGGACAAGAAAATTTTGGGCCGTCAGAATAAAGAGAGAAAGGACAAATATTCTGAAAGGAATCTCAGCCGTTCGTTCTGCTTCTCTTTAATTCCCGAGCCTCAGATCATGTCCTTTAAAATCCTGACCCTCCATCTCCCTCAAAACAAATCCTGACCCTTCATGGGGAGCACCCGGTTCCTATAAATACCTGCATGAAAATTGTTCAAGGGGGGACGAAATAGTGAATATAGCGGAAGGACTCTGAAACTTAATTCAGCTCGTTACTCTGCTATTTTTTAGCTTTCAAAAGAAAAACTTTTGAAACCAGTTTTCTGAAGTATTTTCTTACAAAGGGATTTCTGAATACTGAAACTCTCCATTTTCAGTTCGTTCATTATCCTGTGACACTCTCACTTTCTGTCTTTGTTATCTTTATTTCCACTCCCGTTGTCCAAGCTCAATTTCATTCAAATTCGGTTATAATTTTGATCGGACTGCATTTTAGCAAGGTATTCTTCATTTCAAGGCGAACCTTAGTCTTCAAGTTATCAGCCCGCAGCCCCATTACGTTTTGTGATCCCGTAATTAGTTCAATAGATTTGGCTTCCTACAGGTGAGTGCTTATATCGCTACTTTATCAAGTATTTCCTTTATTTCTGTGTTTGTAATTTTTGCCAAGTTTATATTGCGTTAAAAAACGCGTAGAAGGTTATTCTCGAGTTTACTTCTTTGTTAATTAGTCCATTCTTTTTGTCAATCTTCGTTACTTCTAAATGCAAGAGTTCTAGTTGGATAATATGCAGGTAACTGTATCTAAAGCGTTTCTTTAAAACGAAAGGTCTGAATAATAAGTCAGGAAAATAGTAAAATTGAATCATTAGGCTAACACAGAAGACGATCGGGTAAGACGCCATAAGGCGGAATAAAAACCAAATCTCAGTTAAATAAATAGAACAGATCGGGTATCAAAAGGTACTGGCCAGGCTACCACTTAGGAGGTCGGTAAAATTCAGTTCGGTATCCTCTGTCCAGTCACGAGGTACCAAGGAGTTAAAAGAAGTCTTATTCTGATCCCCGGCATCTTTGAATGCCAGAACCCTTAGTCTTAGGCTTTTATTATGTGTAGCTGTAATCAAATTTTGATAGGTCCGAAAAGTCCTTATCCGACTCCCATTAAAAATAAAAGAGATCGGAGGAGAGTTCTTATCCGATTCTCACCTAAAAATTTTTAATGAATACTTAAAAGAGATCAGAGGAGAGTTCTTATCCGATCCTCAAGCCTAAAATTTTAATAAATACTTAAAAGAGATCGGAGGAGAGTTCTTATCCGATCCTCAAGCCTAAAATTTTAATGAATATTTAAAAAGAGATCGGAGGAGAGTTCTTATCCAATTCTCACTTAAAAAATTTCAATAAATATTTAAAAAGAGATCGGAGGAGAGTTCTTATCCGATTCTCACTTAAAAATTTTAACAAATATTTTAAAAGAGAACGGAGGAGAGTTCTTATCCGATTCTCACCTATAAATTTTAATAAATACTTAAAAGAGATCGGAGGAGAGTTCTTATCCGATTCTCAATCCAAAATTTTAACAAATATTTAAAAAGAGATCGGAGGAGAGTTCTTATCCGATTCTCAATAAATACTTAAAAGAGATCGGAGGAGAGTTCTTATCCGATTCTCAATCCAAATTTCTAACTTTAATCTAAAAGAGATCGAAAGAGAGTTTTTATCCGATTCTCAAATTGAATTCTAACAAATATGCAAAATGACCCCTTAAACAAAACTGATACGTAACAGTAACTCACTAAGGGTCGACCCAATTATTTATGTATCTAGGTAACCCGAACTGGTGGAAAATCAAATATTCCCTTTTACCAAGAGGATTAACATTTCCGTTCGAACCTCCTAAGTATCAATTCTAGTTTATAAAGGGCTTGAAGTTAAATCTGCTTACCCTCATTGAGGGATGAGGTGGGGTGCCTAACACCTTCCCCACCCGTTTACGGACCCCGAACCTGGAATCTCTGTTTTTTGAAGTGGTTTTATTTTAATTTATTTTCGCAAATGGTTTTCTTTAATTTCCCTGAAAATTAAAGTGGCGACTCCTCACTCCTTCCCACTTCGGTGAGGGTTCGTTCAGGCGATTGCAAAACCCCTTGCAATAGCTTGGCGACTCCACTGGGGACGAGTTTCAAAATTTTGGCCCAGAGGTCCAAAAGCAGATTTAATTTTATGTTCCTATAAACTAGAATTATATTTAAATAGGTACAATTTACGAAATTCAAAAACCTTTGTCTATTAATGTTTGTTATTTCCTCTAACCGCTTTGTTTATTTTTGTTTTATATTCTACAGCATTCTCCGTCTAAAAAGGAAAAATAAAAATCCCCCTGTATTGGGAAGAGGTAAAGATGTCCCTTCACACACTGAACACTCACATAATGTCCTCACACACTTCAGCCCTATACTCGGGCTTTCTTACCCTTTTAGGAAAGTAGGAGGGGGTCATGTAGCGGTACCCATGGGTTTTACCCCGTTAGTATCCGTGAAGGCTTCTACTCAGATTGAAACTCGTTCTATCTACTGTGATACCCGTGGAACTTTCCCGACAGTATCATAGGGGATAGAATGGGGCTCTACTGTTTACAGTAGGGGCAATTTGGGAACCTGTGGCTTTTAGAAAATTAGACATTAAGCTAAACTGTCACGATAGCTGGAAGCCGTAGCAAGCTACCTTATAAGATAGAACTATCCAATTAGGTAGCACATAGCCGGTACTAAGACTCTCCTTATTTTAGGACAAAAGGGGCATACTTACTCTTACCCTATTCCATTTGTGTTTATTTTGTTCTTATTTTTAAGGATGATCTTGTATCATACTGTTAAGAAAACCTACACACTTTCCTACTTTGATAAATGTGTAGGTGTCACTCAGTCAACAGTATGATTCAAGACTACCTGAATTTATCCTGCTAACAAATCTTTCCTGCAGGCATCACCAAAATAAGGTCTGTAAAAGGATAAGCATCATTTTTAATATGGAATCCTCGAGTCAGTCGGCAGAAGAAGTTCTTAAATCAGAACAGAATGCTAAACCATGGCCCAAAACGCCTAATAGTCCAATGCCTCCACAAAGTGATAATAGCTCATTACCTCCATTGGACCTCAGCAAAATTGAGGTCAGAATGAATAGTCTCGAGGGTCTGGCCAATGGTTGGAAGTCATTTCCCGATCAGGTCAAAGCACAATTTGAGAAGAGATATGGGAGGATTGCAACCTTGATACGAGTTAAAGTTCAAGTCCTGGCATTAAAGGCCATGTTGCTAGTGTGGAATCCTAAGTATGGGGTGTTCTCTTTCGACGATATCGATACTGCTCCCACTATGAAAGAATATCAAGCATTGTTAGAAATTCCTTATGCAGCGCAGAATCGGATCTACCTACACCTCGAGCATAGGCAGACCTGGAAACGGTCCGCACATATGCTGGGGATTCCACCAGAAGAAGCAAAGGCGAGGGAAACTGTCAAAGGGAACACGCATGAATGGTATTGGACTTATCTCAAGAAGTGGTTGGATCAATGCATCCAAGATGAACAGTGGAATCAAGCTTCATTGATGCTCGCTTTAGCAATCTACGGCCTGATCTTGTTCCCTAGACCTTCCGGAATCATAACCTACAACGTTGTGGAAATGCTCTGGGCAGTAGAGAAACAGAAAGTTAACCCGATACCGGTAATTCTTGCAGAGACTTTGTTGACTCTCACCTATTATAGACGACGAGGTAAGGGATCCGTTAAATGCTGCCCTCAATTATTATACCTCTGGATCATCAGTCACATATGTCCTGTAGAGACGAAGGGATTGACTTGATACCTTGACCAGCCTCTCATTTAGAAAATGACCAGACTAGTAATCAACCCAAAGGATGAGTTGCAGTGGCAAGAACGGATCTTGTGCTTTAACAGCCCTGACTACTGTTGGAGGAAATTGTGGACGTCGGGTCAATCCATTTTGATTAGCACAGGGGATAATCAATCAGTATCCCTAATCGGAGTGACTGGATACACAAGTTACACTCTGGCATTAGTGATGAGACAATTCGGCTCGACACAGTTCAGAGTCAACATTGAAGAATACCATCAAGGACATTTCTACCATGAGCTCAAGGAAGAGGAAGGGTTGAAAATAGCTCGCAGATCTTGGGAAAACATCACTTTGATGGAGAGGTAGCCTAAAGGCCCGAGTGCCACGGACGATTATCTTAAATGGAGGGCTGACAGGGATCAAGAACACTTGACTACAGATCCAACAAAACCCGAAGATAGCAACCTTCGCTGAAATGCCCTTTCAGAAGAAGATGGTGATCGTTTAGCCGACTCCCTACAAAAGGCAAACACTGAAAACTCACAACTGCAAGAATAAAAAAAACAATTGGAGGACCAACAGCAGATCCTCAAAAGAAAAGTAAGAAGACTCAGGGAAGAGGCAAGAACGGAAAAGATGGGGTTCAAAGAGCAAGAGATACAGTGGGAAAAGGAAAAAAGCTCTCTCCAAGATGTAATAAAAGAAGCAGAAGTACAGAATAGCAAGCTTCAGGAGAAAATGAAATATCAGGAAATACTCATGGAAGAATATAAGCAAGAAAGCAAAAAGAAGAAGCTTGAACTGAAGGAACAAGCACTACTTATTAACGATATTCTGAAAGAATGTGCTAAAGAAAGGAAGGAAAAAGAGAGACAAGCTGCTCTCTATCAGGAGATGAAAGAGAATGTTGACCAGCTGAAGAGAATGATAGCACAGGGAAAACAAGAACTCCTACCTGAATCTGAATATGCTCTGAAAGTGTTCAACCCTGCCAGACATGAAGAAAGGTTATACGAGTATCTCAGAAAATGTCATCTCATTATAAAGAACCTCCCTGAGCTTAGGCCGATGTAAAGAATGCTGTGTATAAATTATTCAGTTAATAGAATGATTTTTGGGCCATTGTTTAGCAAAATGATGAATGAATAGTATAACTCCCGTAGGAACCCCCTCGCTAGGGTTATGCGAAAAATTGGATGTGCCATATGGACAGGTATCATAGATGTGCATTCAATCCAGTCATTCACAGTCAGACTATCGAACGATGCCATGATAAAAGTGATGCAATTATCCTTCTACAGATTTCATTTTGGCTCCCAAATGCCACTGTATCCTTTGTCCGAACCAGGACCTTTAGTTTTTTATGAAATTCAAAATTCATTAAAAGCTTTTTTTACTTTCCTACAGAAAATCAACATTGCTTCAAACAGAGCAAGTCTGACCAGACACGCAGTTCAACCCAGACGGGTGTACTTAACAAGATCACGAACAAGAAGGCTAATGGAAGACCAGGAACAAGTTCAGAACCTACAAGGGCAAGTGTCCGAGCTAAAAGATCAGGTCTCAGAACTTATGAGACTAATGAGGGAGATGTCTCAAAATAAACCTGCTTCAGAACCTAACTTACCACTACTTCCCCCACCACCTATAACAATTGATCCTCATCAGGCTTCAACCTTTTTCACCTTTCAGTCACCTATCCCAGATCCGAAAATCACTGTCAATCCGGCTACCATAAATAATGACCTACCTTTCTCCCATTACCCAGCCGTCTCAAATGCCAAACCATACCCTTCAGTCCTAATCCCTCCAGTTCACTCCACCCCTCATCTCCCAACTGGGGGAGTATTTCATGCAATAGGAGAAAATAAAACTAGGGAAAATGAGAAGCTGTCTGCTCTAGAGGAGAGATTGAGAGCAATAGAGGGGCTGAACATGTATGGTTCAGTCGACGTGGCTTCACTGAGATTGGTGCCAGACATGGTGGCACTGAGATTGGTGCCAGACCGGGAACTCAGACCCCCGCATTCACCTGGAAACCTACATTGCCAAAATGTCTGCCTTGACAGAAGATGACAGACTTCTCCTCCACTTCTTTCATGAGAGCCTCTCCGGAGCAGCCCTGAGATGGTGCATAAAGTTGGACAGGAGTAAACTGCGCTCCTGGAAGGATTTGGCTGATGCTTTCCTGAAGCAGTATAAATTTAACTGTGATGCGGCCCCCACAAGGAGAGACCTCCAAAACTTAGTACAGAGAGACAGGGAAAGCTTCAAGGAATATGCCCAAAGATGGAGGGAGAAGGCTATAGAAGTTTATCCTCCAGTGATCGACAATGAACTATGCTCCTTGTTCATTGAGACATTAAAGGCTCTATACTTCAACCTGATGATTGGAAACATTTCCAATAGCTTCTCAGATATTGTCCAAGCTGGTGAGAGGATAGAAGCTAATTTAAGGATGGGACGATTGCAGGAGTTGACTGAGAATCCTGCGAAGAAAACCGTCGGTTTCGGCAAGAAGAAAGAGGGTGATGTGCATTCCATCACCAGTCAAAACACCCAATCTTCATTACCTCCAAATAATTACCAGCCATATCTTCCCTCTAATGGCCAAACCATTGCAAACGTTCCATCCCCTTTCCCAAATTATCCTCACCCATGCCCACAGTATCCACCACCTATAAATTACCAGCCCAGACCACCTCCTCCTCCTGCTCAACCTAGACCCCCTCAAAAGAACCCGAGACCACCAAGAAACCCTGATCCACCCCTTCCCCTCCCACTCAGCAAAATATACCGATACCTCATCGGTATAAACCAGATAGTACCGGTTCCCCTTGACCCAATTCAGCCACCATACCCAAGGTGGTATGATGCCACTGCCCGTTGTGAGTATCATGGAGGGGCACAAGGGCATTCAATCGATAACTGCGGGGCACTCAGAGGGAGAGTGCACGCTTTAATCAGGAATGGCTGGTTGAAGATTGAGGGAAATGGTTCCCTCCCCAATGTTACCTCAAACCCATTGCCCAATCATGGTACAGGCAATGGCGTGAATATGATAGAACCTGGGGATGAAAGCAAAGAGTCTCCTCTAGAACCATCCATTGATGTCATCCATCTCTATTCCTTGTATGAGGCTCTGGTCTCCCCAATAGCTGAAGGGCAAGAACTGGACAACTGGACAACAGAGGACATCCCTGTACTTAATTTCAAGTAAAGTACCTTTGGTTATCTACACTGGATCATTTTGTCCATGGTGGCAAGTGTAATATTGTAAATGGACCCTTTTCTTATGTCATAAATGTTAATGAATTAATAGCGCATTTTATATCCAATTCTCTTTTTCTTTCCTTTTGAATTCCATCCTTATAATATATTCCATTTTCGTTCATTCAGGACTATTCATCAATTAACACCTAATAATTCAATAGACTCAGAAATTCCTCTGGTTAATTTTGAAATCCCCATAACTGCCATTACTTCAAGTGATTCTGAGGTGGAACTCACAGAGGAAAGGGATGAAAGAGATGAACCTTCCCTAGTGCCTTGTGGGGACGAAACGCGCACCGTAAACTTAGGCACAGAAGAAGTAAAAAGGGAACTTAAGGTTGTGGAGAGTGAAGAATTAGAAGATATGATCAATTTGCTCAAAGAACTCCTAGACGTGTTTTCCTAGAGCTATGATGATATGGTTGGTTTGGACCCTCATATAGTGACGCACAAAATTCCCCTAATTCCGGGGATAGTCTCGGTAAAGTAGAAGTTAAGAAGAATGAATCCTGACACACTGCTCAAAGTTAGGGATGAGGTCAAGAAACAGTATGATGTTGGGTTCCTGGAAGTGGTCAAATATCCCCAATGGGTAGCTAACGTTGTCCCGATAATGAAGAAGGATGGGAGAGTCAGGGTGTGCGTTGATTACAGGGATCTTAATAAAGCGAGCTTCTCCCTCACATTGATGTGTTAGTAGACAATGCTGTGGGATTGGGCAGGTGTTTGTGTATCGATGGGGCATCAGGGTACAATTAAATCCCAATGGATGAGGAAAACAAGGAGAAAACTGCTTTTATCACTCAATGGGGGGTATTTTGCTATCGGGTCATGCCTTTCGGCTTAAAGAATGCTGGAGCCACCTACCAACGCGCTATGGTCACATTATTCCACGATATGATGCATAAAGAAGTGGAGGTGTACGTTGATGATATGATCATCAAATCTAGGGGAGAAGAGAGTCATGTGCAGGTGATGAGGAAAGTATTCGAGAGACTCAGGAAATATCAGCTGAAACTGAACCCTGCCAAATGCATATTTGGAGCTAGATCTGGGAAATTGTTGGGATTCATAGTGAGCGAGAAAGGAATATAAGTTGATCCAGACAAAGTCCGAGCCATTCAAGAGATGCCATCCCCAAGAACAGAAAGGGAGGTGCGCAGTTTCCTGGGGAAGTTGAACTACATATCAAGATTTATTTCTAATCTCACCGCTAAAGCTGAGCCTATTTTTAGACTACTCCGAAAGAACAACACCACTCAATGGGATTCGGTTTCTCAAGAGGCTTTTAAGAAAATCAAGCAGTACCTGTCGAACCCACCAGTATTGGTTCCACCAGTGCCAGGAAGGCCTCTGATTCCGTAGATGGCGATCCAATAAAGCTCAATGGGATGTGTTTTAGGGCAACATGATGATACCGGACGGAGGGAGAGGGCTATTTATTACCTGAGCAAAAAGTTCAATAAGTGTGAGTCAAGGTATTCTTCCCTAGAGAAAACTTACTGTGCGTTAGCCTGGACAACGAATCGCCTCAAGCACTACATGTTGAATCACAAGGCATGGCTCATTTCCAGAATGCATCCTATCAAGTATGTATTCGAAAGCCCATTCGTGCCGGGAAGGATAGCCAAGTGGCAGGTCATACTATCTCAATATGACATTGTCTATATGACTCGGAAAGCAGTCAAAGGTAGCATGATCGCCTATCTCTTAGCAGAAAACCCTATCCAGGATTATGAAGCTCTGGATTTTGAGTTCCCCAATGAGCATATTAACGAAGTGGACTGCGAAGAAGAAGAGCCATCGAATGTATGGGAAATGTATTTCGACAGAGCTGTCAATTTGTCCAGTAATGGAATCGGAGCTGTACTAGTATCCCCGGATGGGAAACACTTTTCGATAGCTATCAAGTTGAGATTTGACTGCACCAACAACGTCGCAGAATATGAAGCTTGTGTAATGGGTTTACAAGCTGCTATCGAAATGAAGGTCAGGAAGTTGGAGGTATATGGAGATTCAGCCCTGATCATTTATCAAGTCAAAGGAGAATGGCAAACCAAGGATCCGAAGCTAATCCCATATCAGAAGTACTTACTAGAGCTGATTAAGAAGTTCGAAGAAATCTCTTTCACTCACCTTAGTCGAGACAAGAATCAATTTGCAGACGCCATGGCCACCTTGGCTGTTATGGCTCAAATGGAAGAAGGGCAGACGACTCAGGTATTAAAGATTAAAGCAAGGAATGAGCCGGCTTACTGCTTCATGATCGAAGAAGAACCTGATGGTAAAGCTTGGTACCATGACATCTTGCTTTACATCAGAACCAGAGAATTCCCCTCAGGGGCGAGCAAAAACGAAAAGAGGATGATTCGGATATTAGCATTGGGATACTTCCCCAGTGGAAAAACCCTATACAAAAGGAGCTCCAACGGCGAATTGTTGAGATGTGTGGATGCAAAAGAGGCGAAGAGAATCCTTTTCGAGACTCACGAGGGGAACTGTGCAACTCATGCCAATGGGCATATGATGGCTAAATAAATCATGAGACGAGGATATTTTTGGACTACCATGGAAAAAAGATTGCGTCGAGTATTTCTGAAAGTGCCACAAGTGTCAAATCTACGCGGATCCGATAAATGTTCCACCTCACCAATTGTTCAATCTCATTTCACCATGGCCTTTCGCGATGTAGGGCGTCAATGTGATTGGTCCCATCAACCCTAACGCATCCAATGGGCATAGGTTTATCCCAGTAGCAATCGACTATTTTTCTAAATGGGTCGAAGCAACATCATATGCTCACATTACACAGAACACATTTATCAAATTCCTCAAAAATAATATCATCTGCCGGCACGGCCTCCACAATGAAATCGTCACTGACAACGCAAAGAATTTGAATGGTTCGAAGATCCAGAAATTATGTGATCAATACAAGATCCGACATCTCAATTTCTCCCCATACCGTCCCCAAATGAATGGAGCGGTGGAAGCATAAACAAAAATCTCAAAAGAATAATCCGGAAAATGACGATCACTTATAGGGATTGGCATGATATGCTCCCCTACGCCCTTCATGCATACCGAACTTCCATAAAGACCTCAACTGGTGCAACTCCTTACTCGCTGGTTTATGGGATGGAGGCTGTATTACCTATCGAAGTTGAAATTCCTTCCCTGAGGATTCTGAAGGAATCAGGGATTGATGAGTCAGAGTAGATCTAGTCGAGGTTGGATCAATTAAACTTGCTGGACGAGAAAAGGCTAAGAGCAGCATGTCATGGGCAGTTATACCAGAGGAGAATGGCCAGGGCATTTGACAAAAGCGTTCGCCCACGCGAATTTCAACCTGGGGACCTAGTTCTGAAGAAAGTGCTTCCGAATCAAAATGATCCCCGGGGTAAATGGTCACCAACCCACGAGGGACCCTATGTGGTTAAAAAGGGATTTTTTGGTGGGGCCCTGATCTTGACCCACATGGACGGTGAAGAATTTGCAAGACCTGTGAATGCTGACGCCGTCAAGAGATATTATGCCTAAAAAAAAAAAAAAAAAAAAAGGGGTAGGGGTGAAAACCCAAAAGGGCGCTCCTAGCAAAATGTGTGAAAGAAGGCGATAACCCTCGAAGGGTGCTTTCTATAAAATGAGTGAAGGACGAAAACCCAAAAGGGCGTCCTGAAAGAGTGAGCTAAAAAAAAAAAAAAAGGGGTAGGGGTGAAAACCCGAAAGGGCACTCCTAGCAAAATGTGTGAAAAAAGGCGAAAACCCTCGAAGGGCGCTTTCTATAAAATGAGTGAAGGACGAAAACCCGAAAGGGCGTCCTGAAAGAGTGAGCTAAAAAAAAAAAAAAAAAAGATCTAGGGGTGAAAAATCGAAAGGGCATCCCAAGGACTAAAAGGGAGAAATAAGGAAAGGAGTATGAAACCGAGAAGGGAAATAAACCGTCATGGCATGAGACTTCAGAGTACTAGAAATAATGGCAGTTGAGGGATTTCAAAGCCAGCCACAAGGAATATGTGAGATCTATCCTTGTACCCATTTTCTTTGAAACTGTACCTTTGTTTCTTAAAACCATAATAAAGTTATACTTTATTCACTTTGCTTTTATCTTCCTGTACACTCACTTTTTAATATTGTCCTTCTTCAATCTCTTTATCTAATACGCTATTAATCATTTAAAATTTTGCCATAAGATTAGGATTTGAAAATTGATAACCTCACGTACTTTGCTATGAGATTTGCAGGAAATGGCCTAAAAAAAAAAAAAAAAACTTGGAAGGGCGCTTCTAGTCAAGTGGGCGAAAGGAAAGTGAAAACCCGCAAGGGCGCTTTTCGTAAAATAAGAAGAAAGTTGGGAACAGAAAAGGGGCATCTGAAGAAATGGGGTCGTAGGTCAAGTCTTGCAACTCGTCCTCCATTAATCATCGGCTTTCGGGATCCTGTTAAGTACACTTCATCAGGGAGGAACTTCTCGTGTCGAGATTAGACTTGCTTTGTAAGTTGATTTTAATTTTCAGCATTTTACATTTCCTGTTATCAACCTCTGGTTCCTTGATCTAAGTTGATTTTAATTTTCAGCATTTTAAATTTTCTGTTAATCAACCTCTGGTTCCTCGATCTAAGTTGATTTTAATTTTCAGCATTTTAAATTTCTTGTTATCAACCTCCGGTTTCTTGATCTAAGTTGATTTTAATTTTCAGCATTTTAAATTTCCTGTTATCAACATCTGGTTCCTTGATCTAAGTTGATTTTAATTTCCTGCATTTTAAATTCCCTGTTATCAACCTCTGGTTCCTTGATCTAAGTTGATTTTAATTTCCTGCATTTTAAATTTTCTGTTATCAACCTCTGGTTCCTTGATCTAAGTTGATTTTAATTTTCAGCATTTTAAATTTTCTGTTATCAACCTTTGGTTCCTTGATATAAGTTGATTTTAATTTTTAAGCATTTTAAATTTCCTGTTAATCAACCTCTGGTTCCTCAATCCAAGTTGATTTTAATTTTTTAGCATCCTAACTCCTGTTACCAATCTCTAGGTCACTAACTTAAGTAGGCTTTAGTTTCCTAACCTTGAACACCTAATCACCCAAAATATGCGTCTGAATCTTTACATAATTCCTACACTGGAAAATTTTTCCCTTTATTAGAAATTATGTAAAGAGGGGCAGCTGTCGACACTATATTTTGGCCGATCCCCAGAATCAATAAATTTCGAAACCGATCCCCAGCACTAAGTCTCCCTTTGCCAGCCAATTACATTTCCGATCTCTCTTTGCCGGACAACCACATTGCCGATCTCTCCTCAAAAGGAATCGAATCAATACTAAGTCCCCATGTCATTTAAAGCCTCACCGACCTCTAAAGCCAATTGTCAAATCTCCTGACTAGTCAATTACACTCCCGATCTCTCTTGTCAAACGAAACTGAACCAACACTAGATCTTTATGTCACCAGTTTTATTGCCGATCTCCCTTTTAAAAGTTTAGGAATAATCAAGTTAAGGTTCCAATCCAGTTTAATGATGATCCCGATCTTAAGTGTTCAAGCCAAACTTCCAATTTTAATAAAGTCCCGTTTAGCGTTGGTTCCCTGCCGATCTCATGCTTATTGTGTTTTCCGACCACCTCCACTTCATCAGACGACCACGAGATCTGAATGGAAGGGGGGCTCGCCGCTCTCTGACCCTCGGCGCTGCTCATTTTCAAAGGAAATAGAAAATTTAAACTAAAAGAAGGATCAAAACCCTTACCGGAGCTTGATCGGTGTCAGAAAAACTTGAAAAATTGAGAGGATTTTGGAACCGCTCGCGGGATGCGAAAAATGACATAAGAGAGCAACTGGCTGACCCGTCCCCATTTATAACCCCTTTGAGCATTTAATGCTCACAGTGTTCCAGGCGGTGCATCAGTTAACGAGATTCACCAGCTTTTCTGACACGTATCACGAATATTCCAAAAATTCCACCCGCTTGTTATAGATCGGTGAATTAAGGTGGATCGGTTAAGGGTTGTTCAGTTAGGGACCGGATCGGATAAACACATCAGAGATCGAAAAATAGTCAATGAAATAATTATAAAAATGATAGTTGTCAAAATAAAACTTTATTTCCGAAAAGCTCGGATTACATCATTTGGGCGATATCTAAGGATCGGATTACATTAAAGGTCGGGCTACATCATTTGGGCGATCTCTAGAGATCGACAGTACATCCCATCTAATAATGACCTATGTCAAAGCCTAGTCTCGTGGCTGAGTCAAAAGATGTGTTAGGCCAGCCATCGACATCGGACAGATGTACAGCTCAGATGGGGGGACTATGACTCTCATGAGGATGAGAGAGGTCGTCATCAATGTTATTGCTCGGAACCGAGCCGTGTTAGTAGTATGCCCTAGAGCATATCATTTAGTATGTATCTTGTACATATTTTTAATAATAAAAGGCATTTCCACTTTTCCGTTTACATAATATATTTATGTGTAATAGAAAAGGTCCATTGATATTTTGTTAGAAATATTATTCTTAAGTTGTTAAGAATATGAGTGACAATATTTCTAGCACAAAGTATCATAAATAGGTTCACAATCGAGGATACTTCATAATAAGGACATGACTTATCCAGAAAGATTGTATTCATGTTTGTTCCCAAGTTATTTATATGAGATATAAATAAGATGGAATGGTGAGTCTCATGCCATATAACAAACATGATAGGCTCTTATAAATGATAAGTAGGTCAACAGTGACACTTATGACAAGCACATGGAGTTTACTCTTGTCAATGTTTTGTCATAAATCATATCAAGGCATATAATCTTTAGACTGAGATAGCACAATTATCTTGTATATAGGTAGTTTGAGTTTGATATCGCTTTCATACTTGTACTATGTATGGGTATATGGGCATGTGTTGGCTCCTGCTAGTTATATATGGAGGTAGGTGTTGATCAAGAAGGAATCTGCTCTCTAAGTAAATAGAGATAAAATCCTATGTTCATTTAATTGTTCTTGATGTTTCAAGTTCCTGGCCAGGACAGATAGATTTATTCAGAAAAGAGTTTCTGATGAGAAAAATCTTTTAATCAAGAACTGGAATTAAAAGAGAACATAATATTCATAGCAAATGGAGTTTGACATAAACCATGACTCCAGCTTGAGTTGGGATTTTGTAACAGAGAGATTCTAGTGCATGGTAACATATGATTATAGGTTCATTTAAGGTAAACCTTATTACTAATTGGGTGGCCATGGCATGCTATGCTAGGTGTTAACCATGGTCTATGAGGTTCATAAAATGATTTAGAGAAATCATTTATGGTAAGAAAGAGTTCTGATGATATTAAGAGTTGATATCATGTCTCATTGCCAATTAGTGATGAGCCTAGTAAGTCACACACATACACAAGTTATCACCTATTTAAATATGATTTAATTAATTAATTAAAGAGTTTAATTGATTAATTAAATAGGTTTGGTTTCCAATTAGATTGCAAAGTCCCTAGCATGACTTGAAACCAAATCTAGATTATTAGATGTATAATATAAGTTAAATTTATATTTAAAGTGTTTAAATATGAATTTAATTAATGAGAAATTAATTAATAGAGATTAATTAATTAATTTATATTTGATATAAATTAATTAGAAGAAGAAAATAATTATTTTGGGTTAAGAACTCAAAATTAAGACACAGGGGCATTTTGGTCATTTCACAGTGTGACACGTGGCACCATGAGATGGTGACACATGGCATAACACATAAGCTTGCCAAATATTTTTAATCATGTAAGATGATTAAAATCAAGATTAAATATAGGTTTGACACTTGGCACAATGTGATTGGGTCACTTAAACCTAGAGCTAATCAAAAGGTGACATGTGGCTAGGGTTTAATGTGTTAACCTAGCTATTTAAGTGGGGTTATGAAAAGAAAACACAACCAGCAGCCTCTCCTCTCAATTGTCACGCCACTTTGAGCCTCTCCAGCCATTCTTCTTCATCTCTCATCAATTCAAAGAGATTAGCCATCAATCTCTTGAATTAAGAACGCTAGAAATTGTTTCTAGTGTCCTGTTTACATCTCTAATCGCTTAAAAGGCAGAACTTGAATTTCTAATTAATAGAAAAGGCTTTAGAAGCTGTTCAAGGGCTGCCATAGGTGTTCTTGGTGTGGACAAGCTAGAGGGACAACATCTGGTGTCCTGAAGACGAATCTCAAAGGCGCATACGCTGCAGCACATCAAGAGGTTAGTGTAATCGTTCTTGATTTAATCTAGGGTTCTAAAATTAATCTGATTAATTTTAAAATCTTAAATGGCAAATACAGATCAAAAAACATATTAAAAGAGTTTTAATATGTTGTTTATCATTGAAATTAAATAGATAAAAATAAATCTTGCATTGTGCATGTGACCCTAGGTGAAAATTTTTGAATTCAATGGTATAATCTTGTGTTTTTCACGCCTGCCTTCAATTGGTATCGAGCCACTATATTTGCCATTTAGATTGTTGATTATATAATTTAATTGTGTATTTGATCATGAGATCAAGAGATTCATTGCTGGTTGGATCATGAGATGTGGCGTCACATATGGAGAAGCCACCATTGGTGGCGGCAACAATGGTTCCATGGGTGATTCAAGGTTTGGCTTTTAATTCTGCAATTGTTGTATGATCTAAGGCCTATTCTTTGACTAATTAAAGTGTTTAATTAGTTGTTTTAATCACACAATTAAATTATGATTCAAATCAGAATTTTAAAAAATGTTTGAATGTGATTCAAATCTGAATTTTAAAAGTTATTTGAATGAGATTCAAATCTGAATTTTTAAAGTTGTTTGAATCATATTTAAATCTGATTTTTTAAAACTGATTCAATAAAATTCAGATCTGATTTTTTAAAAAATATTTGAATGTGATTCAAATCTGATTTTTTAAAAAATGTTTGAATGTGATTCAAATCTGAATTTTTGAAGTTGTTTGAATGTGATTCAAATCTGAATTTTTAAATTTGTTTGAATGAGATTCAAATCTGAATTTTTAAATTTATTTGAATCATATTCAAATCTGGAATTTTAAGTTGAATATGAGATATTCAATTTAATTTAAGTATGTATGTTTTATTTAATTGTTAAATAGTGATATGCATGATGGATGATCATGGACTATAAAAGACCAATGTGATTGGATTTATTTCTTTTATGTTTCTTTGGGATTGTAAATTAATTAATTTATTTTAATTTATTTTGGGCATGTATTATTAAGTTTGTAATATTTTTGGGTTGTAATTTCATTTATTTAAGTTCTTGTAAATTCGCTTGGTATGCCAAGGATTACTATGTAATATTGGATTGCAAGAAGTTCAAGGAGGTCAAGAGCATTGGTGGGACCAGGGAGGAATTCAATATCAAGTGTTGATTATGTACTCCTTCAGCAACTCTTGTAAAATGAATGAATGAAATGCACCTAGAATGCCCCGATTCAATTCTTGGTGGCTCAATTGAATCCCTTAGAAAGTCCATGATCATACCATATTTATCGCTTATCCATGAATGCATGAGATGTATGGGAATGTATGCAATTATATGATATATGCATGCTAAATGGATAATGTGCAAAGTGAGACCTTAATAGTAATTAGGATGGCTATAAAATCTTCCAAACAAATGATTAAGTTGGAAATGCTATAATTAAAGTAATTATAACATAAGCCCTCCATTGGGGCAATTATTTTAAGAAATTTTAAATAGTTGCATGAGATGCAATTAATTTAAGAGATTTTCTTAAGAATAATTGTTAAGCATGAGATGTTGTAAATATGTAAATGGTTTGGTGGCCAATATTGGATGTACCTGAGGACATTAAAATTATTTGCATAATTACTGGCTCAATGGGATCAACTTAACTAATGCAAGATAAGTCAATATTGGATGTACCTGAGATTTTGAGCATTAGGGGCTAGGTAAAGGATTGAACCTCACATGAGATGTGATGGGCAAGGAGTTGCTCACTTATAGTTTATTGTAATTCCAATAATGGATGTACCAGAGGATGATCAATAGAATTATAAGAATTCAATCACCCACTAGAAATCCATCCAACTAGGATTTCCGTTTTCTACTTTGGAAGTGTAGGATTCGCTAAGTTAGTGGGAGGACCAATTTGATTAAAAGACCATAATCATATTTGGTTAATTACATGATACATTTGCTAATTAATCTGGTTATTTCTGCAATTAATTTTCTGATAATAATGAGCACAAAACAACCACCACCATCCAATATCCTTGCAAGCATACTTGATCACAACAGGTTGACAGGACCTAATCTGTCTGATTGGCTAAGAAATTTGAAACTTGTCCTGAACCTTGAACATATAGGATATGTTCTATATTCAAATGTTCCTGGTCCCTTACCTCCAGAGGCCACACAAGAGGAACATGATACTTTGGACAAGTGGAAGGAGCATGATATGAGAGCTAAGTGTTACATGCTTGCTTCCATGAGTAATGAGTTACAGAAGCAACATGAGAACATGCAGAGTGCTAGTGAGATCCTCCTTCACCTACAAGAGTTGTATGGTGAGCACAAAGAGAATGCTAGGTATGAGATATCTAAACAGCTTATTCCGTATGAGGATGTCCGAGGGATGTAATGTTGGGGATCATGTCCACAAGATGATTCGGCTGATTGAGCAGTTGGAACATCTTGACTTCAACATGGATTTCCAACTACAAACGGATTTGATCCTTCAGTCCCTTCCTGATTCTTTTGGGAATTTTGTGACAAATTTCCATATGACTAAACAGGAATGCACCTTAGCTGAATTACTCAACATACTGGTTATTGCCCAAAAGAATATGCGTGCAATAAAGGAAAAGAGGTAGCTTTGGTTGCATTTTCATCTGCTGGAAAGTCCAACAAGAAGAAGGGCAATAAGAAAAAGAAACCTCAGATTCCTGGTCCTTCTAAGAAAATAGCTAAACAGAAAAGGAAGACTAAAGCTGATGAAGGCAAAGGAAAGTGTTTCCATTGCCAACAGGAAAGTGTTTCCACTGCCAACAGGAAAGTGTTTCCATTGCCAATAGGAAAGTGTTTCCATTGCCAGTAAGAAAGTGTTTCCACTGGCCAGAGTATAGCAATATAAAAGAATACAATGCCATGGTGAAAACCAACTCAAGTTCAAAATATATTTGGCACTTATGGTTATGTCATTTTGCATAAGATAGGATTGCAAAATTGGAGAAAATTGGGATTTTATCCTCATTGGGCTCTGAGCCTACTCCAACTTGTGAATCTTGCCTTCAAGGCAAAATGACTAGATCACCCTTTGTTGGACAAGGTCTAAGAGCTGAAAATATTTTGGAGCTAATACATAGTGATGTATGTGGTCCATTTAAAGAAATGGCTAGAGGGGCTTTCATTATTTTATTACCTTTATCGATGATAAATCAAGGTTTGGGTATTTGTATTTGCTGAAATACAAACATAAATCTTTTGAAAAGTTCAAAGAATTTAAATCTGAAGTAGAAAATCAAACAGGAAAGAGTATTAAAGCTCTTCGATCAGATCGTGGAGGTAAATATTTGAGTCTTGAATTTGATGAATACTTGAGAGAGCATGGCATTGTTTCTCACCGACTCCTCCAGAACGCCACAATGAATGGTGTATCTGAAGGAGAAATCGTACCTTATTGGATATGGTACGTAGTATGATGAGCTATACCGATATGCCAATCTCCTTTGGGATTTGCATTAGAATCACTTTGTATATTCTGAATAGGATTCCATCAAAATCGCTTTCTTCCACACCTTATGAGATATGGCATGGAAGAAAACCAAGTCTTAAGGATGTTAAGATTTGGGGTTGTCCAAACTTATATCAAAAAGTCAACACTGATAAATTGGAGACCAGATCAGAAAAGGGTCAATTTGTTGGATATCCAAAAGATAGTTTTGGATATTATTTTTATTTGCCTACTTCACAAAAGGTTGTGATAAGTAGAGATGCCACATTTCTTGAACAACAGTTTGTTCAAGAAGGAGGCAAAGGAAGGCAAATAGAGTTAGAATTGGAGAATTTCGACCAACCAATGCATCGATGGATATAGATCCATCTAGTCAACCTATACCCATTGATGAAACATCTACACTGTTCCTCGTAGAACAACTGTGGTATCTCACCCACCGGTGAGATATGGTTTTCTTCATGAAGAAGAACAAGAGTTGTCTACTCATGAAGAAGTAGATCATGGAGATGATCCACTTACCTATGAAGAAGCTATATCAGATATAGACTCTTCAAAATGGATTGATGCTATGAAATCCGAGATTGATTCCATGTATAAGAATCAAGTTTGGGATCTTGTTGACCCACCTGAAGGTATTGTACCTATAGGGAACAAATGGGTTTTCAAGAAGAAAATTGGTTCTGATGGAAAGGTAGAGACCTATAAGGCAAGGCTAGTAGCGAAAGGGTTTCACCAAAGGCAAGGAATCGACTATGAGGAGACTTTCTCTTTGTTGCCATGCTTAAATCAATTAGGATTTTATTAGCAATAGCTGCATACTATGATTATGAGATTTGGCAGATGGATGTCAAAACAGCCTTTCTCAATGAATACATTGAAGAAAACATTTTCATGGAACAACCTAAGGGATTTGAATCCCAAGATGATTCCAAGGTATGCAAGCTAAAGCGATCCATTTATGGGTTGAAACAAGCTTCGAGGAGTTGGAACATCCGTTTTGATGAAGCCATTAAATCTTTTGGTTTTATCAAAAATGAGGATGAGCCATGTGTATATAAGAAGGTTAGTGACAAGCTATCACTTTCCTTGTCTTATATGTGGATGACATACTGTTGATGGGTAATGATACAGGTATGTTGACGACTATAAAGGTATGGTTGTCAAATACATTCTCCATGAAAGACTTAGGGGAGGCAACCTATATTCTTGGGATTCGCATCTATAGAGATAGAGCGAAAAGAATAATTGGTTTATCCTAAAGTCTATACTTGGAAAAGGTGTTAAAGAGGTTTAACATGCTTGATTCCAAGAGAGGATTGTTACCAAGTGAGACATGGTATCCACCTTTCTAAAGAGATGTCTCCAAAGACACCAAGAAAGAGATAAGATGGCCAGATTCCATATGCTTCGGCTATTGGAAGTTTAATGTATGCAATATAGTGTACTAGGCCTGATATCGCATATGTCGTTAGTTTGACTAGCGGTATCAATCCAATCCGTGTTTGGAACATCGATAGTCACAAGAATATTCTTAAGTACTTAAGAAGAACTAAGGATTTATTCTTGATTTATGGAGGTGGAGACTTGCAATTGGATGGTTATACCGATTCGATTTCCAATCGATATCGATGATAGAAAGTCTACCTCTGGATATGTGTTCATTTGTAATGGAGGTGCGATCGGTTGGAAGAGTTCCAAACAGAGCACGATCGCAGATTCCACTATCGAGGTCGAGTATATTGTCGCATCGATGTCGCAAAGGAAGTCGTTGGATAAAGAAGTTCGTGATGTAACTTACATGAGTTCCTTCCATTGAGTCGCCAGCTCCATTACATCGTGACAACAATGGAGCATCATACAAAGCTAAGGAACCAAGGTCTCACCGTAAATCCAAACACATAGAAAGGCGCTACCACATTATCGGAGAAATAGTTGGGCGAGGCGATGTAGCCATGCAGAAATAGCATCACCTGAAAATCCGGTGATCCATTCACTAAGCCTATGTCACGCACTCGCTTAGACCGACATCTTGAGAAGATAGGTCTAAGATATTGTAATGAATGGCTCTAGTGCTAGTGGGAGATTGTTAGTAGTATGCCCTAGAGCATATCATTTAGTATGTATCTTGTACATATTTTTAATAATAAAAGGCATTTCCACTTTTCCGCTTACATAATATATTTATGTGTAATAGAAAAGGTCCATTGCTATTTTGTTAGAAATATTATTCTTAAGTTGTTAAGAATATGAGTGACAATATTTCTAGCACAAAGTATCATAAATAGGTTCACAATCGAGGATACTTCATAATAAGGACATGACTTATCCGTAAAGATTGTATTCATGTTTGTTCCCAAGTTATTTATATGAGATATAAATAAGATGGAATGGTGAGTCTCATGCCATATAACAAACATGATAGGCACTTATAAATGATAAGTAGGTCGAACCAGTGACACTTATGACAAGCACATGGAGTTTACTCTTGCCAATGTTTTGTCATAAATCATATCGATGCATATAATCTTTAGACCGAGATAGCACAGCTTATCTTGTATATAGGTAGTTTGAGTTTGATATCGCTTTCATACTTGTACTATGTATGGGTATATGGGCATGTGTTGGCTCTGCTAGTTATATATGGAGGTAGGTGTTGATCAAGAAGGAATCTGTTCTCTAAGTAAATAGAGATAAAATCCTATGTTCATTTAATTGTTCTTGATGTTTCAAGTTCCTGCCAAGACAGATAGATTTATTCGTAAAAGAGTTTCGATGAGAAAATCTTTTAATCAAGAACTGGAATTAAAAGAGAACATAATATTCATAGCAAATGGAGTTTGACATAAACCATGACTCGGCTTGAGTTGGGATTTTGTAACAGAGAGATTCTAGTGCATGGTAACATATGATTATAGGTTCATTTAAGGTAAACCTTATTACTAATTGGGTGGCCATGGCATGCTATGCTAGGTGTTAACCATGGTCTATGAGGTTCATAAAATGATTTAGAGAAATCATTTATGGTAAGAAAGAGTTCGATGATATTAAGAGTTGATATCATGTCTCATTGCCAATTAGTGATGAGCCTAGTAAGTCACACACATACACAAGTTATCACCTATTTAAATATGATTTAATTAATTAATTAAAGAGTTTAATTGATTAATTAAATAGGTTTGGTTTGCAATTAGATTGCAAAGTCCCTAGCATGACTTGAAACCAAATCTAGATTATTAGATGTATAATATAAGTTAAATTTATATTTAAAGTGTTTAAATATGAATTTAATTAATGAGAAATTAATTAATAGAGATTAATTAATTAATTTATATTTGATATAAATTAATTAGAAGAAGAAAATAATTATTTTGGGTTAAGAACTCAAAATTAAGACACAGGGGCATTTTGGTCATTTCATTGTGACACGTGGCACCATGAGATGGTGACACATGGCATAACACATAAGCTTACAAATATTTTTAATCATGTAAGATGATTAAAATCAAGATTAAATATAGGTTTGACACTTGGCACAATGTGATTGGGTCACTTAAACCTAGAGCTAATCAAAAGGTGACATGTGGCTAGGGTTTAATGTGTTAACCTAGCTATTTAAGTGGGGTTATGAAAAGAAAACACAACCAGCAGCCTCTCCTCTCAATTGTCACGCCACTTTGAGCCTCTCCAGCCATTCTTCTTCATCTCTCATCAATTCAAAGAGATTAGCCATCAATCTCTTGAATTAAGAAAGCTAGAAATTGTTTCTAGTGTCCTGTTTACATCTCTAATCGCTTAAAAGGCAGAACTTGAATTTCTAATTAATAGAAAAGGCTTTAGAAGCCGTTCAAGGGCTGCCATAGGTGTTCTTGGTGTGGACAAGCTAGAGGGACAACATCTGGTGTCCTGAAGACGAATCTCAAAGGCGCAGACACGCTGCAGCACATCAAGAGGTTAGTGTAATCGTTCTTGATTTAATCTAGGGTTCTAAAATTAATCTGATTAATTTTAAAATCTTAAATGGCAAATACAGATCAAAAAACATATTAAAAGAGTTTTAATATGTTGTTTATCATTGAAATTAAATAGATAAAAATAAATCTTGCATTGTGCATGTGACCCTAGGTGAAAATTTTTGAATTCAATGGTATAATCTTGTGTTTTTCACGCTTCCGTTCCTTCAAGCCGCTGTCGGGACACCCAATGTGGTGAGAAGCCAAATGAACTTCAAGGCGCAGTCACCAATGGCAAGGGAAATATTAGCAGTCTTCTCACCCGAAGTCAGTTCGCCGATTATATCGGTCGAACGATTCGAGATCGACACGATCGAAGTCCTCGATCCAGGTCGGTAAGTTAGTCCAGTTCTCCCACTGTCATCAAATGAGGTTATCATAATTCTTCGATCACCGGGGTCGTAAATTTTCAGTCGGGGAATAAGAAGCACAATCGGAAAAAGATCAAAAGCCACAATCATGGCCGGGACTACTGCCGGAGCAGTTAGAACAGGAATTGTGAGAAGGAATAGGAGAAAATCAAATGCGGGGGGCTTCCCGGTTAAAGGTATATATATAGGAAAATCCGAGCATTTATTGCGGGCGGAAAAAGAAGCGAATGCCTCGGAAATCGAGGGAATAAATGCTTTGACTGAACCGGACCGGATGAAGGAGGAGACCGAAGTAGGAGAGATCGGAAAAAAGGAGCCCGGCATAAGAGATCGAAAAAGCATCATGTTGGAAAGACCAGAAAGGAGGAGATATCGGAAAACAAAGAGAATAAGACGCCTACCGCTGTCGTCATAATCAGAGCCGAGGTAGTTAAAGTATTGCAAAAGAAATCTCTACCGCACGCCCCAGAATCGCCCGCATTACTGACATGTGCCAGAACATGTCATGACAGTGCTGTACATCCTAATCTCCACCGTTGATCCGACTTGTAAGGACTAGCCCGAAGCCCTTGGATCAAAGAAGAAGACGACAAGACCAGTGCCTTTCACTCCTAGCCCTTGGATCGCCCTTGACAAGAAAATTTTCGGCCGTCAGATTGGAAGAGAGAAAAGACAAATATTCTGAAAGGAATCTCAGCCGTTCGTTCTGCTTCTCTTTAATTCTCGAGCCTCAGATCATGTCCTTTAAAATCCTGACCCTCCATATCCTCAAAAAAAATCCTGACCCTTCATGGGGAGCACTCGGTTCCTATAAACACCTGCATGAAAACTGTTCAAGGGGGGACGGAATAGTGAATATAGCGGAAGGACTCTAAAACTTAATTCAGCTCGTTACTCTACTATTTTTTAGCTTTCATAAGAAAAACTTTTGAAACTAGTTTTCTGAAGTATTTTCTTGCAAAGGGATTTCTGAATACTGAAACTCTCCATTTTCAGTTCGTTCATTATCCTGTGACACTCTCACTTTCTGTCTTTGTTATCTTTATTTCCACTCTCGTTGTCCAAGCTCAACTTCATTCAAATTCAGTTATAATTTTGATCGGACTGCATTTTAGCAAGGTATTCTTCATTTCAAGGCGAACCTTAGTCTTCAGGTTATCAGCCCGCAGCCCCATTATGTTTTGTGATCCCGTAGTTAGTTCAATAGATTCGGCTTCCTACAGGTGAGTGCTTATATCGCTGCTTTATCAAGTATTTCCTTTATTTCTGTGTTTGTAATTTTTGCCAAGTTTATATTGCGTTAAAAAACGCGTAGAAGGTTATTCCCGAGTTTACTTCTTTGTTAATCAGTCCATTCTTTTTGTCAATCTTCGTTACTTCTAAATGCAAGAGTTCTAGTTGGATAATATGTAGGTAACTGTATCGAAAGCGTTTCTTTAAAAATGAAAGGTCTGAATAATAAGTCAGGAAAATAGTAAAATTAAATCATTAGGCTAACACAGAAGACGATCGGGTAAGATGCCATAAGGCGGAATAAAAACCAAATCTCAGATAAATAAATAGAACAGATCAGGTATCAAAAGGTACTGGCTAGGCGACCACTTAGGAGGTCGGTAAAATTCAGTTCGGTATCCTCTGTCCAGTCACGAGGTACCAAGGAGTTAAAAGAAGTCTTATTCCGATCTCTGGCATCTTTGAATGCCAGAAACCTTAGTCTTAGGCTTTTATGATGTGTAGCTGTAATCAAATTTCGATAGGTCGGAAAAGTCCTTATCCGACTCCCATTAAAAATAAAAGAGATCGGAGGAGAGTTCTTATCCGATTCTCACCTAAAAATTTTTAATGAATACTTAAAAGAGATCAGAGGAGAGTTCTTATCCGATCCTCAAGCCTAAAATTTTAATAAATACATAAAAGAGATCGGAGGAGAGTTCTTATCCGATCCTCAAGCCTAAAATTTTAATGAATATTTGAAAAGAGATCGGAGGAGAGTTCTTATCCGATTCTCACTTAAAAAATTTCAATAAATATTTAAAAAGAGATCGGAGGAGAGTTCTTATCCGATTCTCACTTAAAAATTTTAACAAATATTTTAAAAGAGATCGGAGGAGAGTTCTTATCCAATTCTCACCTAAAAATTTTAATAAATACTTAAAAGAGATCGGAGGAGAGTTCTTATCCGATTCTCAATCCAAAATTTTAACAAATATTTAAAAAGAGATCGGAGGAGAGTTCTTATCCGATTCTCAATAAGTACTTAAAAGAGATCGGAGGAGAGTTCTTATCCGATTCTCAATCAAAAATTCTAATTTTAATCTAAAAGAGATAGGAAGAGAGTTCTTATCCGATTCTCAAATTGAATTCTAACAAATATGCAAAATGACCCCTTAAACAAAACTGATACGCAACAGTAACTCACTAAGGGTCGACCCATTTATTTATGTATCTGGGTAACCCGAACTGGTGGAAAATCAAATATTCCCTTTTACCAAGAGGATTAACATCTCCGTTCGAACCTCCTAACTATCAATACTAGTTTATAAAGGGCTTGAAGTTAAATCTACTTACCCTCATTGAGGGACGAGGTGGGGTGCCTAACACCTTCCCCACCCGTTTACGGACCCCGAACCTGGAATCTCTGTTTTTTGAAGTGGTTTTATTTTAATTTATTTTTGCAAATGGTTTTCTTTAATTTCCCTCAAAATTAAAGTGGTGACTCCTCACTCCTTCCCACTTTGGTGAGGGTTCGTTCAGGCAACCGCAAAACCCCTTGCGATAGGCCTTGTGCCTAATGTTGTTATAGCTTATTAGCTGTTCTGTTGCACACCGGGAGATGCATATGTGACTGATGGTGTGACGGCCCGAGGTACTAGATACCCAGTGCCAGTTTACCTGTTTATCCAATCCAGTCATATACTTACTTGGGCAACCAGAGATGAAAGTGGATAAATTTAATGAAATAATGAATATAACAAGTACAAAATAAATATGACTACAACTAATTATTGAAAAATTCTCTGCATAAGACATCAGAACATGCACTGTATATTTGCTTTCTGTTATTTCTTTTTATTTTATTATTGGCACCACTAAGCATTATTGCTTAGCGCATTGCTTTTGCCACGCATAGGTTATGGAGATACTGATTGAGAGCCCAGTAGACCACAGACTGGGTGAGACCTCCTGCAGCTCTGCATAGTATTCATGTCACCTCACCATCTTCAGTGCATTGGTAGGACACTAGGTTTCATTTAGGTATTTTGTAACTAACTTTTATTTTCTCATGTGCAATTGAGACTTATGTAATATATTTTGATGTTAATGTAATAGTGGAAATTGTGTTATGAATGGAAAATTGAATATTTATTTATTGCTTGTATATGAATACCATGAGAAATGAATGATTGAGAAATGGAAATGTTGTTGAAAAATATTGAGATTTTGATGATGAAATGGAGTTTGGGATTGATTGAAAATTTTGGAAGTGCTTTTCATAGGTTCCGAAGAACTGTTTTGTCCATTTTTAGCCGGTACTTTGCCGGATTTTCCATGAAATTTGCGGAACCTCAAATAAATTTATGTTTTCAATAAATGACTTAAATGAATGATATTTTACGAATTATATTTCATAACTATGAAAGAAATGAATTAGGAAGAATAAAAATGATTGAAATAAAATAGGGTGTTCTGGTACACTGTGTGACATATCTTACTCGGCTATACTGTAGACGGGTAAAGGGCGTCACAATTGACCTTACTATTCACGCAAATTGTTGACTTTTTTATACATAATAAATTTATTGAACCTAAATTCACCAAGATACCACATTTTGCATTCTAAAGTTGTTGGTATTGATTGCCAATACCATTTCAAAGCTTAGTGTTAGTTATTCACAATTTTCAAATTTCAAGCACTAAGTTTACTGTTCCATTGGTCATTTGTATAGTAGGAATTTGGCAACATTGTCTTCATGAAAGTTGTTCCTTATTGTGTCTAGTTACATTTCTTTTTTTGAATAACTCCATTTGGAGTTTTGTAGCTCAAGTTATGGTCATTTTACCATAATTGGCCGGATTGACCTGTACCAAGAATTTCTAGCCAATTTGGTTCTGCTAGATTTGGTGACCTAAATTTGGTTGGAAATTTGACTAGGTTATGCTGAGAATTTGGATTTGTGTTTTTTATAAAATTTGCAGGGTCATGTCTCAGATTTCTGATGGTAAAATTTAAGATCAATTGAACTTGCCTACACTGAGTTATGACCATTTGAATAAACACTGTTCATTTGGTCATTTTCCAGGAATAGCCTGTTGGTCACCCGGATTAGGATAATTTTTAGGTCAACTTGGTTTAGTTTTCTGGGTAGGGTTTCTTCACCAAAGTTGTGCCATTATGTGTCTAGTTTCATGTCCAATTGGCCTTGCACCAATTGAACCTATACAACTCCATTTATAGCTGCTCAAACCTGCTGGACTCACAACTAGTCCTACAGGTCACCAAGGGCAGCATGCCTAAGCTAAACTCCAACATCCTTACTCACTTCAATTCCTCCTCACACACATTCAAATGGTCACTAATTGACCATTAGGACTTTCATTCACCAACACGTGAACAAAACCCTAAGTTTGCTCCAAACCCTAACTTTCATACTCAACTTTCATGCAACCCATACTCCATCAACCTATCCATCACATATATACATATCTCAAACCATTTATAGGTAAGTTTAATATCAATTAAACTCATCATACCCTCATACATCAAAGATGCTAAAAATTTAAGTTCCCATATACTTGATATTTTCTTCAATTTCATGTCATACTAACTTGATTTAGCATGCTTATAACACTTAAAGGAAAGAAGTAGGATGATTATAGCACTAACCTTGTGTGAGCAGAATTTTCTCTTAGTTAATCCTCAATTTTCCTTCACTTTCTTCCCACTTTCCTTGGTTTTAAGGGCTGGCTATGGAGGTTTATCAAGGTTGCCAACAATTTTGGTGAAGGAAGGTAAGTGTTTGGAAGCTTGGTGATGGTGCTTTAATGGTGGAAAGAAGGAAAAATAAAGAAAATGGAGAGGAAGTGTTGGGACAGTAGAATTTTTTTTGCTAGAGAAGACGATGGCTTTTTCCCATTTTAATTTTATTTTTATCCCTTTTTATTAGTTTGTAAAATGGCGACTGGGTGGGAGTGCTTTAGTGACATCATGTGATGTCATAATTCCAAATTTCCTTCATTTTCTTTCCTTTTCTTTTCTACTCTTTTTCAATTAAACTTTTAGCAATATTTGTTCACATTTTAGATCATAATAATTATTTACTTAACTGGACAAGTCGGCCAAAAATCATCTCTGAAGACAAAATGCCAAAATGCCTCAGTTTGGCTTAATAGACTAAAATTGTCTGTACCGATTGAAAAAATTTTCTGAACCTTTTCTTGGCATTCTTATGCCATAGAAACCTCAATAACTCTACTCTAGAGTCCCAAAAATTATTTTATGAATTTTCTCCCGGGTTTAGGGCTCCTAGTTGCGAAGACCGCAACTTCCCACTAGATTACCCATCGCAAGGGCATCGGCTCATTTAACTTGGTTGCATTTTATTTCTAAAATTTTTCCTAAATTTTTCTTACTATTATTTAAGTTATTTATGATTCCTCACTCTAGTCTAAATATTTTTCTAGACGTTCTAGCTGTTCGGACTGACACGGGCCACCGGAACAGTAGAATGTACGGAATTGCTACACCAGAACAGTAGAATGTACGGAATTGCTACAGTGGGAGTGTTACAGAAACTTCAACATATTCCAAGTTTTCTTTTCTTTTCATGCCATTTCAACTTAATCAAGCATGTTTTTCATGCTTAGGAAAGATAAAGGGTATGGTTAGTGCACTAACCTCTTTGGAGCTTCACTTCCAAGCTTGGTAAATCTCACTTTTTCTTCTTCTAATTATTTCTCTAAGCTTGCTCTAGTGGTAATGACAAGTTTTTGTGAAGGGAAGATGGGCTTTTAAGGTGATTTGGTAGGTGAGATGAAGCTTGGGTGAAGTTTGTTAATGGTGGAAGGGAGGGAAAGGGTGTGTTATGGCTGGAATGTTGAAGAAGTGAGCAGAATTCCTTTTGATATTTCATCCCATTTAACTCCTTTAATTGGGTTTATAATAAGGTGTCAAAATGTGATTGGGTGGGAGTGCTTTAGTGACATCATGTGATGTCATAATTCTCAATTTTTTTCATTTTTCTTTCCTTTTCTTTTCTACTCATTTTCAATTAAATTTTTAGCAATATTTATTCATATTTTATATCATAATAATTATTTACTTAACCGGATAAGTCGGTCAAAAATCATCTCCGAAGACGAAATGACCAAAATGCCCTCCGTTTGGCTTATTGAGCTAAAATCATCCATACCGATCGAAAAATTTTTTTAAACATTTTCTTAGCATTCTAATGCCATAGAAACCTCAATGACTCTTCTCTGGAGTCTTAAAAATTATTTCATGAATTTTCTCATGGGTTTAGGGCTTCCAGTTGCGAAGACCGCAACTTCCCACTAGGTTATCCATCGCTAGGGCACCGGCTCATTTAACTTGGTTGTATTTTATTTCCAAAATTTTTCCTAAATTTTTCTTACCATTATTTGAGTTATTTATGACTTCTCACTCTAGTCTAAATATTTTTGCACATGTTCTAGCTGTCCGGACTGACACTGGTCACCGGATCAGTAGAATGTATGAAATTGCTGCAGTGAGGGTGTTTCATCTTACATTTGTAAGGTGGGGAAGATGTCTCAAGAAAAATTGAAGGTCTATTTCTTAGCTTTGTAGAATGGTATGGCTTATTTTGATTGAAGACTTCTAGTAGGAGATATGCTTAAAACACTATTCTAGAGTTAATAGTCATTTATACCATTTCCAGATTTGGTATACCAACTTAATCAAGTTAATTGACTTAGTTCCCTTAATTTTTGGGTTCTGGTCAAAATACCATTATTGTAGGCCTATGTCTTATTGAAATTTTGGCACTAGTTTTAGGGCATTTGGAGTTCTATGGACCAAGTTATGGCTTCTTTGCAAAAACTGGTCAAGTGGTCTTTATTTAGCAATTCTGGGCAGTTTCAATTCTGGACAGATTTGGTGTCCCTAATTAGGCAAGAAAATTGACTTGGTTAATGACATTTCTGGGCTTTGGTGTCTTCACAAGAGTTGTAGCCCTATGTCTAAGCTTTCTAATGGTATAAATTTTAGGTCATTTGTACTTGTCCACAGGGAGATATGACCAAATGAGTGAACACTGTTCATTTAGTCATTTCTAGGTTCACTAAAAGGGCAATATGGATTAGGGTAGGCTTTTGGTCACTTTTTAGGCAGATTTTGGACATGACTTCTACATGGAAAATGGAGTGTTTTAGGTCATTTTTCACCTGCAATTGGCCTCAAACCAATTGGAGTCACACAAGGTCAATTCTAACTCAATTTACACACTATTTTTAATAATTCCACAACCTGCACAAAAGAACACTCCCAATATTCATTTCTCCATCTCCCAAACTTCAAATATGCATTCATGGCACTTTTGATATCACCAATTCATCTCAATTCAATCAATTCTAGCAATATGCACAAGCCTATAATAGTCAATGCAAGACCCTAATTCAATTGGTCAAGTCAATAACAATATGCAAATGAAAAAAATTGGCTAGCACATGAAATATCAACTATCAATGCCTAATTTACTTTCCACATATCCATGGACATCATAATTCACCATTTAATTCATGAAATTACCTATCTCCTAAGCTCCTCAATGCTGCCAAATTTAGGCAGTATCACTAGTCACTCATAATTGGTTCAAAGCCCTAATTTAGAGTGTCAAAATCAACAATATACATACAATAAAATTCTTATACTCTTAGTTACCTAAATCAATATTATAATTCACCAATTCTATGTATAAATTCATCAATAACCATGCTTATGAAGGCTACTAATTGAATAGTTTCAAGCCTCAAACAAAATCCCCAAATTCATGGTTACAAACCCTAATTCATAATCAAACCTCAAACACCCACATACAAATATATCCTAATTCATGTACTTACCTTAATAAACATTACTAATCTCCATTTTCATGTAAAAACAAACCAATTCCCCAAATGTCCCATGGCTGCCGAATTGGGGAACCCAAAATTACACATTAATTTCTCAAATTTCTTTAGCATTTCAACTCAATTTAACTTTAATTCAACATATCACTAAGATAGGGGAGAAATTATGCACTAACCTTAACTTTTGAGAAATCTAAGCTTGTAAAACTTCACATTTTATGCTTCCTTTTGCTGCCTACTAACTCCCCAAGGTGTGGAGACTAACTTTAATTGAAGAAATTTGTGATTTTAGGTGGAAGGATGGGGAGATTTAGCTTGCATGCAAGAAAAGCTATGGAGGGACAATGGGATAGGTTACGGCACTTTGAGAGAAATGAGGGAGAAGAGAGCTTTGAGTGAAGAAATCTGTCCACTTAGCCTTTTATAACCCCCCACCCACCCCCCCCCCCCCCCCCCGCCGCTAACCTTTTTTTATTAATATAATAATCAAGGTTTAAAAATTTCTAATTAGCCCCACTTAACTTCCCTTAATTATACTACTTAAAATTTCATATTTTCATCGGATTTTTATAGGGTTTTCTAAATTTTAATACCAGTCATTTTTAATGGACTTTTCGGTCAAAAGTCAACTTTAAGTGCCAAATGACCAAAATGCCCCTCTACGGGTTAAAGTCTCTCTTTTTTGGAAACACCGATCGGACGATTCCTTAAATTTTCACACTATCTATTTTAAATTTTTATTTTCACTTTTATCAATTAATTAAATTTTTCCTTGACTTTTTTAATGTCATTTACACCTTGGTAAATTTTTAATTAAACCCCGGAAATTATTTCCTAGGGTTTCTCACGGGTCCGGGACATTGCTCTTTTAATCTAATTACATTTCATACCTTTTATTTTTCCTAAATTTTTCATACATTTTCTTATCATGTATACCATCATTTTATGTCTCCTCACTATCTTTTAAGTATAGTTCCCGATATTCTGACTGTCCGAGCAGACATTAGCCATCGAAACAGTAAAACGTATGGACTACCGATGGTGAGGGCGTTACAATTCTTCCCCTCTAAATTAAATTTTTTCCTTGAAATTTACCTAGTGTAAATAATTGAGGGACTGCTATCTCCTTGTCTTTTCACTTTTTCGTGTTATAATACTTCACTTTCTCTTTAGTCTGTCTTAGTAGTCTTAGTTTTACAATCTTATCCTCATCTCAATTTACTATCGAAAATATGTAGCTCTACAAAATAGTCCCAGGTCGGTACTATAATCTACACCTTATATCACAAATATCGAGAACATTGCGTAGTTACCACGGTATATCCCAATAGATCAGATTTTTTTTTCTATACTTATCCTTAATCAGTTCTGTACTCATCCTCTTTTATCTCACATACAGTCTCTTTCTTATTTCCATCCATTATCTTTAATACGATCCTTTTTAGTTGGTAATCTACCATCATCTTATTGCCTAAAGGTTTAGTGATAAATATGTCATCTTCTAACCCATCTATCGGTATCCTCTTTAAACAGGAGGTACAATGCATATATTAGGAATGACTATAATTAGAGTCTATCAATATATATGAAAAGGTATTATAAATAGAAAGTGTACCTCTGATAACGTTTACCGAATCTTGCTCCTCCCATGCCATAGCGTACACTAAGGGTGCTACTCTAGCCTCGGGCCGTTCTATAGTCTCAGAAGCCCTTTGTGATGTACTAGCTATCTCAGGTCTCACAGGTCTTCTACCCCTCTGTACTATCGGGGCAGACGTCTCAGTCGGTAGTAGAGCAGTGGGAGCACTCCTCTGTGGACAACCTCGTATGAAATGATCTGTAGATCCACATCTGAAACATCCCCCAGTTAACAATCGACACTCCCTGTCACACCCTACCCCTCTGTAAGGCATAACATGATCCCGTAGTATACCTAATGAATTACCAACTCCGTATACTGATAACCCATTAAATACACTACAAGGGATTTTAAAAATTTTTCTTACTTATTTTACAGTGGTGAGCACTATTTACAGGTGTTAAAAACCTTTTTGAACTGAAGTGATAGAACTAACACATTTGAATTATTTGGAATATCTGTAAAAATTTTGGCAGAGTGCCATCTGTATTTTGGATAAAACAGTTTTTCAGAAAACCTGTAAAAAACACTTCAATATATTTCCAAATCTCAACTTCAACATATTTCTCAACACAACGTATTTCTCAACTCAAATTCACAGTAATTTTTCAAAGACTGAGATAAAAGAAATATAATACAATTTTTACAAGTCAAAATAACTCATAATTTACTTTACAACTTCAATGTACAATTTTAATTTACAACTGCTCAAAACCAAAAATAATATGTACATACATTGAACATACATTACAGTACAAAATGCAAAATGTGGTATACTCGTTATACCCGAAAATCTCTCGCTGGACGTACTAGCAGCCTAATCTGCTGCCCTGTCTGTCTGTCTACCTGCGACAGCAATAAAAAGAAAGCTATCGCTGAGACAATGTCTCAGTGGTGTACAACATTAACCAAATACAACTTTAAATCACAATTCATAAATCATATAAATAGTGGATACTTAAAATCATAGTTAATTTCAAGACAGCAATTGTCAACAAGAATTTAAACTCCATTTCTCAATATCACAATAAATTTCAATAAGTCAGATCATGGTTGAATTCAAAAGACAGTGTATGTCAATAAGAGTTTAAATTCATTTCACAATCTCACAATGCATATCAATAAATCACACACAGCTTAATCATATTCCAAAATTCAATTCATCCCAAAAGCCGATGGCTAATGAGGTATCCAATTCGTCCCAAAAGTCAATGACCAATGAGGAATAACATAGCTAGCTAGCAAAAATATGAGTACTCATCCAATTCGTCCTCAACAGGCACACACCTCAACACTTCAGCTAGAGAGGGAATTCAATTCGTCCCACTAGACAAGCTAGCGAGGAATACAATCAATATACATGATAGCTGTGGTTTCAAACCATTTCCAATATTTTTCAATCAATAAGTATCCATCAATATCATTCAAACAATTTCTCACAGTTTCAAACCATTTACAATGCTTTTCAAGCTATAAATATCCATTCAAACATATTTCCACAATTTAAAACAATAATGTACAAATCGTCATAATTCATTTCAATTGAAAAATTCAAAAGAAATAGTTGTTGTGCACAAACCTCTGATAACTGTCTCCTGGTCTTGACTCAGTGTTTCCTTCCCTTTTCCTGAGTCTTTGCTAACTGAGAAACACAATTTGAAGTGTTTCAGTACTAAATTAACTATCTCTAACGATAATGCTTGATAACTAATTCACTGAATGCTATTATTTGCTTAATCAACCTAATATATCGACCCTCGATGCATTCTGGTAAATTAGGTTTTAATTTTACTAACATGTCACATTGGATAGTCTTTTAGGGTTGGTACATGTTACCAAGTTCATTTCCGTATATACTGTATTTTCTTGCAATTTGCTGGATTCCGGGATACTAGTTTGACCTAGCCGGACAACCTAATTTGTGGTCTATAGTCATGCCTCACATAATGGGTTAGGGTGTGTATTGATGCAAGAGGGGAAAGTGATCGCCTATGCTTCCAGATAGCTAAGGCCACATGAACAGAACTACCCTACCCATGATCTAGAGCTTGCAGCAATTTTCTTCGCACTGAAGATATGGAGGCATTATTTGTATGGTGAAAAGTGCTACGTTTACACAGACCACAAGAGCCTGAAATATTTGCCAACCCAGAAGGAGCTCAACCTTAGACAGAGGCGATGGATTGAGTTCCTGAACGACTATGACTGTGTAATTGATTACCATCCTGGGAAGGCAAATGTAGTTGCTGATGCTTTGAGCAGAAAGTCCATCACAGCTTTGAGATCACTGAATGCCCGTCTAACCTTGATTCGAGATGGAGCTATTTTGGCTGAGTTGCAAGTAAGGCCAAACCTGCTACAGCAGATACTAGATGGGCAAAAGGCAGATGAAAAGTTAATGGCTATTATGAGCAAAATCCCAGAGGGAAAAGCAACTGACTATGGGGTGAAAGCAGATGTGTGTCTGTACTACAAAGAAAGACTGTGTGTACCAGATGATGGGGAATTGAAAGCAAGTATTCTAAAAGAGGCACACACCAGTGTATATGCTATGCACCCAGGAAGTACAAAGATGTATCATGATCCAAGCTTGATTGGTGGCTGGTATGAAAAAGGACATAGCCGACTATGTGACTAAATGCTTGACATGTCACAAGTCAAGGCGAACATCAAGTTCCATCAGTTTGCTACAGCCTATACGCATACCTGAATGGAAATGGGATCTGGTCACCATGGATTTTGTAAGTGGTCTACCTCTCACTCGGAAGAAACATGATGCAGCATGGGTGATAGTTGATAGATTGACAAAGTCAGCACACTTTCTGCCAGTTAGGACTGACTACTCACTAGAGAGGTTAGCAGAATTGTATATCAGTGAGATAGTTAGACTGCATGGAATTCCACTTTCCATCATATCTGATCGAGACCCAAGGTTTACATCGAGATTTTGGAAGAAGTTGCATGAATCCTTGGGTACACAACTCCATTTCAGCACAGCTTTCCATCCTCAGACGGATGGGCAATCCGAAAGAGTAATCCAGGTAAACAATTGAAACCCATGAAATTGATACAAATATTGAACTAAAATGATGACAATAACACGAAATATATGTCAGGTCCTTGAGGATATGCTGAGGAGTTGTGTCATTGAGTTTGAGGGAAGTTGGGATAAATACCTCCCACTGGCAGAATTTGCATACAACAATAGCTACCAAGCTAGCATCCAAATGGCCCCGTATGAAGCGCTGTATGGGAGAAAATGTAGAACTCCAGTGTGCTGGACTGAATTGGGCGAAGACAAACTGGTAGGGCCAGACCTGGTGAAACAGGCTGAGGAGAAGGTGAAATCAATCAAAGCCAACTTAAAGGTTGCCTCAGACAGACAGAAATCTTATGCCGACCTGAAGAGAAAAGAAATAGAATATGTGGTTGGCGACAAAGTGTTCCTCAAGGTGTCACCATGGAAGAAAGTGTTGAGGTTTGGAAGAAAAGGTAAGCCCTAGGTTTATTGGCCCATATGAAGTTATTGAACGTGTGGGTCCAGTGGCCTATAGGCTAGCTTTACCTCCAGAGCTGGACAAGATCCACAATGTGTTCCATGTATCCATGCTCAGAAGATACCGCTCAGACCCTTCACATGTCATCTCCAGAGAAGAAATTGAAATACAACCAGATTTGACATATGAAGAAGAACCTCTACGGATCCTAGCTCGGGAAGTGAAAGAGTTGAGGAACAAACAGATTCCATTGGTGAAAGTGCTTTAGAGGCACCACAACACCGAGGAAGCAACTTGGGAAAGTGAAGAGACGATGAGGCAACAGTTCCCTCAACTGTTTGCATCAGGTAAATTTCGAGGACGAAATTTAAATTAGAGGGGAAGAGTTGTAACACCCTCCCGGTAACCACTCCGTACATTCTACTGTTCCGGTGACCGGTGTCGGTCCGGACAGCTAGAACGTCCGAAAAAATATTAAAATTAAAGTCGGGAACCATAATTAACTCAAATATTAATAAGAAACACTTAGTAAAAATTTTAGAAATAAAATACAACCAAGCAAAACGAGTCGGTGCCCAAGCGATGGGTAACCGGAGGGAAGTTGCGGTTCTCGCAATGAGGAGCCCTAGACCCGGGGGAAAAATTATAAAATAATTTTTGGGACTCCAGAGAAGGGTAATTGAGGTTCCCATGGCATTAGAATGCCAAGAAAATACCTAGAAAAATTTTTCAATCGGTACAGACGATTTTGACCCGTTAAGCCAAACGGAGGGCATTTTGGTCATTTCGCCTTCAGAGGTGATTTTTGGCCGACTTGTCCAGTTGAGTAAATAATTAATATGACATAAAATATGAATTAATGTTGATGAAAAATTTATTAAAAATGAGAAATGAAAATAAGAAAACAAAAGTAAGAAGAAAAGTAAGTAAATGGGAATTATGATGTCATTAAGAAAAACTATGACCAATCAAAATTTAGCCATTATTTGACTAACTAATAAAGAGATAAAAGAAGACCTAAACAATTAAAAAACCAGCTGCTTTCTTCTTCTTCTTCTTCTTCCTTAAAAACGTGATCCTCTCTTCTTCCTCCCTCCATGAAAATTTTCTTTCATTACCTCCATTTCCCATGAGTTTCCACCACTAAACCCTAACCCCTTTCATTAAACCTTGACCATATCACTTGGAGAAGCTTTTGGCAGCCAAGGAAAGGAAGAAAAGTGAGGTTTAGGGCTTTGGAAATTCTGCCCAAACAAGGTTAGTGCACTTATACCCATTAAACTCTTTATTTCCATGATTTTGGACTTGAACTTAGTAAGATTTGTAGTTTAATGAACAAAAAACCTATGGGTATGAACACTTGAATTTCGGCAGCCCTAATAGAGGAAGGGTTTTGAATGTTTTTAATGGACTTAGCATGAGTTGAAGATTGTATTTAAGTTATATAATTACATAGATGTTTAACTACGGTGTTAATGGAGGTTTATGGGTAAATTGCCTTGGACACTAAAATTGACTTGGCTTACCAACCTATTAAAGAACACTCTAATGGTCAATAAGTGACCATTTGAGGTATGTTGGCCACAAATTGAACTTAAAAATGCTATGGCAAAGTGAGGTTGCAGTCGCCTATGATACAAAGATAGGGACTGAAAATTCAGTCCCTTTGCACTGCCATAACTTGGGCGGTGCTAGTCCAATTGGTGTTTGGCCAATTGAACATGAAACTAGGCTTATAATGGCACATTTTTTCTGAAGAAACCATGCCCAAAAGACCAAAGCAAGAGGACCAAAACTTGGCCCCAATCCGGAACCCTGAAACTGCCTCTGCAGAATTGACCAAATGAACAGTAACTGTTCATTTGGCCATAACTCACTGTATATTTGGTCATTTGGCCTGAACTTTTTACAACAACAAGTTACGACATAGACAAACAACTTTCATGAAGGAACCTACCCCAAATTATGGCCAGAACCCATCCAACCAAGTGACTCTAGTTACTGTTCATGCACTGTAGATATGGTAAATCTGCAGATTTGGCAATCCGGCCAGCTTGGGTTTTTAGGCCATATCTGGAGCTACAAAACTCCAAATGGAGTGATTCAAAAAAAGAAATTCAACTAGACAAAATAAGGAACAACTTTCATGTTTTACATTTCTTCAAATTCCAACAGTAACAGTGTCCAATGGAACAGTAAATTTGACTCACCAAAACTGAAATTTTCTGCTTGTGTGGGTTACACTTTGAAATGGTATTAACACTTAATGCCAACAAGTTTTAAACACCAAATGTGGTATGTTGGGAGTGCCAAAGGCAATGTACGCATTTTTATTCCAAAAGTCAACATTTTTGTTGACCAATGATGAATAGTGACACCAAAGAAGTTGAAATTCACAAATTGACAAATTTAAGAGTTTCAAATGCCCTAGTATACCTAACAAGATTGGTTTGGATAGTTTGGCATGCCAATAGGGTTCAGTTAGCAGTACTGCACATGGCAAAAATGCCATTCTGTGATTTCATGGCTTTTAGCCATTCTGACTTTGTATTGAGACTTGGCCTTGTGCCTGATATTATTTACTGACTTGTTAGCTGCTGCACACCGGAGATACATATGTGACCGATGGTGTGACGGGCGAGGTACTAGGTACCCAAAGGCGGTTACGTTATCCAGTCCAGTCGCCTAGTGTAGGTTACTTGGGCAATCAAATGAATGAAATGAACCAAGTTACTGAATTAATGTATATATAACCATACCAAACAAATGAATCATACACATTCACTATATATTTGTTTTCTTGCTATTTTCTTTTATTTTATTATTGCACCACTAAGCATTATTGCTTAGCGCGTTGCTTTTGCCACGCGTAGGTACTGGAGATCCTTATCGTGAGCCCAGTAGACCTCAGACTGGGTGAGTCTATCCGGCAGTTCTGCTCAGTGTCCGTGTCACCTCGTCACCTGCAGTGCATTGGTAGGACACTAGATGTCATTTTGTCATTTTGTAATTAACTTTTTATTTTCTCATATGTATTTGGGATTTATGTAATGTATTTTGAGGTTCATGTAAATAATAAAGATTTATGGTCATGTATGGTATTAAATTGAGCATTTAATGGTTGTTTATATATGAGAACCCTGAGAAAGGGATGTTTTGAGAAATGAAAAGGTTGTTGAGACCTGAAATTGACAAATTATTGAGATATTGATATTGAGTTTTATTGATGATATTGGAGTTGAGAATGAATGAAATAGTATATTGGAAGTGTTTTTAACAGGTTCAAGAACTGCTTTTCTCCATTTTTAGCCAGGTACTCACGATTTTCATTAAAATCTTCGGAACCTCAAATGAATAATACTTTTGATAAATAGTTAAAATAAATCATATTTCATAAATTAACTTCAAAAGCATGACACAAATTAAGTAAGGTATATTAGAGTGTGCCAGTACACCGTGTGGCATTACTTACTCGGGTATACTGTACACGGGTAAGGGGTGTCACATTTAGTGGTATCAGAGCACGGTTTAGGCGTTTCTGGGCCTAGATTGATTCCATACCATGCATTGCATTTGTAAGAGTCGAGGTGACACTAACGCAGATCTGTTTATCCTTCTTATTTTGAATAGGATATGGACCCTTCATCTCAGAGAGCCGTTGAGGAGGAAGTGGAGAGTCATGCTTCACCTGCAGCAGCTGAGACTAGGGGCATGAGAGAATCTGCTCCGCCAGCTCAAGCAGAGCCTGCTCAGCCTCCACAGGCTATGTTCCAACAAATGGCCGACTTTTTTAGACAAATGGCCGGGGTAATGCCAGCACCACCACCACCACCAGCTCCACACAGTAAATCACACTGAAAGACTAAGGAAGTTTGGAGCCGTGGACTTCTATGGTAAGAGAGAAGATGACTCATTGCAGTAGAATTGGTTGAACAGAACAGGCAGAGTCTTGAAACAACTCCACTGCACCCCTGAGCAAAATCTAGAGGCTGCTATCTCTTTACTGCAAGACGATGCATATGAGTGGTGGGACACTGTGTCCAGTGAAGTGCAGCCAGAAGCTGTAAATTGGGATTTCTTTCTCTCTGAATTCAAGAAGAAGTATGTGGGTACTGTATATTTGGAAGAGAGAAGAAGGGAATTCATTAACCTGAGGCAGAGACAGTTGTCAGTGGCTGAATATGAGAAGGAATTCGTAAGATTAAGCCGTTATGGAAGGGAGATAGTCCCTAATGAAGCTGAAAGGTGCAAGAGATTTGAAGAGGGACTAAATGATAACATCAAGATCCAGCTCACTGCCTTGGGAATCACAGAATTTACCAAATTAGTGGAAGCGGCAATAAAGGTTGAAAAAGTAAGAATTAGTGAGTGGACTGGAAGAGAGAGACAGCAGAAGAGGGGACCGGGTCAGTCGAGTTCAGCTCCTGCATCAGGGAAGAAGTTCAAGGGTCCTCCTGCACAAAGTTCAGCTCACCACGAGTGGTCGGTCTCGGGGCCTGGACCATAGTTCACCCCTAGGAGAGGTCACCCACACCATCGGTGGGCGCTCTCCGAGGATGGGGTTCAGGACCCAAAGATCTTCTGCGTGTCCACACCGCCGAAATGGCATAAGGAGTGTTGGAGAGTGACGTGCTTGCTTGAATGTGGGTCACGTAACATCAATCGAGGAACGCCACGCAGAACTACTACAATCGCCCGACACAAGCGCATGCACTCGCCTCGCACTACGAGAGGTAGAAGGTCTGGTAAATCCGAAGCTGTGGGACCATCTCAGAGGCCCGCATCTGAGCCAGCAGAGAGGCTAGATAACAGACCACCTGCCAGAAATTATGCCTTGAGAGCTCAGGAGGAGCAAGATGCCCCGGACGTCATCGTGGGCGTTCTCCTCTACAATACTCCTGTGCATGCATTGGTGGATCCAGGATCCACTCATTCCTACATTTGCATCAACCTACCCGTAGAAAGGGGGATACTAGTAGGGGAGAGTGACCAAGACATTCTGGTCACTAATCCATTGGGCCACAGTGTGGTAGTGAACAAAGTGTACAAGGGTTGCCCGTTAAGGATTCAGGGGTATGAATTCTTGGCAGACTTGATCGAGTTGCCTTTCCATGAGTTTGACGTGATTTTGGGAATGGACTGGTTGTCACGTCATCAGGCAATAGTTGATTGCAAATTGAAGAGAATTTCTCTAAAAACTTCAGAGGGTAATGAGATCACAGTTGTGGGGGAAAGGACAGATTTCTTGTCCAATGTCATCTCAGCCACAGTTGCAAGAAGAATGATGAGAAAAGGCTGTGAAGCCTACCTAGCACATGTGGTGGATACTAGGCAGGCTAAGCCAAACCTGAGTGACATACCCACAGTGAGAGACTTCCCAGAAGTATTTCCTGAAGAGTTGCCTGGTTTGCCACCAGAAAGGGAAGTTGAATTTGCTATTGAGACACTGCCGGGTACAGCACCCATTTCCATTGCTCCTTATAGGATGGCACCCACAGAATTGAGGGAGTTGAAAACTCAGTTGCAAGAGTTGCTTGATAAGGGGTTCATACGCCCCAGTGTGTCACCATGGGGAGCTCCAGTGCTGTTTGTGAAAAAGAAGGATGGGACATTGAGACTATGCATCGATTACCGGCAGTTGAATAAAGTGACTGTGAAGAACAAATATCCGTTGCCCAGGATTGATGATCTGTTTGATCAGTTGAAAGGAGCAGGAGTATTTTCTAAGATTGATCTCAGATCAGGGTATCATCAGCTGAGGGTGAAGGATGTAGATGTGCCAAAGACTGCATTCAGGACCCGATATGGGCATTATGAGTTCTTAGTGATGCCCTTTGGCTTAACAAATGCACCAGCGGCATTCATGGACCTTATGAATCGTATCTTCCACCCACACCTAGATCAGTTCGTAGTGGTCTTTATTGATGATATTTTGGTGTATTCCAAGACCAGGGAAGAACATGATGAGCATTTGAGGATTGTTCTGCAAACCCTGAGAGAAAAGAAGTTGTATGCTAAGTTGTTCAAGTGTGACTTTTGGCTGAATGAGATTGCATTCCTTGGACACATAGTGTCAGCTGATGGGATTAGGGTGGATCCCAAGAAAATAGAAGCAGTGATGGAATGGAAGCCTCCCAGAAATACAACTGAGGTCAGAAGTTTCTTGGGGCTAGCTGGGTATTACAGGAGATTTGTGAAGGGATTTTCCCTAATAGCTGCTCCAATGACCAAGTTGTTACACAAGAATGTCAGATTTGACTGGAATGACAAGTGTCAGACCAGTTTTGAGAAATTGAAGGCTATGTTGACAGAGGCACCAGTGTTAACACAGCCAGTGTCCGGAAAGGACTTTGTGGTCTATAGTCATGCCTCACATAATGGGTTAGGGTGTGTATTGATGCAAGAGGGGAAAGTGATCGCCTATGCTTCCAGACAGCTAAGGCCACATGAACAAAACTACCCTACCTATGATCTAGAGCTTGCAGCAATTTTCTTCGCACTGAAGATATGGAGGCATTATTTGTATGGTGAAAAGTGCTACGTTTACACAGACCACAAGAGCCTGAAATATTTGCCAACCCAGAAGGAGCTCAACCTTAGACAGAGGCGATGGATTGAGTTCCTGAAGGACTATGACTGTGTAATTGATTACCATCCTGGGAAGGCAAATGTAGTTGCTGATGCTTTGAGCAGAAAGTCCATCACAGCTTTGAGATCACTGAATGCCCGTCTAACCTTGATTCGAGATGGAGCTATTTTGGCTGAGTTGCAAGTAAGGCCAAACTGCACATACAGATACTAGATGGGCAAAAGGCAGATGAAAAGTTAATGGCTATTATGAGCAAAATCCCAGAGGGAAAAGCAACTGACTATGGGGTGAAAGTAGATGGGTGTCTGTACTACAAAGAAAGACTGTGTGTACCAGATGATGGGGAATTGAAAGCAAGTATTCTAAAAGAGGCACACACCAGTGTATATGCTATGCACCTGTGAAGTACAAAGATGTATCATGATCCAAGCTTCAGATTGGTGGCTGGTATGAAAAAGGACATAGCCGACTATGTGACTAAATGCTTGACATGTCGCAAGTCAAGGCAGAACATCAAGTTCCATCAGTTTGCTCTGACCTATACGCATACCGAATGGAAATGGATCGGTCACCATGGATTTTGTAAGTGGTCTACCTCTCACCCTAAGAAACATGATGCAAGATGGGTGATAGTTGATAGATTGACAAAGTCGAGACACTTTCGCGATTAGGACTGACTACTCACTAGAGAGGTTAGCAGAATTGTATATCAGTGAGATTGTTAGACTGCATGGAATTCTACTTTCCATCATATCTGGTCGAGACCCAAGGTTTACATCGAGATTTTGGAAGAAGTTGCATGAATCCTTGGGTACACAACTCCATTTCAGCACAGCTTTCCATCCTCAGACGGATGGGCAATCCGAAAGAGTAATCCAGGTAAACAATTGAAACCCATGAAATTGATACAAATATTGAACTAAAATGATGACAATAACACGAAATATATGTTAGGTCCTTGAGGATATGCTGAGGAGTTGTGTCATTGAGTTTGAGGGAAGTTGGGATAAATACCTCCCACTGGCAGAATTTGCATACAACAATAGCTACCAAGCTAGCATCCAAATGGCCCCGTATGAAGCGCTGTATGGGAGAAAATGTAGAACTCAGCAGCTGGACTGAATTGGGCGAAGACAAATCGGTAGGGCTGCACTGTGAAACAGCCGAGGAGAAGGTGAAATCAATCAAAGCCAACTTAAAGGTTGCCTCGCATGCATGTAAATCTTATGCCGACCTGAAGAGAAAAGAAATAGAATATGTGGTTGGCGACAAAGTGTTCCTCAAGGTGTCACCATGGAAGAAAGTGTTGAGGTTTGGAAGAAAAGGTAAGTTGAGCCCTAGGTTTATTGGCCCATATGAAGTTATTGAACGTGTGGGTCCAGTGGCCTATTGGCTAGCTTTACCTCTAGAGCTGGACAAGATCCATAATGTGTTCCATGTATCCATGCTCAAAAGATACCGCTCAGACCCTTCACATGTCATCTCCAGAGAAGAAATTGAAATACAACCAGATTTGACATATGAAGAAGAACCTCTACGGATCCTAGCTCGGGAAGTGAAAGAGTTGAGGAACAAACAGATTCCATTGGTGAAAGTGCTTTGGAGGCACCACAACACCGAGGAAGCAACTTGGGAAAGTGAAGAGACGATGAGGCAACAGTTCCCTCAACTGTTTGCATCAGGTAAATTTCGAGGACGAAATTTAAATTAGAGGGGAAGAGTTGTAACACCCTCCCGGTAACCACTCCGTACATTCTACTGTTTCGGTGACCGGTGTCGGTCCGGACAGCTAGAACGTCCGGAAAAATATTAAAATTAAAGTCGGGAACCATAATTAACTCAAATATTAATAAGAAACACTTAGTAAAAATTTTAGAAATAAAATACAACCAAGCAAAACGAGCCGGTGCCCAAGCGATGGGTAACCGGAGGGAAGTTGCGGTTCTCGCAACGAGGAGCCCTAGACCCGGGGGAAAAATTATAAAATAATTTTTGGGACTCCAGAGAAGGGTAATTGAGGTTCCCATGGCATTAGAATGCCAAGAAAATACCTAGAAAAATTTTTCAATCGGTACAGACGATTTTGACCCGTTAAGCTAAACAGAGGGCATTTTGGTCATTTCGCCTTTAGAGGTGATTTTTGGCCGACTTGTCCAGTTGAGTAAATAATTAATATGACATAAAATATGAATTAATGTTGATGAAAAATTTATTAAAAATGAGAAATGAAAATAAGAAAACAAAAGTAAGAAGAAAAGTAAGTAAATGGGAATTATGATGTCATTAAGAAAAACTATGACCAATCAAAATTTAGCCATTATTTGACTAACTAATAAAGAGATAAAAGAAGACCTAAACAATTAAAAAACCAGCTGCTTTCTTCTTCTTCTTCTTCTTCCTTAAAAACGTGATCCTCTCTTCTTCCTCCCTCCATGAAAATTTTCTTTCATTACCTCCATTTCCCATGAGTTTCCACCACTAAACCCTAACCCCTTTCATTAAACCTTGACCATATCACTTGGAGAAGCTTTTGGCAGCCAAGGAAAGGAAGAAAAGTGAGGTTTAGGGCTTTGGAAATTCTGCCCAAACAAGGTTAGTGCACTTATACCCATTAAACTCTTCATTTCCATGATTTTGGACTTGAACTTAGTAAGATTTGTAGTTTAATGAACAAAAAACCTATGGGTATGAACACTTGAATTTCGGCAGCCCTAATAGAGGAAGGGTTTTGAATGTTTTTAATGGACTTAGCATGAGTTGAAGATTGTATTTAAGTTATATAATTACATAGATGTTTAACTACGGTGTTAATGGAGGTTTATGGGTAAATTGCCTTGGACACTAGGGTTTTGAAGCATGAAAAATTGACTTGGCTTACCAACCTATTAAAGAACACTCTAATGGTCAATAAGTGACCATTTGAGGTATGTTGGCCACAAATTGAACTTAAAAATGCTATGGCAAAGTGAGGTTGCAGGCTGCCCTATGACAGCAGCATAGGGACTGAAAATTCAGTCCCTTTGCACTGCCATAACTTGGGCGGTGCTAGTCCAATTGGTGTTTGGCCAATTGGACATGAAACTAGGCTTATAATGGCACATTTTTGCTGAAGAAACCATGCCCAAAAGACCAAAGCAAGAGGACCAAAACTTGGCCCCAATCCGGAACCCTGAAACTGCCTCTGCAGAATTGACCAAATGAACAGTAACTGTTCATTTGGCCATAACTCACTGTATATTTGGTCAATTGGCCTGAAATTTTTACAGAAACAAGTTAAGATATAGACAAACAACTTTCATGAAGGAACCTACCCCAAATTATGGCCAGAACCCATCCAACCAAGTGACTCTAGTTACTGTTCATGCACTGTAGATATGGTAAATCTGCAGATTTGGCAATCCGGCCAGCTTGGGTTTTTAGGCCATATCTGGAGCTACAAAACTCCAAATGGAGTGATTCAAAAAAAGAAATTCAACTAGACAAAATAAGGAACAACTTTCATGTTTTACATTTCTTCAAATTCCAACAGTAACAGTGTCCAATGGAACAGTAAATTTGACTCACCAAAACTGAAATTTTCTGCTTGTGTGGGTTACACTTTGAAATGGTATTAACACTTAATGCCAACAAGTTTTAAACACCAAATGTGGTATGTTGGGAGTGCCAAAGGCAATGTACGCATTTTTATTCCAAAAGTCAACATTTTTGTTGACCAATGATGAATAGTGACACCAAAGAAGTTGAAATTCACAAATTGACAAATTTAAGAGTTTCAAATGCCCTAGTATACCTAACAAGATTGGTTTGGATAGTTTGGCATGCCAATAGGGTTCAGTTAGCGATCGCACATGGCAAAAATGCCATTCTGTGATTTCATGGCTTTTAGCCATTCGACTTTGTATTGAGACTTGGCCTTGTGCACGATATTATTCTGACTTGTTAGGCTGTTACATTTGCCTGCCGGAGATACATATGTGACCGATGGTGTGACGGCGAGGTACTAGGTACCCGGTGCGGTTACCGTTATCGATCCGATCGCCTAGTGTAGGTTACTTGGGCAATCAAATGAATGAAATGAACCAAGTTCTTGAATTAATGTATATATAACCATACCAAACAAATGAATCATACACATTCACTATATATTTGTTTTCTTGCTATTTTCTTTTATTTTATTATTGCACCACTAAGCATTATTGCTTAGCGCATTGCTTTGCCACGCAGCGTAGTCTGGAGATCCTTATCGTGAGCCAGTAGACCTCGGTAGGTGAGTCCATCCGCGATTCTGCTCGATGTCCGTGTCACCTCGTCACTGCGATTGCATTGGTAGGACACTAGATGTCATTTTGTCATTTTGTAATTAACTTTTTATTTTCTCATATGTATTTGGGAATTATGAAATGTATTTTCAGGTTAATGTAAATAAAAAAAATTTATGGTCATGTCTGGTATTAAATTGAGCATTTAATGGTTGTTTATATATGAGAACCACGAGAAAGGGATGTTTTGAGAAATGAAAAGGTTGTTGAGACACAAATTGACAAATTATTGAGATATTGATATTGAGTTTTATTGATGATATTGGAGTTGAGAATGAATGAAATAGTATATTGGAAGTGTTTTTAACAGGTTCCGAAGAACTGTTTTCTCCATTTTTAGCGGTACTCATGGATTTTCCTTAAAATCTTCGGAACCTCAAATGAATAATACTTTTGATAAATAGTTAAAATAAATCATATTTCATAAATTAACTTCAAAAGCATGACACAAATTAAGTAAGGTATATTAGAGTGTGCCAGTACACCGTGTGGCATTACTTACTCGGGTATACTGTACACGGGTAAGGGGTGTCACATTTAGTGGTATCAGAGCACGGTTTAGGCGTTTCTGGGCCTAGATTGAGTCCATACCATGCATTGCATTTGTAAGAGTCGAGGTGATACTAACGCAGATCTGTTTATCCTTCTTATTTTGAATAGGATATGGACCCTTCATCTTAGAGAATCTGCTCCGCCAGCTCAAGCAGAGCCTGCTCAGCCTCCACAGGCTATGTTCCAACAAATGGCCGGGGTAATGCCAGCACCACCACCACCACCACCACCACTAGCTCCACAGCAGAAATCACACCTGGAAAGACTAAGGAAGTTTGGAGCTGTGGACTTCTATGGTAAGAGAGAAGATGACTGCATTGCGGTAGAATTGGTTGAGCAGGCAGTGATCTTGAAACAACTCCACTGCACCCCTGAGCAAAATCTAGAAGCTGCTATCTCTTTACTGCAAGACGATGCATATGAGTGGTGGGACACTGTGTCCAGTGAAGTGCAGCCAGAAGCTGTAACTTGGGATTTCTTTCTCTCTGAATTCAAGAAGAAGTATGTGGGTACTGTATATTTGGAAGAGAGAAGAAGGGAATTCATTAACCTGAGGCAGAGACAGTTGTCAGTGGCTGAATATGAGAAGGAATTCGTAAGATTAAGCCGTTATGGAAGGGAGATAGTCCCTAATGAAGCTGAAAGGTGCAAGAGATTTGAAGAGGGACTAAATGATAACATCAAGATCCAGCTCACTGCCTTGGGAATCACAGAATTTACCAAATTAGTGGAAGCGGCAATAAAGGTTGAAAAAGTAAGAATTAGTGAGTGGACTAGAAGAGAGAGACAGCAGAAGAGGGGACCGGGTCAGTCGAGTTCAGCTCCTGCATCAGGGAAGAAGTTCAAGGGTCCTCCTGCACAAAGTTCAGCTTAGCCACAGGGTCAGGGTCAGTCTCAGGGGCCCAGACCATAGTTCACCCCTAGGAGAGGTCAGTCCACACCATCAGTGGGCAGCTCTCCAGGGATGGGGTTCAGGGGACCAGCCCGGCATCTTCTCGCGTGTCCACACCGAGAAATGGCATAAGAAGTGTTGGAGAGTGGCGGTGCTTGCTTGAGATGTGGGTCGACAGAACATCAATCGAGGCGCCCACTTGAACTACTACTGTTGCTCCGACACAAGCGACAGACACCTTTGCACCACAGAGAGGTAGAAGGTCTGGTAAATCCGAAGCTATGGGACCATCTCAGAGGCCCGCATCTGAGCCAGCAGAGAGGCTAGATAACAGACCACCTGCCAGAAATTATGCCTTGAGAGTTCAGGAGGAGCAAGATGCCTCGGACGTCATCAGGGGTACGTTCTCCCTCTACAATACTCCTGTGCATGCATTGGTGGATCCAGGATCCACTCATTCCTACATTTGCATCAACCTACCCGTAGAAAGGGGATACTAGTAGGGAGAGTGACCAAGACATTACGGTCACTAATCCATTGGGCCACGATGTGGTAGTGAACAAAGTGTACAAGGGTTGCGTTAAGGATTCAGGGTATGAATTCTTGGCGGACTTGATCGAGTTGCCTTTCCATGAGTTTGACGTGATTTTGGGAATGGGTGGTTGTCACGTCATCGTGCAATAGTTGATTGCAAATTGAAGAATTTCTCTAAAAACTTGAGAGGGTAATGAGATCACGGTTGTGGGGAAAGGAATGATTTCTTGTCCAATTGCATCTCACCACGATTGCAAGAAGAATGATGAAAAGGCATGAAGCCTACCTAGCACATGTGGTGGATACTAGGCGAGCTAAGCCAAACTGAGTGACATACCCACGGTGAGAGACTTCCCAGTATTTCTGAAGAGTTGCACTGGTTTGCCACCGAGAAAGGAAGTCGAATTTGCTATTGAGACAACTGCCGGGTCGCACCCATTTCCATTGCTCCTTATAGGATGGCACCCACGGAATTGAGGAGTTGAAAACTTAATTGCAAGAGTTGCTTGATAAGGGTTCATACGCCCAGATGTGTCACCATGGGGAGCTCGGTCTTTGTCTGTGAAAAAGAAGGATGGGACATTGAGACTATGCATCGATTCTGGCGGTTGAATAAAGTGGTGTGAAGAACAAATATCCGTTACCGGGATTGATGATCTGTTTGATCGGTTGAAAGGAGCGAGAGTATTTTCTAAGATTGATCTCGGATCGAGAGTATCATCGGTGAGGGTGAAGGATGTAGATGTGCCAAAGACTGCATTCAGGACCCGATATGGGCATTATGAGTTCTTAGTGATGCCCTTTGGCTTAACAAATGCACCAGCGGCATTCATGGACCTTATGAATCGTATCTTCCACCCACACCTAGATTGGTTCGTAGTGGTCTTTATTGATGATATTTTGGTGTATTCCAAGACCAGGGAAGAACATGATGAGCATTTGAGGATTGTTACGCAAACCACGAGAGAAAAGAAGGCTATGCTAAGTTGTCCAAGTGTGACTTTTGGCTGAATGAGATTGCATTCCTTGGACACATAGTGTCAGCTGATGGGATTAGGGTGGATCCCAAGAAAATAGAAGCAGTGATGGAATGGAAGCCTCCCAGAAATACAACTGAGGTCAGAAGTTTCTTGGGGCTATTTGGGTATTACAGAGATTTGTGAAGGATTTTCCTAATAGCCGCTCCAATGACCAAGTTGTTACACAAGAATGTCGATTTGGTGGAATGACAAGTGTCGGACCAGTTTGAGAAATTGAAGGCTCTGTTGACAGAGGCACCGGTGTTCTGACCGGTGTCGGAAAGGACTTTGTGGTCTATAGTCATGCCTCACATAATGGGTTAGGGTGTGTATTGATGCAAGAGGAAAGTGATCGCCTATGCTTCCAGGCACTAAGGCCACATGAACAAAACTACCCTACCTATGATCTAGAGCTTGCGGCAATTTTCTTATGACCAAGATATGGAGGCATTATTTGTATGGTGAAAAGTGCTACGTTTACACAGACCACAAGAGCCTGAAATATTTGCCAACCCAGAAGGAGCTCAACCTTAGACAGAGGCGATGGATTGAGTTCCTGAACGACTATGACTGTGTAATTGATTACCATCCTGGGAAGGCAAATGTAGTTGCTGATGCTTTGAGCAGATAGTCCATCTCAGCTTTGAGATCACTGAATGCCCGTCTAACATTGATTCGAGATGGAGCTTTTTTGGCTGAGTTGCAAGTAAGGCCAAACCTGCTACAGCAGATACTAGATGGGCAAAAGGCAGATGAAAAGTTAATGGCTATTATGAGCAAAATCCCAGAGGGAAAAGCAACTGACTATGGGGTGAAAGTAGATGGGTGTCTGTACAATAAAGAAAGACTGTGTGTACCAGATGATGGGGAATTGAAAGCAAGTATTCTAAAAGAGGCACACACCAGTGTATATGCTATGCACCCAGGAAGTACAAAGATGTATCATGATCTGAAGCTTCAGTATTGGTGGCCTGGTATGAAAAATGACATAGCTGACTATGTGACTAAATGCTTGACATGTCGCAAGTCAAGCGAACATCAAGTTCCATCGGGTTTGCTCTGACCTTTACGCATACCTGAATGGAAATGGGATCGGGTCACCATGGATTTTGTAAGTGGTCTACCTCTCACCCGGAAGAAACATGATGCAGCATGGGTGATAGTTGATAGATTGACAAAGTCAGCACACTTTACGCGATTAGGGTGACTACTCACTAGAGAGGTTAGCAGAATTGTATATCAGTGAGATTGTTAGACTGCATGGAATTCCACTTTCCATCATATCTGATCGAGACCCAAGGTTTACATCGAGATTTTGGAAGAAGTTGCATGAATCCTTGGGTACACAACTCCATTTCAGCACAGCTTTCCATCCTCAGACGGATGGGCAATCCGAAAGAGTAATCCAGGTAAACAATTGAAACCCATGAAATTGATACAAATTTTGAACTAAAATGATGACAATAACACGAAATATATGTCAGGTCCTTGAGGATATGCTGAGGAGTTGTGTCATTGAGTTTGAGGGAAGTTGGGATAAATACCTCCCACTGGCAGAATTTGCATACAACAATAGCTACCAAGCTAGCATCCAAATGGCCCCGTATGAAGCACTGGGTGGGAGACAATGTAGAACTCGGTGTCTTTGGACTGAATTGGCGAACAAGCGGTAGGGCGGACACAGTGAAGCAGTGAGGAGAAGGTGAAATCAATCAAAGCCAACTTAAAGGTTGCCTCAGACAGACAGAAATCTTATGCCGACCTGAAGAGAAAAGAAATAGAATATGTGGTTGGCGACAAAGTGTTCCTCAAGGTGTCACCATGGAAGAAAGTGTTGAGGTTTGGAAGAAAAGGTAAGTTGAGCCCTAGGTTTATTGGCCCATATGAAGTTATTGAACGTGTGGGTCCAGTGGCCTATAGGCTAGCTTTACCTCCAGAGCTGGACAAGATCCACAATGTGTTCCATGTATCCATGCTCAGAAGATACCGCTCAGACCTTTCACATGTCATCTCCAGAGAAGAAATTGAAATACAACCAGATTTGACATATGAAGAAGAACCTCTACGGATCCTAGCTCGGGAAGTGAAAGAGTTGAGGAACAAACAGATTCCATTGGTGAAAGTGCTTTGGAGGCACCACAACACCGAGGAAGCAACTTGGGAAAGTGAAGAGACGATGAGGCAACGATTCCCTCAGCTGTTTGCATCGGAGTAAATTCGAGGACGAAATTTAAATTAGAGGAAGAGTTGTAACACCCTCCGGTAACCACTCAGTACATTCTCTTTATTCGGTGATCGGTGTCGGTCGGACAGCTAGACGTCGGAAAAATATTAAAATTAAAGTCGGGAACCATAATTAACTCAAATATTAATAAGAAACACTTAGTAAAAATTTAGAAATAAAATACAACCAAGCAAAAGCAATGGTGCCCAAGCGATGGGTAGCAGGAGGAAGTTGCGGTTCTATAACGAGGAGCCCTAGACCGGGAAAAATTATAAAATAATTTTTGGGACTCCAGAGAAGGGTAATTGAGGTTCCCATGGCATTAGAATGCCAAGAAAATACCTAGAAAAATTTTCAATCGATGCAGACGATTTAGACCAGTTAACCCAAACGGAGGGCATTTTGGTCATTTCGCCTTCAGAGGTGATTTTTGGCCGACTTGTCCAGTTGAGTAAATAATTAATTTGACATAAAATATGAATTAATGTTGATGAAAAATTTATTAAAAATGAGAAATGAAAATAAGAAAACAAAAGTAAGAAGAAAAGTAAGTAAATGGGAATTATGATGTCATTAAGAAAAACTATGACCAATCAAAATTTAGCCATTATTTGACTAACTAATAAAGAGATAAAAGAAGACCTAAACAATTAAAAAACCAGCTGCTTTCTTCTTCTTCTTCTTCCTTAAAAACGTGATCCTCTCTTCTTCCTCCCTCCATGAAAATTTTCTTTCATTACCTCCATTTCCCATGAGTTTCCACCACTAAACCCTAACCCCTTTCATTAAACCTTGACCATATCACTTGGAGAAGCTTTTGGCAGCCAAGGAAAGGAAGAAAAGTGAGGTTTAGGGCTTTGGAAATTCTGCCCAAACAAGGTTAGTGCACTTATACCCATTAAACTCTTTATTTCCATGATTTTGGACTTGAACTTAGTAAGATTTATAGTTTAATGAACAAAAAACCTATGGGTATGAACACTTGAATTTCGGCAGCCCTAATAGAGGAAGGGTTTTGAATGTTTTTAATGGACTTAGCATGAGTTGAAGATTGTATTTAAGTTATATAATTACATAGATGTTTAACTACGGTGTTAATGGAGGTTTATGGGTAAATTGCCTTGGACACTAGGGTTTTGAAGCATGAAAAATTGACTTGGCTTACCAACCTATTAAAGAACACTCTAATGGTCAATAAGTGACCATTTGAGGTATGTTGGCCACAAATTGAACTTAAAAATGCTATGGCAAAGTGAGGTTGCAGGCTGCCCTATGACAGCAGCATAGGGACTGAAAATTCAGTCCCATTGCACTGCCATAACTTGGGCGGTGCTAGTCCAATTGGTATTTGGCCTATTGGACATGAAACTAGGCTTATAATGGCACATTTTTACTGAAGAAACCATGCCCAAAAGACCAAAGCAAGAGGACCAAAACTTGGCCCCAATCCGGAACCCTGAAACTGCCTCTGCAGAATTGACCAAATGAACAGTAACTGTTCATTTGGCCATAACTCACTGTATATTTGGTCAATTGGCCTGAACCTTTTACAGCAACAAGTTAAGACATAGACAAACAACTTTCATGAAGGAACCTACCCCAAATTATGGCCAGAACCCATCCAACTAAGTGACTCTAGTTACTGTTCATGCACTGTAGATATGGTAAATCTGCAGATTTGGCAATCCGGCCAGCTTTTGTTTTTAGGCCATATCTGGAGCTACAAAACTCCAAATGGAGTGATTCAAAAAAAGAAATTCAACTAGACAAAATAAGGAAAAACTTTCATGTTTTACATTTCTTCAAATTCTAACAGTAACAGTGTCCAATGGAACAGTAAAGTTGACTCACCAAAACTGAAATTTTCTGCTTGTGTGGGTTACACTTTGAAATGGTATTAACACTTAATGCCAACAAGTTTTAAACACCAAATGTGGTATGTTGGGAGTGCCAAAGGCAATGTACACATTTTTATTCCAAAAGTCAACATTTTTGTTGACCAATGATGAATAGTGACACCAAAAAAGTTGAAATTCACAAATTGACAAATTTAAGAGTTTCAAATGCCCTAGTATACCTAACAAGATTGGTTTGGATAGTTTGGTATGCCAATAGGGTTCGATTAGCGATCGCACATGGCAAAAATGCCATTGTGATTTCATGGCTTTTAGCCATTCGACTTTGTATTGAGGCTTGACCTTGTGCACGATATTATTTACTGACATTGTTAGTCATTACATTGCCACCGGAGATACATATGTGACCGATGGTGTGACGGACCGAGGTACTAGGTACCCAGTGCCAGTTTACCCGTTATCCAGTCCAGTCGCCTAGTGTAGGTTACTTGGGCAATCAAATGAATGAAATGAACCAAGTTACTGAATTAATGTATATATAACCATACCAAATAAATGAATCATACACATTTACTATATATTTGTTTTCTTGCTATTTTCTTTTATTTTATTATTGCACCACTAAGCATTATTGCTTAGCGCGTTGCTTTTGCCACGCGTAGGTACTGGAGATCCTTATCGTGAGCCCAGTAGACCTCGGTAGGTGAGTCCATCCGGATTACGCTTTCGATGTCCGTGTCACCTCGTCACCTGCAGTGCATTGGTAGGACACTAGATGTCATTTTGTCATTTTGTAATTAACTTTTTATTTTCTCATATGTATTTGGGATTTATGTAATGTATTTTGAGGTTCATGTAAATAATAAAGATTTATGGTCATGTATGGTATTAAATTGAGCATTTAATGGTTGTTTATATATGAGAACCCTGAGAAAGGGATGTTTTGAGAAATGAAAAGGTTGTTGAGACCTGAAATTGACAAATTATTGAGATATTGATATTGAGTTTTATTGATGATATTGGAGTTGAGAATGAATGAAATAGTATATTGGAAGTGTTTTTAACAGGTTCCGAAGAACTGTTTTCTCCATTTTTAGCCGGTACTCCGCCGGATTTTCCTTAAAATCTTCGGAACCTCAAATGAATAATACTTTTGATAAATAGTTAAAATAAATCATATTTCATAAATTAACTTCAAAAGCATGACACAAATTAAGTAAGGTATATTAGAGTGTGCCAGTACACCGTGTGGCATTACTTACTCGGGTATACTGTACACAGGTAAGGGGTGTCACATTGCTGGTCAAATTGCCCCAAAATTGGTCATTTTTGGTCACTTTAGGTCATTTTAGGTTCGGCCAGTTTTTGGACCCGAACTTGTGCAAGCTGTTTGACTTGCTTATGGTCATTTTTGGGCTTTTGTGTCCTCCTAAGACTTGTAGATATGGGTCTTAACTATTGATGGTTAAAATTTCAGGTCAATTGGACCTGTTTTGAGTGAGTTATGGCCTAAACACTAACTGCTGCCCAAATGGTCAATTTTCAGGCCTCAATTGCACTTAATCCGGATTTTGTCATTTTTCAAGCTACCTTGCAAGCAGAATTTTGGAAAGCTTCCTTCATGAAAGTTGGGAGATTTTGTGCCTAGTTTCACCTCCAGTTGGTCTCATACCAATTGGAGCCACACACTTAAAGTTATAGGCCTAAAACTCAAACTGCCTTATTGCAATTCTTGCATACACATCAAGCATCACTTTTAATACTCACCAAACTTAACATTCAAACCAATTCTGGTTATACCACAACCTAAACATAATTTATAACATTTTATAGGTCATTTTGGTAGCTTACAATTATATTCAATGTGCACCAACAAGTGCAGAATTTGTCCAACTCAATTTACAACAATTCAATCACCAATTCATGCTCATTTACATGTCCCACTTTACACCACCATACATACACTCAAACTGCCATAACAATCAACACATTTTAACATTATTATTCCATAAACCAAGAATGAATTCCAGCATTTCTCAAGAGTTAGCAAACTGCCACAATGGTACACTTACATTCCATTACTTTCCAAGCTTTAAATCTCATTTTACATTTACATATACTAAGTATACATTACCCAAACAATTTCCTACACAATATACATTTAATCAATCATTTAATTCACCATTTACAAGCACAATTAAACTGCCTTCAAGGTTTTTCCATGGCTGCCAAAAGTGCACATTCCCATTCAACATCAAAACTCAAAAATTTCTCCATAAATCAAACACCCATAATATCCTTACAAACTTTAACAAAGCAATAATCAAAAACTCAAACTTACCTATTATTGGGACTTGCTAAATCTTCACTAAAACTTCTTAATATTGGTATCTACTTCTTCCTTGTGAAGTGGGGATAAACTTTGATGAAGAAACCTAGGTGTTTGGAGGTGAAATGAAGGAGATGATGAAGCTTGAATTACATGCGGCAATGGAGGTTTTGGGAGCTCTTCATCTACGGTAATGGTGATTTCTAAAGTTGAAGATGAAGTTTTAGTGGAGTAATCTGCCCACTTTAGCTCTTAAGTGTCCAACATAATATTTATTTAATCCCCATAGTGCTCCACTTACATAAAATCAATTATTTTATATGTTTAAATATGTTAATTACCTAATTTGAACTCCATTTTTGCTATTTATATTAGGTACCCCTAAATTAATTTTTCATTATATTTTCCAAGTGTAATATTATTTATTTTTAATGGACATTTAGGTCAAAAGACAACTTGGGGTGTCAAATGACCACAATGCCCCTGTTCGGGTTGTATTCCCGATTTTTCGGTAACACCGGGTTTTGTCCGTTTTTCGATTTCTCACTTTTCTTTGTACTAATTATTAAATTTTCATTTAATATTTCTAATGATATTTATACTTCAATAGGGGTCTATTTAAGTCCTAAAAATATTTTTCAGGGTTCCCATGATCCGAGGGCTAGTCAACGGTCCACGCCGTGACTTCCAGTCTGATCACCATCGCTAGGGTTCTCGGCTAAGCTTAAATTGGTTGAATTTCTTTAATATTAATTTTACTTTGTTTTTCTTGTTTTTTCTTTTCTTGTATTTAATTATTTTATGTCTCCTCACTCATCTCGAAGTGTAGTTCTAGGCATTCTAATTTGTCCAGGACAACAACAGTCCTGGAAACGATGATACGCACTACCGAACATAGGGGTGTTACACTCCCCCCTATGTCTCTTACCACAGTGGGTACATTCTGACACTGAAATTGATTCCCTTATTATTGTACCCGAGGAACTAGCTATAGATACTCCAGACTGGCCCCTCTGGCCTTGTGTCTGGCTCTATGAGCCCTTATGCTTCTTACTACTAGTAGCTGGTGCACTAAACTGGCCCTGTCCAGAACCTCTCTTATGCTGTCTGTCCCTTCTGGACTGCTCCTCATTTTTTACTCTCTCCACATCCAGGGCTGATGCTACTAATAAAGAAAAATCTGTGAAGTGATGAGATTTAACTATCAGTCAGATGTTGTCATTTAGTCCATCCTCAAATCTTCTGCACTTGTCAACCTCTGTAGGCATTATCTGCAATGCATATCCACTAAGTCTCACTAATTCCTGCTCATATTCAGAGACTATAAGTCGCCTCTATCTCAATGCTAGGAATTCTCTCCTTTTGGCCTCCAAGTACACATGGCTGATGTATTTCTTTCTGAAACCAGCCAGAAAGAACTCCCAGGTGATCTGTATAAGCTGTACCACTCTCGATATTGTCACCCACCATCTATATGCATCCTCCTATAATAGGGATAGAGCACACTCCAACTGCTGCTCTGAGGTGCAGTGTAGCTGCCGCAATACCCTCTTTATCCTCTCCAGCCAATACTTTGCTGTGGCTAGATCATCCTCCTTCTTGCCCTTGAAATCAACTACCCTATACTTCCGTAGTCTCTCCAATGGGGATCTCTATATATGTTGGGACTGTGGGGGTAGTGGCGACTGTACAGGTGGTGGTGGTGGTGGTTGTGGCTGTGGCTGTGGAGGTGGAGGTGGCTACGGCTGTGGACGTGGAGGTGGAGGTGGCTGTGTCTGAGGAATGGCACCGGTGACCTGACGGAGTAGCTAAGTCATCTGTTCCAGGAAGACCTACTGTGCTCTCCCCGCAATGCCACGGGATGACTCAGCTCTACTGCTTTGCTCCCTACTAGGAGCAAATGTGGGTACTTGACTCTCTACCTCCTCCTCTATCAGTCTAGGAGGTTCATGCTCTGAAGGATCATATGCCATCAATATTATAAAACAAACAAAGAACAGATCTGTATTAATGTTACATCGACTCTATTTTAAAGGCCCATACATGTGATGCACTCTATCTATTGTTATCTATCTAGGTATAGGACTGCCTAAACCTTTGCTCTGATACCACTAAAATGTGATGCCCCTCACCCGTCTACAGTGTAGTCGAGTGAGGAGTGCCACATTCGGTGCCGGAGTACCTTATCTTATGTTGTCCTATTCATTGTTAATTTCAAACTTATAGAAAATATGTGGTAAATTTTTTTTTTATCACAATTTATTTCTGTAGATATCCGGACAGAGCCTCCTCTATTTAATTAGCATCTGGCAGGTTCCACTAGTTATCTGTTAAAAACAATTTCATATCTCTATATGTCATATCATGTCATTTCTGCTCATACAATTTCAAGTTCATTCATTCATTCATATAGAAATTCATATGCAGAAATTCATAACTTTATTTACAATCCAAAATATATATTTATAATTTTTATTTACATTACAAACTAGTAATTACATCATGATTATACACAGTGAACCAAAACACTAGTCTATATATGGGCCCTACCAAAATACAAAAAACTGGTGAGGTGACTCTAGATGGTGGCAGATCTAGTTGGAGCTCTATTCGAACACTACTGTGGCAACTACTGCTGTAGCGGCTGCTGATCTCCAGTACCTACGCGATGGAAAAATCAACATGCTAAGCAAATTTCTTAGTGGTGCATAATTTAAAAGAAATGAAATTAAATAATTAAAATAATTATTGTATGCTAAATTCACATATTTAAGTTATTTATGAATTTTTTGCACTTTGGGAACAATTGGATTTAACAGTATCTTTTCTGGTCATTGCTTATGTTTTTAGTCTTAATTAATGTATAACAGTGCCCAAGTAACCTATAACAGACTATAAGTGCTGGATACGCAGGAGTATATTGGTTAGATAGCCATATGTCTAGCGTGTATACAACTATCATGTCAGGCATTCGGCCAACGGGCAGGCTTCCAAAGCCAGATATATCATTAGGCATAATGGCCAATGAGCAGGCATATAGCCTATAGAACAATCATGTCAGACACACTTTGTCGATCAGTGATTATTCCTGCAAGTAGTACTGCTATCCATAGTCCCTAATTGGTATACCAATTGATCCATATAATACACATAAGCCTAGGTTTACTTTAGGCAATTAAGCATTATTAATATCTTATTAGGCTTTTCATGTCATTTTGTAGTGGGATAGTGTATTCCACATATCTATTTCATGTAATTTAGCAAGTAGTGACTTATTAGGAATAAGTCAATAATTTATTTCTAGAACCTTTCTTTAGGTTCAATTCCAATATCTTAACTTTGCATACCAATTTGAGTAATTTATGGCTACTTTTTGGACACACTTCCTCAATGAAAGTTGTTCCTCCATGTCTTGTCTTTATTTCCCTTTTTGAATCATGTCATTTGGATTTGTATAACTCAAGTTATCGTTAAATAACCATAACTAGGTCAATTCTGAATTTTTTTGGTGCCCTTACTAGGCAGTTTTGATATTATACTTTGAAAAATTTATTTGAGTAGGTTGTTGCCATATTTAGGTCCACTATTCTGCATAGGATATGTTTCCCTAGGTATTATGGTCACTCAAAATTTTTTTTGTAATTTTTCAAGCCTTGTAGAGTTACTTATAGTCAAGTTATTGGATTGGACTCAAATGTCTTGTAGTAACAGGATTTCAATTAGGGCAGTAGCTTTGACCCAATATTTGAGCTTCTTACATTTATAAGGTGAGGAAGATGTCTGAAACAAAATTGAAGGTCTATTTCTTAGCTTTCCAGAATGGTATGGCTCATTTTAATTAAAGACTTCTAGTGGGAGATATGCTTAAAAAACTATTTTGGAGTTAATGGTCATTTATACCATTTCCAGATTTGGTATGCCAACCTAATCAATTTAATTGACTTAGTTTCCTTAATTTTTGGGTTCTGGTCAAAATACTATTATTGTAGGCCTATGTCTTATTGAAACTTTGGCACTAGTTTCAGGGCATTTGTAGTTCTACGGACCAAGTTATGGCTTCTTTTCCAAAACTGGTCAAGTGGTCTTTATTTAGCAATTCTGGGCAGTTTCAATTTTGGACAGATTTGGTATCCCTAATTAGGCTAGCAAATTGACTTAGTTAATGGCATTTCTGGGCTTTGGTGTCTTCACAAGAGTTGTAGCCCTATGTCTAAGCTTTCTAATGGTATAAATTTCAAGTCATTTGGACCTATCCACAGGGAGATATGACCAAATGAGTGAATACTATTTATTTAGTCATTTCTGGGTTCACTAAAAGGGCAATCTGTATTAGGGTAGGCTTCTGGTCACTTTTTAGGTAGATTTTGGACATGACTTCTACATGGAAAATGGAATGTTTTAGGCCATTTTTCACCTCCAATTGGCCTCATACCAATTGGAGTCACACAAGGTCAATTTTAACTCAATTTACACACTGTTTTCAACAATTCCACAACCTGCACAAAAGAACACTCCCGATATTCATTTCTCCATCTCCCAAACTTCAAATATGCATTCATGGCAATTCTAATATCACCAATGCAATCAATTTTAGCAATATACATAAGCCTATAATAGTCAATGCAAGACCCTAATTCAATTGGTCAAGTCAACAATAATATGCACGTGAAAAAAAGTGGCTAGCACATGAAATATCAACTATCAATGCCTAATTTACTTTCGACATATCCATGGACACCATAATTCATCATTTAATTCATGAAATTACCTATCTCCTAAACTCCTCAAGGCTGCCAAATTTGGGCAGTATCACTAATCACTCATAATTAGTTCAAAGCCTTAATTTAGAGTGTCAAAATCAATAATATACATGTAACAAAATTCTTATACTCTTAGTCACCTAAATCAACATTATAATTCACCAATTATATATATAAATTCATCAATAGCCATGCTTATCAAGGCTGCCAATTGAACAATTTTAAGCCTCAAACAAAATCCCAAAATTCATGGTTACAAACCCTAATTCATAATCAAACCTCAAACACGCACATACAAATTTATCCTAATTCATCTACTTACCTTAATTAACATTACTAATCACCATTTTCATGTAAAAACAAATCAATTCCCCAAATGTCCCATGGCTACTGAATTGGAGAACCCAAAATTACCCATCAATTTCTCAAATTTCTTTAGCATTTCAACTCAATTTAACTTTAATTCAACATATCACTAAGATAAGGGGAGAAATTATGCACTAACCTTAACTTGTGAGAAATCTAAGCTTATAAAACTTCACATTTTATGCTTCCTTTTGCTGCCTACTAACTCCCTAAGGTGTGGAGACTAACTTTAATTGAAGAAATTTGTGATTTTAGGTGGAAGGATGGGGAGATTTAGCTTGCATGCAAGAAAAGCTATGGAGGGATAATGGGATAGGTTTTGGCACTTTGAGAGAAATGAGGGAGAAAAGAGCTTTGAGTGGAGAATTCTGTCCACTTAGCCTTCAATACCCCCCCCCCTCCCCCCACTAACCTTTGTTTATTAATATAATAATCAAGGTTTTTAAATTTCTAATTAACCCCACTTAACTTTCCTTAATTACACTACTTAAAATTTTATATTTTCATGGGATTTTTATGAAGGAGTGGAAGCATGAAAAACATAAGTTTAGATCATTGAATTCAAAAAATTTTCATCTAGGGTCATATGCACTATGCAAGATTCATTTTTATCCATTTGATTTCAATGATAAACAGCATATTAAAACTTTTTTAATATATTTTTGAATCTACATTTGCTATTTAAGATTTTAAAATTAACAGATTAATTCTTTAGAACCCTAGATTAGATCAAGAACAAGTGCACTAAACTTTTGATGCACTACAGTGTGTTTGGCACCTTTAGGATGTGCCTAGGACACCAGATGTTGTCCCTCTAGCTTGTCCACACTAAGATCACCAATGGCAGCCCTTGAACAGCTTCTCAAGCCTTTCCAATCAATTACAAATTCAAGTTTTGCCTTTTAAGAGATTACATATATAAACAGGACACTAGAAACAATTTCTAGTATTTTTAATTCAAGAGATTGTTGGTAAGTCTCTTTGAATTGATGAGAGATGAAGAAGAAGAGAGGGAGAGGCAACCAAGGGTGGCAGCACCTTTGTAAGAATAAGCAAATTGTATTTTTCTTTTTTTCATCCTTTCCCATATATAGCTAGGTCACCACTTAAAACCCTTGCCACATATCACCTTTTGATTGGCTCTAGGTTTAATTGACTCAATCACATTGTGCCAACTGTCAAACCTATATTTAATCTTGACTTTGATCATCTTACATGATTAAAAGACATATGGCAAGCTTATGTTGTCGCACCCTACGCCTCCATAAGATGTAACATGATCCCGTAGTATACCTAATGAATTACTAAACTTCATCTACTGATAACCCATTAAATACACTACAAGGGATTTTAAACCTTTTTTTTTTATTTCTTTTTACAGTGGTGAGCACTTTTAACATGTGTTAAAAATATAAAAATTTTGGCAAAGCACCGTCTGTATTTGGAGTAAAAAGGCTCTTCAAAAACCTATAGAAAACACTTCCAATATATTTGTTTCAGTCCCAAACTCCAATATGGCTCAACATAAATCAATTTTCTCAAACATAAGTCAAACTCAATTTAACATCACTTTCAGTAGTTTCAAAAATAGAATGTAAAATGACTAAGTATTTAAAAGCTGAGATAAAAAAATTATAGTACAACATTTTTACAGGCCAAAATAATTTATAACTTTAGTTTACAACTGCTCAAGACCAAGTACAATATATACATACAATGCACATACATTACAATAATATTTACAAGGAAGTGGTATACTCAATATACCAGGCAAAATCCCTAAAGTATAGCACAAGCAGCCTACTCTGGTGCTTTATCTGTCTATCTACTTGCGACAGCAATGAAAAAGCTATCGCTAAGTAAAATTTACTCAGTGGTGCACAATAACAATTTAAAATGCGGTATATAAAACATTTATCGATAATTAATGTAATACCCCTAAGTTCGGTAGTGCGTTCTACTGTTCCAGTGACCAGTGTTGTCCGGACAGCTAGGATGCCTAGAACTACACTTCGATATGAGTGAGGAGATAAAAAATAATGAAATACAAGAAAAGAAAGTACAAGAAAAACAAAGGAAAAATAATAACAAAGAAATGTAACCAAGTTAAGCGAGCCGAGAACCCTAGCGATGGGTGACCGCACCGGGAAGTCGCGGCGTGGACCGTTGACTAGCCCTGGACCGCGGAGAACCCTAGAAAAATATTTTTAAGACTCAAATAGACATCTATTGAAGCATAAATACCATTAGAAATATCAAAGAAAAATTAATTAATTAGTACAAAGAAAAGTGAGAAATCAAAAAACAGACAAAACTCGGTGTTACCGAAAAATCGAGAATGCAACCCGAACAGGGGCATTGTGGTCATTTGACACCCCGAGTTGCCTTTTGACCTCAATGTCCACTAAAAATAAATGATATTAAACTTTAAAAATGTCATAAAAATTAAATTGTGGTACATTATATCAATAGTGAAAGAAGTGGTGACAAAATTGCAAATTTGGAAACTTTGGATTAATTATTCATTAACTAAACTTAGTGGTCCACTAAGTGAGCTAAATGGACATTAAAATATAACATTAGTGGACATATTTCTCCACTAAGTAAGCTTCATCTTCTTCATTCTTCTTCCAAACCAAATTGAACTTTCTCGCAAAACTCCCATGGAAACTCCATGGCCAACCTCACTTCAACCACCATGCAACCATGATTTAGCCATATTTTTCACTAGCTTCCTTCACAAAAAACTGTTCTACACCACTTGGGTAGTAGATAGGCAGCAAGAAGATCAAGTTTAGTCAAGGTTTTGAAGAGTTTTCAAAGTGGTAAGTTTGTGTTTTTGGTTATTGCTTCATTAAAGTTTGTGAGGAGGTTATGGGTACTTGAATTGTGGAAAGAATTTTGGAGTTTTATGTTCTAAGGGAGATGTGTACTTTTGGCAGCCATAGAAACTCCTTGAGGACAGTTTATTCTTGCTTGTAAATGGTAGATTAAAGAGTTGATTAAATATTTATGTGTATAGGAATTAATTTGGGTGATGTATACTTAGTACATGTGAATGTGTACCTGAATTTGGAAGCTTGGAAATTAATGGACTGTAATGTATGAATCGGCAGCCTGGTTTGGTGAACCATAAAGATGTTATTTCATGTTTGGTTTATGGAATATTAATGTTGAATTGTGATAGTTGTTATGGCAGCTTGGGTATATGTATAATGGTGTGAGGTTGGACATGTAAATGAGCTAGGTTAGGTGATTGAATTGTTATAATTTGAGCTTGAAAAATTCTGTACTAAATGGTGCATGCTGAGTGTGATTATAAGCTGCCAAAATGACCAACAATATGTTGTGAAATGTATTTAGGTTAGGGTATGTGACACCCCTTACCCGTCTACAGTATATCCGAGTAAGATATGTCACACGGTGTACCGGAACACTCTATTTTATCTTAATCATTTTTATTCTTCCTTAATTAATTTTTATCATAGTTTTGAATATAACTTATGAAATATAATTCATTTAAGTCATTTATTGAAATTATAATTTATTTGAGATTTCGAAAATTTTATAGAAAATTCGGCAGAGTACCGGCTAAAAATGGAGAAAACAGTTCTTCGGAACCTGTGAAAAACACTTCCAATAATCATATTCAATCATCTCAAACTCCAATATCAAAATCTCAACATTTTTCAATTTCATTTCTCAATCATTCATCTCATGTGATAATCATGTATAAATCACAGATAAACATTCACTTTTCCATTCACAAACACAATTCTCATTATTTACATGAACATCAAAATACATTTCATAAGTTCAATTACATATGAGAAAATAAAAATTAGTTACAAAATATCAAAATGAAACCTAGTGTCCTACCAATGCACTGAAGATGGTGAGGTGACACGGACACTATGCGGAGCTGCAGGATGGTCTCACCCAGTCTGCGGTCTACTGGGATCTCGATCAATATCTCCAGAACCTACGCGTGGCAAAAGCAACGCGCTAAGCAATAATGCTTAGTGGTGCAATAATAAAATAAAAGGAAATAACATAAAATAAATATGTATTGAATGTATCGATGTTTTACTAGTTTTATACTTGTTATAATCATTTATTTCGTTAACTTTATCCACTTTCATTCTTTTGGTTGCCCAAGTAACCTATACTGGACGATCGGATCGGAAAACGTATACCTTGCATCGGGTATCTAGTACCTCGCCGTCACACCATCGGTCACGTATGCATCTCCCTGGCAGCAATGTAATGGCTAATAAGTCAGAATGACAATAGGCATAAGGCCAAATATCAACACAAGGTTAGAATGGCTAAAAGCCATAAAATCACAGAATGGCATAATGCCATGTGCAGTACTGCTAACTGAACCCTATTGGCATGCCAAACTATCCAAACCAATCTTGTTAGGTATACTGGGGCATTTGATACTTTTGAATTCTTTAATTTTTGAATTTCAAGTTTTGGTGTCTCTATTCACCTCATTGGTCAACAAAAATGTTGACTTTTGGATAGAAAATAGGTACATTGGTTTTAACACCTCCAATGTACCACATTTTGCATTCAAAACTTGTTGGAATTAATCACCAATACCATTTTTAAGCTTAGAACTAAGGGAGCAGAATTTTCAGTTTTTGTACCCCAACTTTTATGTTCCATTTGTGACTGTTAGAGTGGGAATTTTAGGAAATAGTAAACATGGAAGTTGTTCCTTATTTTGTATTGTTGAATTTCTTTTTTTAAATCACTCCATTTGGAGTTTTGTAGCTCCAGATATGGTCCAAAAACCACAGCTGGCCGGATTGCAAAACTGCAGAATTGACCATATCTACAGTGCAGTGAACAGTGACTGTAACTGCCTTATTGGATATGTTCTGGCCATAATTTGGGGTAGGTTTCTTCATGAAAGTTGTTTATCTATATCTTAACTTGTTGCCGTAAAAATTTCAGGTCAATTGGCCCATTCTACAATGAGTTATGGCCAAATGAACAATTACTGTTCATTTGGTCATTCTGCAGATTCTGGTTGCAGGACATCTGGGTTGGGGCCAGTTTTTGGTCCACTTGCTTTGGTCTTTTGGGCATGGTTTCTTCACCAAAATTGTGCCATTATGTGTCTAGTTTCATGTCCAATTGGCCAAACACCAATTGAACCTACACAGCCAGAGTTATGGCAGTCCAAACAGGCTGGACTCACAGCCTCCCCTGCTGCCCTCACTAGGCAGCATACCATTTCAGTTTGTAATACTCTAATTCACTTCAAATTATTGTCAACTTACCTCAAATGGTCACTAATTGACAATTAGAATGTTCACTCATTATTTCATAAGCTAAGTCCAAATTTCACTCCCAAACCCTAGCTCAAATTCAAGGTTCACACAAGTTACCTTAGTTAAACTAACTAATTCATTATCCTCATATATATATATATATATACTTTAAACATGATCTCTAGTTCACTCCAAGTCCATAAAAAACACTCAATCTTATTCCTTCCTTAGGGCTGCCAAAATCCATTGTCGACATACACATAAATTTTATTCATTTAATTTACAAATTCTTACTTATTTCAAGTCTCTAACATGGAATAAAAGAGGTATATGTATAAATATGCACTAACCTCTTGTAGGGCAGAATTTTCCCAAGCTTGACTTCACTTTCTTTCTTTTTCTTGGCTGCCAAACACTCTAGCAAGGATGGGTGACTAATTTTAGTGAAGGGACCTAAGGTTTTATTGAGAAAAAGCTAAGGAATTCAAGCTTTGCAAGCATGAAAATGGAGGAGGGAAAGGAGGAGTGTGGGACGTCTCCTTTGGGAAGATGAATAGCTGTAGAATTTTTCTAGAATTGTCTCTTTTTCTGCCCAATTGATGTATTATAATGTCCTCCTTTAATTTGATTGGCCATCCCTTTTTAATTACCTAAGCATGACATCATAATTCCCAATTTAGTTCCTTTTTCTTTCTTTTCTTTTCTACCAAATTTCAATTTAATTTTTAGCAATATTTATTCATATTTTAGACCATAATAATTATTTACTTAACTGGAAAGTCGGCCAAAAATCGTCTCTGAAGGCGAAATGACCAAAATGCTCTCCGTTTGACTTAACGGGTCAAAATTGTCTGTACCGATTGAAAAATTTTTCTAAATATTTTCTTGGCATTCTAATGGCATAGGAACCTCAATGACCCTTCTCTGGAGTCCCAAAAATTATTTTATGAATTTTCTCTCGGGTCTAGGGTTCCTACTTGCAAGAACCGTAACTTCCCACTGGGTTACCCATCGCTTGGGCATCGGCTCATTTTACTTGGTTGTATTTTATTTCTAAAATTTTTTTCTAAATTTTTCTTATTAATATTTGAGTTAATTATGGTTCCTCACTTTAGTTTAAATATTTTTTTCAGACGTTCTAGCTGTCCGGACCGACACTAGTCACTGGAACAGTAGAATGTACAGAGTTGCTACAAGGAGGGTGTTACAACTATTCCCCTCTAATTTAAATTTCGTCCCTGAAATTTACCTGATGCAAATAGTTGAGGGAACTGTTGCCTCATCGTCTCTTCACTTTCCCAAGTTGCCTCCTCAGTGTTGTGGTGCCTCCAAAGTACTTTCACCAATGGAATCTGCTTATTTCTCAACTCTTTCACTTCCCGAGCCAGAATCCATATGGGCTCTTCTTCATATGTCAAATCCGATTGTACTTCAATTTCTTCCCTGGAGATGACATGTGAAGGATCTGAGCGATATCTTCTTAGCATAGATACGTGGAACACAATGTGGATCTTGTCCAGCTCTGGTGGTAATGCTAGCCTATAGGCCACTGGACCCACACGTTCAATGACTTCATATGGGCCAATGAACCTAGGGCTCAACTTACCTTTTCTTTCAAACCTCAGTACCTTCTTCCACGGTGACACCTTGAGGAACACTTTATCGCCAACCGCATATTCTATTTCTTTTCGCTTCAAGTCGGCATAGGATTTACATGCATGCGAGGCAACCTTCGATTGGCTTTGATTAGTTTTACTTTCTCCTCGATCTGTTTCACTGTGTCCAGCCCTACGCTTGTCTTGTTCGCCAATTCAGTCCAGCACACTGGAGTTCTACATTTCCTCCCATACAATGCTTCATATGGGGCCATTTGGATGCTAGCTTGGTAGCTATTGTTGTATGCAAATTCTGCCAGTGGGAGGTATCTATCCCAACTTCCCTCAAACTCAATGACACAACTCCTCAGCATATCCTCAAGGACCTGACATATATTTCATGTTATTATTATCATTTTAGTTCAATATGTGTATTAGTTTAATTGGTTTCAATTGTTTACCTGGATTACTCTTTCTGATTGCCCATCCGTCTGAGGATGGAAAGCTGTGCTGAAGTGGAGTTGTGTGCCCAAGGACTCATGCAAATTCTTCCAAAATCTCGATGTAAACCTTGGGTCTCGATCAGATATGATGGAAAGTGGAATTCCATGCAGTCTAACTATCTCACTAATATACAATTCTGCTAACTTCTCCAGTGAGTAGTCAGTCCTAACTGGCAGAAAGTGTGTTGACTTCGTCAATCTATCTACTATCACCCACACTGCATCATGTTTCTTCTGGGTGAGAGGTAGGCCACTTACAAAATCCATGGTGACCCGATCCCATTTCCATTCAGGTATGTGTATAGGCTGTAGCAACCCTGATGGAACTTGATGTTCTGCCTTGACTTGCTGACATGTTAAGCATTTAGTCACATAGTCAGCTATGTCCTTCTTCATACCAGGCCACCAATACTGAAGCTTCAAATCATGATACATTTTTGTACTTCCTAGGTGCATAGCATAAACACTGGTATGTGCCTCATTTAGAATACTGGCCTTCAATTCCCCATTATCTGGTACACATACTCTTCCTTTGTAGTAGAGACACCCATCTACTTTCACCTCATAGTCAGTTGCTTTTCCCTCAGAGATTTTGCTCATAAAAGCCATTAACTTCTCATCTACTTTCTGTCCATCTAAAATCTGCTGTAATAGGTTTGGCCTCACTTGCAACTCAGCCAAAATAGCTCCATCTCGAACCAAAGATAGACGGGCATTCAATGATCTCAAAGCTGTCATGGACTTTCTGCTCAAAGCATCAGCAACTACATTTGCCTTCCCAGGATGGTAGTCAATTACACAATCATAGTCCTTCAGGAAGTCAATCCATCGTCTCTGTCTAAGGTTGAGCTCCTTCTGGGTTGGCAAGTATTTCAGGCTTTTGTGGTCCGTGTAAATGTAGCACTTTTCACCATACAAGTAATGCCTCCATATCTTCAGTGCGAAGATAATTGCTGCAAGCTCTAGATCATGGGTAGGGTAATTCTGTTCATGTGGCCTTAACTGCCTGGAAGCATAGGCAATTACTTTCCCCTCCTACATCAATACACACCCTAGCCCATTATGTGAGGCATCACTGTAGACCACAAAGTCCTTTCCTGACACTGGCTGTGTTAACATTGGTGCCTCCGTCAGCATCGCCTTCAACTTCTCAAAACTGGTCTGACACTTGTCATTCCAGTCAAATCTGACATTCTTGTGTAACAACTTGGTCATTGGAGCAGCTATTAAGGAAAATCCCTTCACAAATCTCCTGTAATACCCAGCTAGCCCCAAGAAGCTTCTGACTTCAGTTGTATTCCTGGGAGGCTTCCATTCCATCACTGCTTCTATTTTCTTGGGATCCACTCTAATCCCATCAGCTGACACTATGTGTCCAAGGAATGCAATCTCATTCAACCCAAAGTCACACTTGGATAACTTAGCATACAGCTTCTTTTCTCTCAGGGTTTGCAGAACAATCCTCAAATGCTCATCATGTTCTTCACTGGTTTTGGAATACACCAAAATATCATTAATAAAGACCACTACAAATCGATCTAAGTGTGGATGGAAGATACGGTTCATAAGGTCCATGAATGCCGCTGGTGCATTTGTTAGGCCAAAAGGCATCACTAGGAACTCATAATGCCCATATCGGGTCCTGAATGCAGTCTTTGGCACATCTGCATCCTTCACCCTCAACTGATGATACCCTGATCTGAGATCAATCTTAGAAAATACTCCTGCTCCCTTCAACTGATCAAATAGATCATCAATTCTAGGCAACGGATATTTGTTCTTCACAATCACTTTATTCAACTGCCGGTAATCGATACATAGCCTCAAAGTCCCATCCTTCTTCTTTACAAATAGCACTGGAGCTCCCCACGGTGACACACTGGGGCGTATGAACCCCTTATCAAGCAACTCTTGCAACTGAGTTTTCAACTCCCTCAATTCCGTGGGTGCCATCCTATAAGGAGCAATGGAAATGGGTGCTGTACCCGGCAGTGTCTCAATAGCAAATTCAACTTCCCTTTCTTGTGGCAACCCAAGCAATTCTTCAGGAAATACTTCTGGGAAGTCTCTTACTGTGGGTATATCACTCAGGTTTGGCTTAGCCTGCCTAGTATCCACCACATGTGCTAGGTAGGCTTCATAGCCTTTTCTCATCATTCTTCTTGCAACTATGGCTGAGATGACATTGGACAAGAAATCTGTCCTTTCCCCCACCACTCTGATCTCATTACCCTCAGAAGTTTTCAAAGAAATCCTCTTCAGTTTACAATCAACTATTGCCTGATGACGTGACAACCAATCCATTCCCAAAATCACGTCAAACTCATGGAAAGGCAACTCAATCAGGTCTGCCAAGAATTCATACCCCTGAATCCTTAACGGGCAACCCTTGTATACTTTGTTCACCACTACACTGTGGCTCAATGGATTAGTGACCAGAATGTCTTGGTCACTCTCCCCTACTAATATCCCCCTTTCTATAGGTAAGTTGATGCAGATGTATGAATGAGTGGATCCTGGATCCACCAATGCATGCACATATGTATTGTAGAGGGAGAACGTACCCCTGATGACGTCTGGGGCATCTTGCTCCTCCTGAGCTCTAATGGCATAAGCTCTTGCAGGTGGTCTGCTCTCAGACCTCTCTACTGGCTCAGATGCAGGCCTATGTGATGATCCCACTGCGTCAGATTTGCCAGATTTCCTACCCTTTTGTGGTGCAGGAGCAGGTCTATCAGCTTGTGTTGGAGCACCTGTAGTAGTTCTACGTGGACAGTTCTTCAACTGATGCTCTGTTGACCCACATCTTAAGCAGGCACCAGTCACTCTCCAACACTCTCCCTTATGCCATTTCAAACAATGTGGACACGCAGAAGATGCTGGGGCTGGTCCCCTGAACCCCATCCCTAGAGAGCTGCCCACTGATGGTGTGGACTGGCCTCTGCTAGGGGTAAACTGTGGCCTGGGCCCCTGAAACTGACCCTGACCTTGTGGCTGACCTGAACTTTGTGCAGGTGGACCCTTGAACTTCTTCCCAAATGCAGGAGATGAACTAGACTGACCTGGGCCCCTCTTCTGCTGTCTCTTCCTTCTAGTCTGCTCACTAATTCTTACTTTTTCAACCTTTATTGCAGCTTCCACTAACTTAGTGAAGTCGGTAATTCCCAAGGCAGTGATCATGATCTTTATGTTGTCATTTAGTCCCTCTTCAAATCTCTTACACCTTTCAGCCTCATTAGGGACTATCTCCCTTCCGTAGTGGCTCAATCTGACGAATTCCTTTTCATACTCGGCCACTGACAGTTGTCTCTGCCTCAGATTAATGAACTCTCTTCTTCTCTCTTCCAGGTATACACTACCCACATATTTCTTCTTGAATTCAGAGAGGAAGAAGTCCCAAGTTACTATTTCTGGCTGTACTTCACTGGACACAGTATCCCACCATTCATATGCATCATCTTGTAACAGAGATATGGCAGCTTCCAAGTTTTGCTCTGGAGTACAGTGGAGTTGTTTTAAAACTCTGCCTGTTCTGTTCAACCAATTCTCGGCTGCAACAAAATCATCTTCTCTCTTGCCATAGAAGTCCACTGCTCCAAATTTTCTCAATTTTTCCAGGTGTGATTTTGGTTGTGGAGGTGGTGGTGGTGGTACTGGCATTACCCCGGCCATTTGTCTGAAGAATTCGGCCATTTGCTGGAACATGGCCTGTGGAGGCTAAGCAGGCTCTGCTTGAGCTGGCGGAGCAGGTTCTCCCATACCCCCAGTCTCAGCTGCTGCAGGTGGAGCATGACTCTCCACTTCCTCCTCAACTGCCCTCTGAGATGTAGGGTCCATATCCTATTCAAAATAAGAAAGACAAACAAATCTGCATTAGTGTAACCTCGACTCTTACAAAGGCAATGCATGGTATGGACTCAATCTAGGCCTAGAAATGCCTAAACCGTGCTCTGATACCACTAAATGTGACACCCCTTACCCGTCTACAGTATATCCGAGTAAGATATGTCACACGGTGTACCGGAACACTCTATTTTATCTTAATCATTTTTATTCTTCCTTAATTAATTTTTATCATAGTTTTGAATATAACTTATGAAATATAATTCATTTAAGTCATTTATTGAAATTATAATTTATTTGAGGTTCCGAAAATTTTATAGAAAATCCGGCAGAGTACCGGCTAAAAATGCAGAAAACAGTTCTTCGGAACCTGTGAAAAACACTTCCAATAATCATATTCAATCATCTCAAACTCCAATATCAAAATCTCAACATTTTTCAATTTCATTTCTCAATCATTCATCTCATGTGATAATCATGTATAAATCACAGATAAACATTCACTTTTCCATTCACAAACACAATTCTCATTATTTACATGAACATCAAAATACATTTCATAAGTTCAATTACATATGAGAAAATAAAAATTAGTTACAAAATATCAAAATGAAACCTAGTGTCCTACCAATGCACTGAAGATGGTGAGGTGACACGGACACTATGCAGAGCTGCAGGATGGTCTCACCCAGTCTGCGGTCTACTGGGCTCTCGATCAGTATCTCTAGAACCTACGCGTGGCAAAAGCAACGCGCTAAGCAATAATGCTTAGTGGTGCAATAATAAAATAAAAGGAAATAACAGAAAATAAATATGTATTGAATGTATCGATGTTTTACTGGTTTTATACTTGTTATAATCATTTATTTCGTTAACTTTATCCACTTTCATTCTTTTGGTTGCCCAAGTAACCTATACTGGACGACTGGACTGGATAAACGGGTATACTGGCACTGGGTATCTAGTACCTCGGGCCGTCACACCATCGGTCACGTATGCATCTCCCGGTGTGCAACAGAACAGCTAATAAGCTGTAATGACAATAGGCACAAGGCCAAATATCAACACAAGGTCAGAATGGCTAAAAGCCATAAAATCACAGAATGGCATAATGCCATGTGCAGTACTGCTAACTGAACCATATTGGCATGCCAAACTATCCAAACCAATCTTGTTAGGTATACTAGGGCATTTGATACTTTTGAATTCTTTAATTTTTGAATTTCAAGTTTTGGTGTCACTATTCACCTCATTGGTCAACAAAAATGTTGACTTTTGGATAGAAAATAGGTACATTGGTTTTAACACCCCCAATGTACCACATTTTGCATTCAAAACTTGTTGGAATTAATCACCAATACCATTTTTAAGCTTAGAACTAAGGGAGCAGAATTTTCAGTTTTTGTACCCCAAATTTGCTGTTCCATTTGTGACTATTACAGTGTGAATTTGAGGAAATAGTAAACATGAACTTTGTTCCTTATTTTGTCTAGTTGAATTTCTTTTTTTAAATCACTCCATTTGGAGTTTTGTAGCTCCAGATATGGTCCAAAAACCACAGCTGGCCGGATTGCAAAACTGCAGAATTGACAATATCTACAGTGCAGTGAACAGTGACTGCAACTGCCTTATTTGATATGTTCTGGCAATAATTTGGGGTAGGTTTCTTCATGAAAGTTGTTTATCTATATCTTAACTTATTTCTGTAAATATTTCAGGTAAATTGGCCCATTCTACAATGAGTTATGGCCAAATGAACAATTACTGTTCATTTGGTCATTCTGCAGATTCTGGTTGCAGGGCATCTGGGTTGGGGCCAGTTTTTGGTCCACTTACTTTGGTCTTTTGGGCATAGTTTCTTCACCAAAATTGTGCCATTATGTGTCTAGTTTCATGTCCAATTTTCCAAACACCAATTGAACCTACACAGCCAGAGTTATGGCAGTCCAAATAGGCTGGACTCACAGCCTCCCCTGCTACCCTCACTAGGCAACATACCATTTCAGTTTGTAATACTCTAATTCACTTCAAATTATGGTCAACTTACCTCAAATGGTCACTAATTGACCATTAGAATTTTCACTCATCATTTCATAAGCTAAGTCCAAATTTCACTCCCAAAACCCTAGCTCAAATTCAAGGTTCACACAAGTTACCTTAGTTAAACTAACTAATTCATTATCCTTATATATATATATATATATATATATATATATATACTTTAAACATGATCTCTAGTTCACTCCAAGTCCATAAAAAACACTCAATCTTATTCCTTCCTTAGGGCTGCCGAAATCCATGGTCGACATACACATAAATTTTATTCATTTAATTTACAAATTCTTACTTATTTCAAGTCTCTAACATGGAATAAAAGAGGTATATGTATAAATATGCACTAACCTCTTGTAGGGCAGAATTTTCCCAAGCTTGACTTTACTTTCTTTCTTTTTCTTGGCTGCCAAACACTCTAGCAAGGATGGGTGACTAATTTTAGTGAAGGGACCTAAGGTTTTATTGAGAAAAAGCTAAGGAATTCAAGCTTTGCAAGCATGAAAATGGAGGAGGGAAAGGAGGAGTGTGGGACGTCTCCTTTGGGAAGATGAATAGCTGCAAAATTTTTCTAGAATTGTCTCTTTTTCTGCCCAATTGATGTATTATAATGTCCTCCTTTAATTTGATTGGCCATCCCTTTTTAATTACCTAAGCATGACATCATAATTCCCAATTTAGTTCCTTTTTCTTTCTTTTCTTTTCTACCAAATTTCAATTTAATTTTTAGCAATATTTATTCATATTTTAGACCATAATAATTATTTACTTAACTGGACAAGTCGGCCAAAAATCGTCTCTGAAGGCGAAATGACCAAAATGCCCTCCGTTTGACTTAACGGGTCAAAATTGTCTGTACCGATTGAAAAATTTTTCTAAATATTTTATTGGCATTCTAATGCCATAGGAAGCTCAATGACCCTTCTCTGGAGTCCCAAAAATTATTTTATGAATTTTCTCTCGGGTCTAGGGCTCCTAGTTGTGAGAACCGCAACTTCCCACTAGGTTACCCATCGCTTGGGCATCGGCTCATTTTACTTGGTTGTATTTTATTTCTAAAATTTTTTTCTAAATTTTTCTTATTAATATTTGAGTTAATTATGGTTCCTCACTTTAGTTTAAATATTTTTTTCGGACGTTCTAGCTGTCCGGACCGACACTGGTCACTAGAACAGTAGAATGTACGGAGTTGCTACAAGGAGGGTGTTACAGGGTAGAAACCAGAATTGGCATGAATGTGTAGTTTGGTAAGTGTTGAAAGTATCCTTTGATGAGTAATGAACAAAATGCAATAGGGCAGTTTATGTTTTGGGCCTAGAACCTTAAGTGTGTGGCTCCAATTGGTATGAAACCAATTGGAGGTGAAACTAGGCACAAAATGTGCCAACTTTCATGAAGGAAGCTTACCAAAATTCTGCTTGTAAGGTAACTTGAAAAGTGACCAAATCCGGATTAGTGCATTTAAGGCCTAAAAATTGACTATTTGGGCAACAGGTAGTAGTTTGGCCATAAATCACTCAAAACAGGTCCAATTGGCCTGAAATTTTGACCATGAATAGTTAATACATATATCTACAAGTCTTATGAAGACACCAAAGCCCAGAAATGACCATAAGCAAGTCAAACAGTTTGCACAAGTTCGGGTCCAAAAACTGGCCGAACCAAAATTGACCTAAAATAACTTAAAGTGACTGATTTTGGTACATTCTGACCAGCAATAGTAAAATGACCATAACTTGGTCTAGTAAACTCAGAATGACCTGAAATTTTTCCCCGCGTGCAATAAGACATAGATCTACAAGTTTGTAGTTTTGACCGAAACCCAAAAGCTGAGGGAACTAGGTCTTCGGCTAGGTCAAATTAGTATACCAGGATCCGACAAATTGCAATAAAACACAATATACATGGAAATGAATTTGGTAACAAGTACCAATACTAAAAGGCTACAAATGTGACATATTGGTAACATTAAAACCTAATTCACCTAGATTGCATCGAGGGTTGACATCTTAGGTTGACTAAGGAAATAATAGAATTCGATAAATTAATTATTGATCTTTATTCTTAGAGACAGTTTAAATGAGTACTGAAACACTTCAAAATTTTGTTTCTTAGTTAGCAAAGACTCAGGGAAGGGGAAGGAAATACTGAGTCAGAGCCAAGAGACAGTTATCAGAGGTTTGTGCACAACTAGTTTTTAACTGATTTTGTTTTGAATATTTCATATGATTAAATGACATATTTTTCTTATGTATTATGTTTAACAAGCATTGGATTTAATTCAATGATTATTGAAATTGTTATAGTATGTATGAATTTAGCTTTGTGAAATGGTATTTCCACAAGTATTAAGCATTGTTATGGATTGAATAAATTATGTTTTGGAAAATTGTGATAGAACATGTTTTGAATTGTGATGGTAATTTTCATGAAAAAATACAAATTTATGATTTGAATTGTGATGAGCATAAAAATTATTGGATATTGGAATTGAATTTGAATCGAATTATATTGTGATTTATGCTCACTAAAAGGATTGTGATATTGTTTTATATCTCACTATAGATGCTTGACTAGGTTATTACCCGTCTCTCTCAATTGTTGAGAAGACAATGGAGTTAGTTGTGTTTTGATTATCATGGTACGTGCACAGGCATAGATTTTCCTCTGATTTGAGGTTAGATCTAAGTTTTTTTTTTTTTTCGTTATGGCCCTTGCGGAAGATTCATTATTGTGATATGTACTGTGCACGATGATTCGACCTCCCCGACCATAGGGAGTTAGAATTTGATTCGACCTCCCCGACCATAGGGAGTTAGAATCACTTTGAATATGGCCCTTTCGGATTAGTCTTGCATAGTTAGTGAGATAAAGAATGATTTTTGAGATAAAGAATGATTTTTGAGATAAAGAATGATTTTTGAGATACAACATGGTTTTTGAGATACAGAATGGTTTTTGAGATACAGAATGTTTTTTTAATAGTAAAGAATTGTGATTTCAATTATGATTTATATATAATTGATTTTGTTAGAATTACCTTAAATAGTTAGTTATGATTTGATAAATTGAATTTCGTGATCAAAGTCATTTTATACAAATGATTTACATTATTGAAAATGAATATTTTAAGTTTTGGAATTTGATGAGTATTCATATTTCCAAATTATTTGCTGTAAATTTTGTCAATGTATATTGTACTATGTTTTAAATTATAGTTGTGCACCACTGAGTTCACCACTCAGCGATAGCTTTGTATGCTATCGCAGGTAAGAAGAACATAGAGCAGCGAGTAAGTTTCTTTGAAGACACATTCAGATCAGCTCCAAGTATATCATAGGTAAACCCATGTACATAGGTTTTGATGTATGCATGTAATAATATGTATGTAAATTATTTGAGTAGTTGTATAAAAACTCTTGTAAAATATTTTGGTATGTAATTAAATGTAAATTATTGTAAATATAAATTTGGGATTTCATTTATCTGAATAGTTTTATAATATTAATTTTGAGTCTTGTAATCAATGAAATGTTTCTTTTATGAGGAGATTGATTTGATTATTGAGATTTGAATTATTGGTTTAGATGAAGTTATTGAAGTTGTATTTAAGAAAACATATTGGGAGTGTGTTCATTGTAGGTTTTGAAGAACTGTTTTCTCAAAATACAACCAGCACTTTGCCGAAATTTTGAAAAAAAAATTATAACACCAGATTTTACTCGATGATTTAAATTTCATGAAAATTGTTTTGAAATCCCTTGTAGTATATTTAATGGATTATCGGTAGGCGAAGTACGGTAATTCATTAGGTGTACTACGGGATTATGTTACATCTTACAGGGGAGTAGGGTGTGACAATTAACAATTCAAATGATTCACAATTTCATGTCACAATTTTCAAAGCTCATATAACACAAATTTGATCAAATAGTTGAATAACACAGTGTTGCCAATCAATAACACAACTTAGGTCATGACACAAATTTTCTAAACATACTGTGTTGTACACCATGATGAGACATACTCACCCCACTAATCGAAATCAATAAGGGAGGTGCTAGCTGGCTAATGAGTACTCATCCATACTCACCTCAGATTGGCAAGTCAAAGAGGGAGGAATATAGTCATACTCACCCCATAAATAGAGGAGGAATACAGTGTACCTATCAGAGCACTTGCAGGCATTACGTATCGCCATCCCTGCAAGCTCCTGAGTTCACGCGTGAGAGTTCCCAGGAATCGTGGGCGTTACATATTGCCATCCCTACTTTGCTCTGATACCACTAAACACAATTTATCTCAAAATTACCATTTACAAAGTAGGCAACACAATAATTTCCAAATAAAATTCCCAAAATCAAAACAATCAAAAAATTATTCATAACTCATTTCTCCAAATAAAATTTCTAGTAAAAGCAGTGAATATAAATAGTATTGTGCACAAACCTGGTTTGAGTCGCCTCTAGGCCTTCACTCAATGTTCCTTATGCTTTTTAATATCCTTTTCAATTGAAACACACAATTTAAAGTATTTCAGTACTCATTTAAACTGTCTCTGACAATAAGTTTCAATATTTAATTTATTTAATTCTATTATTTTCCTTACTCAATTTATAATGTTGACCTTTGATGCACTCTAAGTGAATTAGGTTTAATGTTACCAATATGTCACATTTTGTATTTTAATATGCTACCAATATAGTGCAATTTATAATTTTTACAAGTTGGCATTCATTGCTAAATAATTTCAAGCATCATTGTATGTAAATATCAAGTTCTCAATTTTTGTGTTCTAGATTGGTTTTCTGAACATGCCATGTTGTACACCACGACGAGACATACTCACCCCACTAATCGAAATCAATAAGGGAGGTGACTAGCTGGCTAATGAGTACTCATCCATACTCACCTCAGATTGGCAAGTCAAAGAGGGAGGAATATAGTCATACTCACCCTATAAATGAAGGAGGAATATAGTGTACCTATCAGAGCACTTGCAGGCATTATGTATCGCCATCCCTGCAAGCTCCTGAGTTCACGCGTGAGAGTTCCCAGGAATCGTAGGCGTTACATATTGCCATCCCTACTTTGCTCTGATACCACTAAACACAATTTATCTCAAAATTTCCATTTACAAAGTAGGCAACACAATAATTTCCAAATAAAATTCCCAAAATCAAAACAATCAAAAAATTATTCATAACTCATTTCTCCAAATAAAGTTTCTAGTAAAAGCAGTGAATATAAATAGTATTGTGCACAAACCTGGTTTGAGTCGCCTCTAGGCCTTCACTCAATGTTCCTTATGCTTTTTAATATCCTTTTCAACTGAAACACACAATTTAAAGTATTTCAGTACTCATTTAAACTGTCTCTGACAATAAGGTTCAATATTTAATTTATTTAATTCTATTGTTTTCCTTAGTCAATTTATAATGTTGACCTTTGATGCACTCTAGGTGAATTAGGTTTAATGTTACCAATATGTCACATTTTGTATTTCAATATGCTACCAATATAGTGCAATTTATAATTTTTACAAGTTGGCATTCATTGCTAAATTATTTCAAGCATCATTGTATGTAAATATCAAGTTCTCAATTTTTGTGTGCTAGATTGGTCTAGCTTAAAGTCCTATTTCTCTTGATTTTTAGCTTCTGGTCAAAGAAGAAAAATTGTAGCTCTATGTCTTATTGCACTTGGGGCAAAATTTCAGGTCATTCTAAGTTGTATAGACCAAGATATGATCAATTTACTAAAGCTAGACAGATTGCAGTAAAATGGCAACTTTAGGTTATTTTTAGGTCATTTCTGGTTCTGGCAGTTTTTATACCCGAACTTGTGCAAGCCTTTTGACTTGCTTATGGTCATTTCTGGGTTTTTTGTGTCTTCATAAGAGTTGTAGCTCTGTGTCTATTCTATTCATGGTAAAAATTTCAGGTCATTTGGACCTATTTTGAGTGAGTTATGGCCAAAACACTAACTGCTGCACAAATGGTCAATTTTCAGGCTTTCAAGTCACTAATCCGGATTTGGTCATTTTTAAGGTCAGTTTCTAGGTAGAATTTTGGTAACATTTCTCTATGAAAGTTGGCCTATTCGGTGTCTAGTTTCACCCCCCATTGGCCTCATACCAATTGGGTTCACAGTTTTGCACTTATGACCTAATTTAAGTGCTGCTAACATACACAACCTGTACAAGACAATTACACTTCCAATTTGACATTTCTCCTCCTCCTCATGACTTCATTATTTATTCATAGCACTTCTACAAATACTAAACACAATTCCAGCAAGCATATTAGGTAGAACACTCAAGTGCTCAATACACACAATTCACTATTAAAGTTCACCATTCACTTCCATCAAAATTCAATATACCTCAATTTCAATATTACACATACAATTCCATATACTCATACCTCAATATCAACTACACATGCTGCCCACAATTTAATATTATCATATTTTATTAATAAACTTCATATTCACACACACAAATTCATGATATTATAGGCTGCCAAACATGGCAGTCTGCCAAAGCATCAAGGTCCCATTTCAAACCCTTAATTTATGCACTAACATGCACATACTTGGACATTAACCTACTATAACTTTTATTTAAGTTAATCAACCTTAATTCCCATCCATTAAATGTAAGAAAAACTCAAATACCACAAACCTTCATGGCTGCCGAAAATGGATAAATTCATATCTCACTATTTTTCTCATTTCTCTTCACCAAAGTACTCACCTCAACCTAAACACAAGGTTTACTAAAGCAAGGGAGGAAAAATAAGCACTAACCTTTTTTGAGCTTCACCAAAACTTCATCAAATCCTCTTTTTTTTGCTTCCAACATGTTGCCCAAGGTATGTGTGCATATTTAATTTAGTGATTACTTGTGTATGTGTGTGACTTACTAGGCTCATCACTAATCAGCAATAAGACATGATATTAACTCTTAATATCATCAGAACTCTTTCTTACCATAAATGATTTCTCTAAATCATTTTATGCACCTCATAGACTATGGTTAACACCTAGCATAGTATGCCATGGCCACCCAATTAGTAATAAGGTTTACCTTAAATGAACCTATAATCATATGTTACCATGCACTAGAATCTCTCTGTTACAAAATCACAATTTGAGCTAGAGTCATGGTTTATGTCAAACCCCATTTGCTATGAATATTATGTTCTCTTTTAATTCCAGTTTTTGATTAAAAAGATTTTCTCATCAGAAACTCTTTTCTAATTAAATCTATCTGTACTGGCCAGAAACTTGAAACATTAAGAACAACTAAATGAACATAGGATTTTATCCCTATTTACTTAGGGTAACAGATTCCATCTTGATTAACACCTACCTCCATATATAACTAGTAGGAGCCAACACATGCCCATATACCCATACACAGTACAAGTATGAAAGCAGTATCAAACTCAAACCACCTATATACAAGATAACTGTGTTATCTCAGGTATAAAAATTATATGCACTGATATGATTTATGATAATGCATTGACAAGAGTAAACTCCATGTGCTTGTCATAAGTGTCACTGGTTCGACTTACTTATCATGTATAAGTGCCTATCATGTTTGTTATATGGCATGAGACTCACCATTCCATCTTATTTACATCTCATATAAATAACTTGGGAACAAACATGATTACAATCTTTCTAAATAAGTCATGTCCTTATTGTGAAGTATCCTCGATTGTGAACCAATTTATGATACTTTGTGCTAGAAATACTGTCACTCATATTCTTAACAACTTAAGAATAGTATTTCTAACAAAATATCAATGGACCTTTTCTATTACACATAAATATATTATGTAAACGGAAAAGTGAAAATGCCTTTTATTAATAAAACATGTACAAAATACATACTTAATGATATGCTCTAGGGCATACTACTAACATTTTATGGGGTTTTATAAATTTTAACATCACTCATTTTTAATGGACTTTTTGATCAAAAGTCAACTTTAAGTGCCAAATGACCAAAATGCCCCTCTTCGGGTTAAAGTCTCTCTTTTTTGGAAATACCGATCAGACAATTCCTAAAATTTTCACACTATCTATTTTAAATTTTTATTTTCACTTTTATCAATTAATTAAATTTTTTCTTGACATTTTTAATTTCATTTACACCTTAGTAAATTTTTAATTAAATCCCAGAGATTATTTCCTAGGGTTTCTCGCAGGTCCGAGACACGGCTCTTTTAACCTAATTACATTTCATGCCTTTTATTTTTCCTAAATTTTTCTTGCATTTTCTTATCATTTATACCATCATTTTATGTCTTCTCACATCGTTTAAGTGTAGTTCCAGGCATTCTGACTGTCCGAGCAGACATTAGCCATCGAAACAGTAGAACATATGGACTATCGACGGTGAGGGCGTTACATTCTATTTTTTATTTTATTCAATCGCTTAGGAGTTCAGTACTCATGCAAACTCGATTTGATACTTTCCGATCTCATCAGGAATTGATCAAAGGAAAAACTTAATTCATTTCAAAAGAAAAAATACAAAGTAATTCAGCAAGAGGGTCTTCCCTAACCTGCTATTAGGTATATTTTCAATATTCTCTCCTTCCTCTCTCTCTTCTTCCCCTTCACTCTCAGCCTCAACACCAGGGGCGAGCTTCTCCAACCAAGTAAAGTCTTCTTCAAGGTAGCGCTTCACTAGCTCGGCTAAGAGATCGCTGTGGGCATTCACATAAGCACCGGCCTCATTCACTAGAGCCTCTTCCTCCTTGGCCCCGATCTCTTTAGAAAACTAGGCCAGATTGGCAGCTCAGCAGACCCGAGTGTCTTCAAGCTCCCTCTCCAACTGAGCCATTCTTTCCTCATAAGATCTCACATGGCCTTCTAAGTCAGTAACCCGATCATTGATAGCCAAGAATTGAGTCTTTGCAGCTGCCACATCCTAGACCGCTTTGATGATCTCCCTCCTTAAGAGATAAGCCTTCTCTCTAATCACTTTTGTAACACCCCTTGCCCGTTTACAGTGTAGCCGAGTAAGGTGTGCCACATTCGGTACTGGAGTACCCTATCTTATCTTGTCCTATCCATTATTAATTTTAAACTTCATATAAATCATGGGGTAAATTTTGTTTTTCAATTATTTTTTTTCACAATTTATTTATGTGGAAACCCGGACAGAGCCTCCTTTGTTTTATTAGCATATGTCGGGTTCCACTATTTACCTATTAACATAATCATATTCCATTCATATTTTTTCATGTCATTTTATGTCATTAAACATTCATATAATTTGCTCATATTCATTTCAAATAAAGACATCTCATTTCATTCACATAAAAATTTATACATAGTAATTTACAATTTCATTTATAATCTCAAAATGTAATTACAATTTATTTACAACACAAAATATGATTACATAATGTTCATGTACAATAAACCAAAATACTAAGTCTAATACATGGGCCCTACCAACAAAATATAAATTGCTGAGTTGACAAGTAGACATTGGCAGATATGATCAGCCCCTGTATAAGAACTACTGTTACTGTTACTACGGCTGTTGGGATTGGTCTTCGGTACCTACGTGATGGAAAAACCAACCCGCTAAGCGAATTGCTTAGTGGTGCATAATTTTTAAAGAAAAGCAATTGAATAAGAAAAATAATTATTCCATGCTTAATTCATAAAATCTATGTCATTTATAAATTTTCTGCACTTCGGGAACAATTAAAATTTGCAAAATCTTTTCTGTAGACTTATCTCATATTTATGAAGGAACGGAAGCGTGAAAAACACAAGATTATACCATTGAATTCAAAAATTTTCACCTAGGGTCACATGCACCATGCAAGATTTATTTTTATCTATTTGATTTCAATGATAAACAACATATTAAAACTCTTTTAATATGTTTTTGGATCTGTATTTGCCATTTAAGATTTTAAAATTAATCAGATTAATTTTAGAACCCTAGATTAAATCAAGAACGATTACACTAACCTCTTGATGTGCTGCAGCGTGTCTGCGCCTTTGAGATTCGTCTTCAGGACACCAGATGTTGTCCCTCTAGCTTGTCCACACCAAGAACACCTATGGCAGCCCTTGAACAGCTTCTACAGCCTTTTCTATTAATTAGAAATTCAAGTTCTGCCTTTTAAGAGATTAGAGATGTAAACAGGACACTAGAAACAATTTCTAGCGTTCTTAATTCAAGAGATTGATGGCTAATCTCTTTGAATTGATGAGAGATGAAGAGAAATAGCTGGAGAGGCTCAAAGTGGCGTGACATATGAGAGGAGAGGCTGCTGGTTGTGTTTTCTTTTCATAACCCCACTTAAATAGCTAGGTTAACACATTAAACCCTAGCCACATGTCACCTTTTGATTAGCTCTAGGTTTAAGTGACCCAATCACATTGTGCCAAGTGTCAAACCTATATTTAATCTTGATTTTAATCATCTTACATGATTAAAAATATTTGGCAAGCTTATGTGTTATGCCATGTGTCACCATCTCATGGTGCCACGTGTCACGCAAAATGACCAAAATGCCTCGTGTCTTAATTTTGAGTTCTTAACCCAAAATAATTATTTTCTTCTTCTAATTAATTTATATCAAATATAAATTAATTAATTAATCTCTATTAATTAATTTCTCATCAATTAAATTCATATTTAAACACTTTAAATATAAATTTAATTTATACTACACATCCAATAATCTAGATTTGGTTTCAAGTCATGCTAGGGACTTTGCAATTTTATTGCAAACCAAATCTATTTAATTAATCAATTAAACTCTTTAATTAATTAATTAAATCATATTTAAATAGGTGATAACTTGTGTATGTGTGTGACTTACTAGGCTCATCACTAATTGGCAATGAGACATGATATCAACTCTTAATATCATCGAACTCTTTCTTACCATAAATGATTTCTCTAAATCATTTTATGAACCTCATAGACCATGGTTAACACCTAGCATAGCATGCCATGGCCACCCAATTAGTAATAAGATTTACCTTAAATGAACCTATAATCATATGTTACCATGCACTAGAATCTCTCATTACAAAATCCCAACTCAAGCCGGAGTCATGGTTTATGTCAAACTCCATTTGCTATGAATATTATGTTCTCTTTTAATTCCAGTTCTTGATTAAAAGATTTTTCTCATCGAAACTCTTTTCGAATAAATTTATCTGTCTGGCCAGAACTTGAAACATCAAGAACAATTAAATGAACATAGGATTTTATCTCTATTTACTTAGAGGAACAGATTCCATCTTGATCAACACCTACCTCCATATATAACTAGCGAGAGCCAACACATGCCCATATACCCATACATAGTACAAGTATGAAAGCGATCAAACTCAAACTACCTATATACAAGATAACTGTGCTATCTCAGTCTAAAGATTATATGCATCGATATGATTTATGACAAAACATTGACAAGAGTAAACTCCATGTGCTTGTCATAAGTGTCACTGGTTCGGCCTACTTATCATTTATAAGTGCCTATCATGTTTGTTATATGGCATGAGACTCACCATTCCATCTTATTTATATCTCATATAAATAACTTGGGAACAAACATGAATACAATCTTTCTGGATAAGTCATGTCCTTATTATGAAGTATCCTCGATTGTGAACCTATTTATGATACTTTGTGCTAGAAATATTGTCACTCATATTCTTAACAACTTAAGAATAATATTTCTAACAAAATATCAATGGACCTTTTCTATTACACATAAATATATTATGTCAACGGAAAAGTGGAAATGCCTTTTATTATTAAAAATATGTACAAGATACATACTAAATGATATGCTATATGGCATACTACTAACAATATCCCACTAGCACTAGAGCCATTCATTAAAATATCTTAGACCCATCTTCTCAAGATGTCGGTCTAAGCGAGCTTGTGACAAAGGCTTAGTGAATGGATCAACTGTATTTTTCAGCTGATGTTATTTTTCTGCAGGGCTATATCGCCTTTGCCCAACTATATGTCTGATAATGTGGTAGTTCCTTTCTATGTGTTTGGATTTTGGTGAGACCTTAGTTCCTTAGCTCAGTATGATCGCTCCATTATTGTCACAGTGTAGTGGAAGCTGACTCAATGGAAGGAACTCTGTAAGTTCATCACGAACTTCTTTATCCAAACAACTTCTTTGCAGATCTCGATGCGACAATATACTCGACCTCGAGTGGAATCTGCGATGTGCTCGTTTGGAACTCTTCCAACCGATCGCACCTCCATTACAAATGAACACATATCCAGAGGCGACTTTCTATCATCGATATCGATTGGAAATCGAATCAATATAACCATCCAATTGCAAGTCTCCACCTCCATAAATCAAGAATAAATCCTTAGTTCTTCTCAAGTACTTAAGGATATTCTTGTGACTATCGATGTTCCAAACCTGGATTGGATTGATACCGCTAGTCAAACTAATAAAGATATGCGATATCCGCCTAGTACACAACATTGCATACATTAAACTTCCAATAGCCGAAGCATATGGAATCTGCCATCTTATCTCTTTCTTGGTGTCTTTGGAGACATCTCTTTAGAAAGGTGGATACCATGTCTCACTGGTAACAATCCTCTCTTGGAATCAAGCATGTTAAACCTCTTTAACACCTTTTCCAAGTATAGACTTTGGGATAAACCAATTATTCTTTTCGCTCTATCTCTATAGATGCGAATCCCAAGAATATAGGTTTCATACCCTAACTCTTTCATTGACAATGTATTTGACAAACATAAATTTATAGACTTCAACATACGTGTATCATTACCCATCAACGATGTCATCCACATATAAGACAAGGAAAGTGATAGCACTGTCACTAACCTTCTTATATACACATGGCTCATCCTCATTTTTGATAAAACCAAAAGATTTAATGGCTTCATCAAAACGGATGTTCCAACTCCTCGAAGCTTGTTTCAACCCATAAATGGATCGCTTTAGCTTGCATACCTTGGAACCATCTTGGGATTCAAATCCCTTAGGTTGTTCCATGAAAATGTTTTCTTCAATGTATCCATTAAGAAAAGCTGTTTTGACATCCATATGCCAAATCTCATAATCATAGTATGCAGCTATTGCTAATAAAATCCTAATTGATTTAAGCATGGCAACAAAGCAGAAAGTCTCCTCATAGTCGATTCTTTGCCTTTGGCGAAACCCTTTCGCTACTAGCCTTACCTTATAGGTCTCTACCTTTCCATTAGAACCAATTTTCTTCTTGAAAACCCATTTGTTCCCTATAGGTACAATACCTTCAGGTGGGTCAACAAGATCCCAAACTTGATTCTTATACATGGAATCAATCTTGGATTTCATAGCATCAATCCATTTTGAAGAGTCTATATCTGATATAGTTTCTTCATAGTTAATTGGATCATGTCCATGATATACTTCTTCATGAGTAGACAACTCTTGTTCTTCTTCATGAAGAAAACCATATCTCAACGTGGGTGAGATACCACGGTTGTTCTACGAGGAACGACTTTAGATGTTTCATCAATGGGTATAGGTTGACTAGATGGATCTATATCCATCGATGCATTGGTTGGTCGAATTCTCCAATTCTAACTCTATTTGCCTTCCTTTGCCTCGTTGAACAAACTGTTGTTCAAGAAATGTGGCATCGCTACTGATCACAACCGTTTGTGAAGTAGGCAAATAATAATAATATCCAAAACTATCTTTTGGATATCCAACAAATCGACCTTTTTCTGATCTGGTCTCCAATTTATCAGTGTTCAGCTTTTTGATATAAGCTGGACAACCCCAAATCTTAACATGCTTAAGACTTGGTTTTCTTCCACGCCATATGTCATAAGGTGTGGAAGAAAGCGATTTTGATGGAATCCTATTCGAATATATAAAGTGATTCTAATGCAAATCCCAAAAGGAGATTGGCATATCGGTATAGCTCATCATACTACGTACCATATCCAATAGGGTACGATTTCTCCTTCGGATACACCATTCACCGTATGGCGTTCTGGAGGAGTCACCGAGAAACAATGCCATGCTCTCTCAAGTATTCATCAAATTCAAGACTCAAATATTCACCTCCACGATCTGATCGAAGAGCTTTAATATTTTTTCCTGTTTGATTTACTACTTCAGATTTAAATTCCTTAAACTTTTCAAAGGATTCATGTTTGTATTTCATCAAATACAAATACCCAAACCTTGATTTATCATCAGTAAAGGTAATAAAATAATGAAAGCCCTCTAGCCATTTCTTTAAATGGACCACATACATCACTATGTATTAGCTCCAAAATATTTCAGCTCTTAGCCCTTGTCCAACAAAGGGTGATCTAGTCATTTTGCCCTGAAGGCAAGATTCACAAGTTGGAGTAGGCTCAGAGCCCAATGAGGATAGAATCCCCATTTTCTCCAATTTTGCAATCCTATCTTCTGCAACATGACCTAACCTTAAGTGCCAAGTATATTTTGAACTTGAGTTGGTTTTCACCATGGCATTGCTTTCATTTAGATTGCTACACTCTGGCCAGTGGAAACACTTTCTTACTGGCAATGGAAACACTTTCCTGTTGGCAGTGGAAACACTTTCCTTTGCCTCCATCAGCTTTAGTCTTACTTTTCTGTTTAGCTATTTTCTTGGAAGGACCAGGAATCTGAGGTTTCTTTTTTTTATTGCCTTTCTTCTTGTTGGACTTTCCAGTGAAGAAGATGCAACCAAAGCTACCTCTTTTTCTTTATTGCCTGGCATATTCTTTTGGGCAATAACCAGTATGTTGAGTAAACCAGCTAAGGTGCATTCCTGTTGAGTCATATGGAAATTTGTCACAAAATTCCCAAAAGACTCAGGAAGGGACTGAAGGATCAAATCCGTCTGTAGTTAGAAATCCATGTTGAAGTCAAGATATTCCAACTGCTCAATCAGCCGAATCATCTTGTGGACATGATCCCCAACATTCATCCCTCGGACATCCTCATGCGGCAATTTGCCTAGATATCTCATACCTAGCATTCCTACTGTGCTCACCATACAACTCTTGTAGGTGAAGGAGGATCTCACTTGCACTCTGCAAGTTTTCATGCTGCTTCTGTAACTCATTACTCGTGGAAGCAAACATGTAACACTTAGCTCTCATATCATGCTCCTTCCACTTGTCCAAAGTTTCATGTTCCTCTTGTGTGGCCTCTGGAGGTAAGGGACCAGGAACATTTGAATCTAGAACATATCCTATATGTTCAAGGTTCAGACAAGTTTCAAATTTCTTAGCCAATCGAATGATTAGGTCCTGTCAACCTGTTGTGATCAAGTATGCTTGCAAGGATATTGGATGGTAGTGGTTGTTCTGTGCTCATTATTATCAGAAAATTAATTGCAGAAATAACCAGATTAATTAGTAAATGTATCATGTAATTAACCAAAATGATTATGGTCTTTTAATCAAATTGGTCCTCCCACTAACTTAGCGAATCCTACACTTCCAAAGTAGAAAACGGAAATCCTAGTTGGATGGATTTCTAGTGGGTGATTGAATTCTTATAATTCTATTGATCATCCTCAGGTACATCCATTATTGGAATCACAATAAACTATAAGTGAGCAACTCCTTGCCCATCACATCTCATGTGAGGTTCAATCCTTTACTAGCCCCTAATGCTCAAAATCTCGTACATCCAATATTGACTTATCTTGCATTAGTTAAGTTGATCCCATTGAGCGATAATTATGCAAATAATTTTAATGTCCTCAGTACATCCAATATTGGCCACCAAACCATTTACATATTTACAACATCTCATGCTTAACAATTATTCTTAAGAAAATCTCTTAAATTAATTGCATCTCATGCAACTATTTAAAATTTCTTAAAATAATTGCCCCAATGGAGGGCTTATGTTATAATTACTTTAATTATAGCATTTCCAACTTAATCATTTGTTTGGAAGATTTTATAGCCATCCTAATTACTATTAAGGTCTCACTTTGCACATTATCCATTTAGCATGCATATATCATATAATTGCATACATTCCCATACATCTCATGCATTCATGGATAAGCGAAATATGGTATGATCATGGACTTTCTAAGGGATTCAATTCGAGCCACCAAGAATTGAATCGGGGCATTCCTAGGTGCATTTCATTCATTCATTTTACAAGAGTTGCTGAAGGAGTACATAATCAACACTTGATATTGAATTCCTCCCACTGGTCCCACCAATGCTCTTGACCTCCTTGAACTTCTTGCAATCCAATATTACATAGTAATCCTTGGCATACCAAGGCGAATTTACAAGAACTTAAATAAATGAAATTACAACCCAAAAATATTACAAACTTAATAATACATGCCCAAAATAAATTAAAATAAATTAATTAATTTACAATCCCAAAGAAACATAAAAGAAATAAATCCAATCACATTGGTCTTTTATAGTCCATGATCATCCATCATGCATATCACTATTTAACAATTAAATAAAACATACATTCTTAAATTAAATTGAATATCTCATATTCAACTTAAAATTCCAGATTTGAATATGATTCAAATAAATTTAAAAATTCAGATTTGAATCTCATTCAAACAAATTTAAAAATTCAGATTTGAATCACATTCAAACAACTTCAAAAATTCAGATTTGAATCACATTCAAACATTTTTTAAAAATTCAGATTTGAATCACATTCAAATATTTTTTAAAAAAATCAGATCTGAATTTTATTGAATCAATTTTAAAAATCAGATTTGAATATGATTCAAACAATCTTTAAAAATTCAGATTTGAATCACATTCAAACAACTTTTAAAATTCATATTTGAATCACATTCAAACATTTTTTAAAATTCTGATTTGAATCATAATTTAATTGTGTGATTAAAACAACTAATTAAACACTTTAATTAGTCAAAGAATAGGCCTTAGATCATACAACAATTGCAGAATTAAAAGCCAAACCTTGAACCACCCATGGAACCATTGTTGCCGCCACCATTGGTGGCTTCACCATGTGTGATGCCACATCTCATGATCCAACCAGCAATGAATCTCTTGATCTCATGATCAAACACACAATTAAATTATATAATCAACAATCTAAATGGCAAATATAGTGGCTCGATACCAATTGAAGGCAGGCGTGAAAAACACAAGATTATACCATTGAATTCAAAAATTTTCACCTAGGGTCACATGCACCATGCAAGATTTATTTTTATCTATTTGATTTCAATGATAAACAACATATTAAAACTCTTTTAATATGTTTTTGGATCTGTATTTGCCATTTAAGATTTTAAAATTAATCAGATTAATTTTAGAACCCTAGATTAAATCAAGAACGATTACACTAACCTCTTGATGTGCTGCAGCGTGTCTGCGCCTTTGAGATTCGTCTTGAGGACACCTGATGTTGTCCCTCTAGCTTGTCCACTCCTTGAAGTCCTATGGCAGCCCTTGAACAGCTTCTAAAGCCGTTTCTATTATTTAGAAATTAAAGTTCTGCCTTTTAAGAGATTAGAGATGTAAAGGACACTAGAAACAATTTCTAGCGTTCTTAATTCAAGAGATTGATGGCTAATCTCTTTGAATTGATGAGAGATGAAGAGAAATAGCTGGAGAGGCTCAAAGTGGCGTGACATATGAGAGGAGAGGCTGCTGGTTGTGTTTTCTTTTCATAACCCCACTTAAATAGCTAGGTTAACACATTAAACCCTAGCCACATGTCACCTTTGATTAGCTCTAGGTTTAAGTGACCCAATCACATTGTGCCAAGTGTCAAACCTATATTTAATCTTGATTTTAATCATCTTACATGATTAAAAATATTTGGCAAGCTTATGTGTTATGCCATGTGTCACCATCTCATGGTGCCACGTGTCACACCGCAAAATGACCAAAATGCCCTCGTGTCTTAATTTTGAGTTCTTAACCCAAAATAATTATTTTCTTCTTCTAATTAATTTATATCAAATATAAATTAATTAATTAATCTCTATTAATTAATTTCTCATCAATTAAATTCATATTTAAACACTTTAAATATAAATTTAATTTATACTACACATCCAATAATCTAGATTTGGTTTCAAGTCATGCTAGGGACTTTGCAATTTTATTGCAAACCAAATCTATTTAATTAATCAATTAAACTCTTTAATTAATTAATTAAATCATATTTAAATAGGTGATAACTTGTGTATGTGTGTGACTTAATAGGCTCATCACTAATTGGCAATGAGACATGATATCAACTCTTAATATCATCGAACTCTTTCTTACCATAAATGATTTCTCTAAATCATTTTATGAACCTCATAGACCATGGTTAACACCTAGCATAGCATGCCATGGCCACCCAATTAGTAATAAGATTTACCTTAAATGAACCTATAATCATATGTTACCATGCACTAGAATCTCTCTGTTACAAAATCCCAACTCAAGCTGTAGTCATGGTTTATGTCAAACTCCATTTGCTATGAATATTATGTTCTCTTTTAATTCCAGTTCTTGATTAAAAGATTTTTCTCATCGAAACTCTTTTCGAATAAATTTATCTGTCTGCCAGAACTTGAAACATCAAGAACAATTAAATGAACATAGGATTTTATCTCTATTTACTTAGAGGAACAGATTCCATCTTGATCAACACCTACCTCCATATATAACTAGCAGGAGCCAACACATGCCCATATACCCATACATAGTACAAGTATGAAAGCGATCAAACTCAAACTACCTATATACAAGATAACTGCTATCTCAGTCTATAGATTATATTCACTGATATGATTTATGACAAATCCTTGACAAAAGTAAACTGATTGTGCTTGTCATAAGTTTCACCAGTTAGGCCTACTTTTGATTTATAAGTGCCTATCATGTTTGTTATATGGCATGAGACTCACCATTCCATCTTATTTATATCTCATATAAATAACTTGGGAACAAACATGAATACAATCTTTCTGGATAAGTCATGTCCTTATTATGAAGTATCCTCGATTGTGAACCTATTTATGATACTTTGTGCTAGAAATATTGTCACTCATATTCTTAACAACTTAAGAATAATATTTCTAACAAAATATCAATGGACCTTTTCTATTACACATAAATATATTATGTAAACGGAAAAGTGGAAATGCCTTTTATTATTAAAAATATGTACAAGATACATACTAAATGATATGCTCTAGGGCATACTACTAACAATTTAGTCATAATTAACTCTTATCAATGCCCAAGTAACCTATAACAGAATATAAAGGCTAGATACATGGGAGTATACTAGTTAGACAGCCATATGTCAATCCAATATACATCAGTCATGTCAGGCACGAGACCAGCGAGCAGGCTTTTTAAGCCAGAAATCAAATTAGGCACAATGGCCAATGGGCGCCTGTAGAACAATCATATCGGACATATTTTATCGATCAATGATTATCCATATAGGCAATACTACTATCTGTAGTCCCTAATTGGCATACCAATCGATCCAAGCTATATATGTAAGTCTAGGTTTATTTTGGGCAATTAAGCATTATTGATTTCTTATTATACTTTTCATGTCAATTTGTAGTGGAGAAGTAGGTCCCACACATTTACTTCATGTGATGTTAGCATGTAGTGACTTATTAGGGATAAGTCCTTATCAAAGACAATTTATTTCATGAACCTTTCTTTAGGCTCAATTATTGTGTCTTGACTTTGGCTATTACTATGATCAATTTATGGCCACTATTTGGCCACATTTCCTTCATGGAAGTTATTCCTCTACGTATTATCTTTAATTCCCCTTTTGAATCATATCATTTGGACTTTAGATATAGTCAAATAACCATAACTGGTCCATTTCAAATCTCTGGTTCCATAACTAGGTAGCTTTTGTAGTTACAATTTACTAATTTAAATGAATAGGTTGTAGCCACATTAGGCCTAGTATTCTTCATAAAAATTGTTGCCCTATGTCTTGTGGTCACTTAGAATTTTTAATCACAATTTTTCAATTTTTTTGGAATTATTTATTGTAACACCCTCCCTGTAGCAACTCCGTACATTCTATTGTTCCGGTGACCAGTGTCGGTCCGGATAGCTAGAACTTTCGGAAAAATATTTAAACTAAAGTGAGGGACCATAATTAACTCAAATATTAATAAGAAAAATTTAGTAAAAATTTTAGAAATAAAATACAACTAAGTCAAATGAGCCGCTGGTAACCCAGAGGGAAGTTGCGGTTCTCGCAACTAGGAGCCCTAGACCTGGGGAAAAATTCATAAAATAATTTTTGGGACTCCAGAGAAGGGTCATTGAGGTTATTATGGCATTAGAATGCCAAGAAAATATTTAGAAAAATTTTTCAATCGGTACAGATAATTTTGACCCGTTAAGCTAAACGGAGGGCATTTTGGTCATTTCGCCTTCAGAGGCGATTTTTGGCCAAGTTGTCCAGTTGAGTAAATAATTATTATGACATAAAATGTGAATCAATGTTAATGAAAAATTAATTTGAAGTTAGTAGAAAAGAAAAGAAAAGAAAATACAACATAATGCAAATTATGACATCATTATGATGTCATTTAAAAGTTTCCACCAATTATATTTAAACAACCATTTAATTAACTAATAAAAAGAGACAATTTAGACCAAAGAAATTAAAAAGCTATCAGCCATCTTCTTCCCTCATTCCAGCCGCACCACCATGGCCAAGGAAACCTTCATTTCCTTCTTCATTCTAGCTTGAATATCTCACTAATCTTACCCAAAACCCTTAGGTCCCTTCACTAAAATTGGTCACCCAACCTTGCTAGAGTGTTTGGCAGCCTAGAAAAAGGAAGAAAGTGAAGTTCAAGCTTGGGAAAATTCTGCCCTACTAAGGTTAGTGCCTATTTATACATATATCTCCCTTATTCCATGTTAGAGACTTAAAATGAGTAAGAATTTGTAAATTAAATGAATTAAATTTATGTGTATGTACACCATGGATTTCGGCAGCCCTAAGGAAGGGATGAGATTGATTATTTTTGATGGACTTAGAGTGGACTAGAAATCATGTTTAAAGTATATATATATGTGGATAATGAATTAGTGAGTTAACTAAGGTATCTTGTGTAAATTTGAAATGGGAATTAGGGTTTTGGAGAGAAACTTGGACTTTGCTTATGTAATGGTGAGTGAACATTCTAATGGTCAATTAGTGACCATTTTAGGTAAGTTGGCAATAATTTGGAGTGAACTATAGCATTACAAACTGATTTGGTGTGGCTGCCTAGTGAGAGCAGTAGGTGTGGCTGTGAGTCCAACCTATTTGGACAGCCATAACTTTGGCTGTGTAGGTTCAATTGGTGTTTGGCCAATTTGACATGAAACTAGACACATAATGGCACAATTGTGGTGAAGAAACCATGCCCAAAAGACCAAAGCAAGTGGACCAAAAACTTGCCCCAATCCGGATGTCCTGCAACCAGATTCTACAGAATGACCAAATGAACAGTAATTATTCATTTGGCCATAACTCATTGTAGAATGGCCCAATTGACCTGAAATTTTTACAGCAAAAAGTTAAGATATAGAAAAACAACTTTCATGAAGAAACCTACCCTAAATTATGACCAGAACCTATCCAACAAGGCAGTTGTATTTACTGTTCACTGCACTGTAGATATGGTCAGTTTTGCAATTTTTCAATCCGGCCAGCTGTGGTTTTTGGACCATAACTGGAGCTGCAAAACTACAAATGAAGTGATTCAAAAGAATAAATTCAACTAGACAAAATAAGGAATAACTTTCATGTTTATCACTTTCTCAAATTCCCATTGCAACAGTAACTAATGGAATAGTAAATTTAGGGTACAAAAACTGAAAATTCTGCTCCCTTAGTTTTAAGCTTAGGAATGGTATTGGTGATTAATTCCAACAAGTTTTGAATGCAAAATGTGGTACATTGGGAGTGTTAAAACCAATGTACCTATTTTCTATGCAAAAGTCAACATTTTTGTTGACTAGTGAAGTGAATAGTGACACCAAAACTTAAAATTCAAAAATTGAAGAATTCAAAAGTATCAAATGCCCTAGTATACCTAACAAGATTGGTTTGGATAGTTTGGCATGCCAATAGGGTTCAGTTAGCAGTACTGCACATGGCATTATGCCATTCTGTGATTCCATGGCTTTTAGCCATTCTGATATTGTGTTGATATTTGGCCTTGTGCCTATTGTCATTACAGTTTATTAGCTGTTCTATTGCACACCGGGAGATGCATATTTGACCGATGGTGTGACGGCCCGAGGTACCAGATACCCAGTGCCAGTTTACCCGTTTATCCAGTCCAATCGTCCAGTATAGGTTACTTGGGTAACCAAAAATGAAAGTGGATAAATTTAATGAAATAATGAATATAACAAGTACAAAACAAGTAAGACATCGATACATTCAATACATATTTATTTTCTGTTATTTCCTTTTATTTTATTATTGCACCACTAAGCATTATTGCTTAGCGCGTTGCTTTTGCCATGCGTAGGTTCTGGAGATACTGACCGAGAGCCCAGTAGACCGCAGACTGGGTGAGACCTCCTGCAGCTCTGCATAGTGTCCGTGTCACCTCACCATCCACAGTGCATTGGTAGGACACTAGGTTTCATTTTGGTATTTTGTAATTAACTTTTATTTTCTTTTGTATAATTGAAACTTATGTAATGTATTTTGATGTTCATGTAAATAATGAAAATTGTGGTTATGAATGGAAAATTTGAGTATTTATTTATTGTTTGTATATGAGTACCATGAGAAATGAATGTTTGAGTAATGGAAAGGTTGTTGAAAATCATATTGAGACTTTGTTGATGAAATGGAGTTGGGATTGTTTGGAAATGATTTTGGAAGTGTTTTTCACAGGTTCCGAAGAACTGTTTTCTCCATTTTTAGCTGGTACTCTGCCGGATTTTCTATAAAATTTTCGGAACCTCAAATAAATTATAATTTCAATAAATGACTTAAATGAATTATATTTCACAAGTTATATTCAAAACTATGATAAAAATTAATTAAGATAAAATAGAGTGTTCCGGTACACCGTGTGACATAACTTACTCGGATATACTGTAGACGGGTAAGGGGTGTCACATTTAGTGGTATCAGAGCACGGTTTAGGCGTTTCTGGGCCTAGATTGAGTCCATACCATGCATTGCATTTGTAAGAGTCGAGGTGACACTAATGCAGATCTGTTTGTCTTTCTTATTTTGAATAGGATATGGACCCTACATCACAGAGAGCAGTTGAGGAGGAAGTGGAGAGTCATGCTCCACCTGCAGCAGCTGAGACTGGGGGTATGGGAGAACCTGCTCCGCCAGCTCAAGCAGAGCCTGCTCAGCCTCCACAGGCCATGTTCCAGCAAATGGCCGAATTCTTCAGACAAATGGCCGGGGTAATGCCACCACCACCACCACCTCCACAACCAAAATTACACCTGGAAAAATTAAGAAAATTTGGAGCAGTGGACTTCTTTGGCAAGAGAGAAGATGATTCTGTGGCAGCTGAAAATTGGTTGAATAGAACAGGCAGAGTTTTAAAACAACTCCACTGTACCCTAGAGCAAAATTTAGAGGCTGCTGTATCTCTGTTGCAAGATGATGCATATGAATGGTGGGACACGGTATCTAATGAAGTGCAGCCAGAAGTTATAACTTGGGACTTCTTCCTCTCCGAATTTAAGAAGAAATATGTGGGTAGTGTATACCTGGAAGAGAGAAGAAGAGAGTTCATTAATCTGAGGCAGAAACAACTGTCAGTGGCCGAGTATGAAAAGGAATTTGTTAGATTGAGCCGCTACGGAAGGGAGATAGTCCCTAATGAAGCTGAAAGGTGTAAGAGTTTTGAAGAGGGATTAAATGACAATATAAAGATCATGATCACTGCCTTGGGAATCACAGACTTCACCAAGTTAGTGGAAGCTGCAATAAAAGTTGAAAAAGTAAGAATAAGTGAGCAGACCAGAAGGGAAAGACAGCAGAAGAGGGGCCCAGGTCAGTCTAGTTCATCTCCTGCATTTGGGAAGAAGTTCAAGGGTCCACCTACACAGAGTTCAGGTCAGCCACAAGGTCAGGGTCAATCTCAGGGGCCCAGGCCACAGTTTATCCCTAGGAGAGGTCAATCCACACCATCAGTGGGTAGCTCTCCAGGGATGGGGTTCAGGGGACCAGCCCCAGCATCTTCTGCATGTCCACATTGTTTGAAATGGCATAAGGGGGAGTGTTGGAGAGTGACTGGTGCCTGCTTAAGGTGTGGGTCAACAGAGCATCAGTTGAGGAACTGTCCACGCAGAACTACTACAGCTGCTCCAACACAAGCAGACAGACCTACTCCTGCACCACAAAGGGGTAGGAAATCTGGCAAATCTGACGCAGTGGGACCATCACAGAGGCCTGCATCTGAGCCAGCAAAGAGGCTTGATAACAGACCACCTGCCAGAGCTTATGCCATGAGAGCTCAGGAGGAGCAAGATGCCCCGGACGTCATCAGGGGTACGTTCTCCCTCTACAATACATCTGTGCATGCATTAGTGGATCCAGGATCCACTCATTCATACATCTGCATCAACCTACCCGTAGAAAGGGGGATACTAGTAGGGGAGAGTGACCAAGACATTCTGGTCACTAATCCATTGGGCCACAGTGTGGTAGTGAACAAAGTGTACAAGGGTTGCCCGTTAAGGATTCAGGGGTATGAATTCTTGGCAGACTTGATTGAGTTGCCTTTCCATGAGTTTGACGTGATTTTGGGAATGGACTGGTTGTCACGTCATCAGGCACTGGTTGATTGTAAATTGAAGAGAATTTCTTTGAAAACTCCTGAGGGTAATGAAATCACTATTGTGGGTGAAAGGACGGATTTTCTATCCAATGTTATCTCAGCCACAGTTGTAAGAAAACTTATGAGAAAAGGCTGTGAAGCCTACCTAGCACATGTGGTGGATACTAGGCAGGCTAAGCCAAACCTGAGTGATATACCCACAGTAAGAGACTTCCCAGAGGTATTTCCTGAAGAATTGCCTGGTTTGCCACCAGAAAGGGAAGTTGAATTTGCTATTGAGACACTGCCGGGTACAGCACCCATTTCCATTGCTCCTTATAGGATGGCACCCACTGAATTGAGGGAGTTGAAAACTCAGTTGCAAGAGTTACTTGATAAGGGGTTTATATGCCCCAGTGTGTCACCATGGGGAGCTCCAGTGCTGTTTGTAAAGAAAAAGGATGGGACTTTGAGGCTATGCATCGATTACCGGCAGTTAAATAAAGTGACTGTGAAGAACAAATATCCGTTGCCTAGAATTGATGATTTGTTTGATCAGTTGAAGGGAGCAGGAGTATTTTCTAAGATTGATCTCAGATCAGGGTATCATCAGTTGAGGGTGAAGGATGTAGATATGCCAAAGGCTGCATTCAGGACCCGGTATGGGCATTATGAGTTTCTGGTGATGCCCTTTGGCCTAACAAATGCACCAGCGGCATTTATGGACCTTATGAACCGTATCTTCCATCCATACCTAGATTGGTTCATAGTGGTCTTTATTGATGATATTCTGGTGTATTCCAAGACCAGGGAAGAACATGATGAGCATTTGAGGATTATTTTGCAAACCTTGAGAGAAAAGAAGCTGTATGCTAAGATGTCCAAGTGTGACTTCTGGTTGAATGAGATTGCCTTCCTTGGGCACATAGTGTCAGCTGATGGGATTAGGGTGGATCCCAAGAAAAAAGAAGCAGTGATGGAATGGAAGCCTCCCAGAAATACAACTGAGGTCAGAAGCTTCTTGGGGCTAGCTGGGTATTACAGGAGATTTGTGAAGGGATTTTCCTTAATAGCTGCTCCAATGACCAAGTTGTTACACAAGAATGTCGATTTGGAATGACAAGTGTCAGACCAGTTTTGAGAAGTTGAAGGCTATGTTGACAGAGGCACCAGTGTTAACACAGCCAGTGTCAGGAAAGGACTTTGTGGTCTACAGTGATGCCTCTCATAATGGGTTAGGGTGTGTATTGATGCAAGAGGGGAAAGTGGTCGCTTATGCTTCCAGGCAACTAAGGCCACATGAACAAAATTACCCTACCCATGATCTAGAGCTTGCAGCAATTATCTTCGCACTGAAAATATGGAGGCATTACTTGTATGGTGAAAAGTGCTATATTTACACAGACCACAAGAGTCTAAAATATTTGCCAACTCAGAGGGAGCTCAACCTTAGATAGAGGCGATGGATTGAGTTCCTGAAGGACTATGATTGTGTAATTGACTACCATCCTGGGAAGGCAAATGTAGTAGTTGATGCTTTGAGCAGAAAATCCATGACAGTTTTGAGATCATTGAATGCCCGTCTATCTTTGGTTCGAGATGGAGCTATTTTGGCTGAGTTGCAAGTGAGGCCAAACCTGCTACAGCAGATTTTAGATGGGCAAAAGGAAGATGAAAAAGTTAATGGCTATTATGAGCAAAATCTCAGGGGGAAAAGCAACTGACTTTGAGGTGAAAGCAGATGGGTGTCTCTACTATAAAGGAAGAGTATGTGTACCAGATAATGGGGAATTGAAAGCCAATATTCTGAAAGAGGCACATACCAGTGTTTATGCTATGCACCCAGGAAGTACAAAGATGTATCATGATCTGAAGCTTCAATATTGGTGGCCTGGTATGAAGAAGGACATAGCTGACTATGTGACTAAATGCTTGACATGTCAGCAAGTCAAGGCAGAACATCAAGTTCCATTGGGTTTGCTACAGCCTATACGCATACCTGAATGGAAATGGGATCGGGTCACCATGGATTTTGTAAGTGGTCTACCTCTCACCTAGAAGAAACATGATGCAGTATGGGTGATAGTGGATAGATTGACGGTCAAGACACTTTCTCGCGATTAGGACTGGCTACTCACTGGAGAAGTTAGCAGAATTGTATATCAGTGAGATAGTTAGACTGCATGGAATTCCACTTTCCATCATATCTGATCGAGACCCAAGGTTTACATCGAGATTTTGGAAGAAGTTGCATGAGTCCTTGGGTACACAACTCCACTTAAGCACAGCTTTCCATCCTCAGACGGATGGGCAATAGTAATCCGGGTAAATAATTGAAACCAATTGAATTAATACAAATATTGAACTAAAATGATAATAATAACATGAAATATATGTCAGGTCCTTGAGGATATGCTGAGGAGTTGTGTCATTGAATTTGAGGGAAGTTGGGATAAATACCTCCCAGCGTAATTTGCATACAACAATAGCTACCAAGCTAGCATCCAAATGGCCCCATATGAAGCAATCGTATGGGAGAAAATGTAGAACTCCAGTGTCTTTGGATCGAATTGGGTGAAGACAAACTGGTAGGCCCAGACTTGGTGAAACAAACTGAAGAGAAAGTGAAACTAATCAAAGCTAATCTGAAGGTTGCCTCAGATAGACAGAAATCTTATGCCGACCTAAAGAGAAAAGAAATAGAATATGCGGTTGGCGACAAAGTGTTCCTCAAGGTGTCACCATGGAAAAAAGTACTGAGGTTTGGAAGAAAAGGTAAGTTAAGCCCTAGGTTCATTGGCCCATATGAAGTCATTGAACGTGTGGGTCCAGTGGCCTATAGGCTAGCTTTACCACCAGAGCTGGATAAGATCCACAATGTGTTCCACGTGTCTATGCTAAGAAGATACCGCTCAGATCCTTCACATGTCATCTCCATGGAAGAAATTGAAGTACAACCGGATTTGACATATGAGGAAGAACCCATACGGATTCTGGCTCGGGAAGTGAAAGAATTGAGGAATAAGCAGATTCCACTGGTGAAAGTGCTTTGGAGGCACCACAACACCGAGGAGGCAACTTGGGAAAGTGAAGCGACGATGAGGCAACAGTTCCCTCAACTTTTTCCATCAGGTAAAATTTCGAGGATGAAATTTAAATTAGAGGGGAAGAGTTGTAACACCCTCCTCAGTAGCAACTCAGACATTCTCTCTGGTGACGATGTCGGTCCGGACAGCTAGAACGTTCGGAAAAATATTTAAACTAAAGTGAGGGACCATAATTAACTCAAATATTAATAAGAAAAATTTAGTAAAAATTTTAGAAATAAAATACAACTAAGTTAAATGAGCCGGTGCCCAAGCAATGGGTAACCCAGAGGGAAGTTGCGGTTCTCGCAACTAGGAGCCCTAGACCTGGGGAAAAATTCATAAAATAATTTTTGGGACTCCAGAAAAGGGTCATTGAGGTTATTATGGCATTAGAATGCCAAGAAAATATTTAGAAAAATTTTTCAATCGGTATAGATAATTTTGACCCGTTAAGCCAAACGGAGGGCATTTTGGTCATTTCGCCTTCAGAGGCGATTTTTGGCCGACTTGTCCAGTTGAGTAAATAATTATTATGATATAAAATATGAATTAATGTTAATGAAAAATTAATTTGAAGTTAGTAGAAAAAAAAAGAAAAGAAAATACAATATAATGCAAATTATGACATCATTATGATGTCATTTAAAAGTTTCCACCAATTACATTTAAACAACCATTTAATTAACTAATAAAAAGAGACAATTGAGACCAAAGAAATTAAAAAGCTATCAGCCATCTTCTTCCCTCATTCCAGCCGCACCACCATGGCCAAGGAAGCCTTCATTTCCTTCTTCATTCTAGCTTGAATATCTCACTAATCTTACCCAAAACCCTTAGGTCCCTTCACTAAAATTGGTCACCCAACCTTGCTAGAGTGTTTGGCAGCCTAGAAAAAGGAAGAAAGTGAAGTTCAAGCTTGGGAAAATTCTGCCCTACTAAGGTTAGTGCCTATTTATACATATATCTCCCTTATTCCATGTTAGAGACTTAAAATGAGTAAGAATTTGTAAATTAAATGAATTAAATTTATGTGTATGTACACCATGGATTTCGGCAGCCCTAAGGAAGGGATGAGATTGATTATTTTTGATGGACTTAGAGTGGACTAGAAATCATGTTTAAAGTATATATATATGTGGATAATGAATTAGTGAGTTAACTAAGGTATCTTGTGTAAATTTGAAATGGGAATTAGGGTTTTGGAGAGAAACTTGGACTTTGCTTATGTAATGGTGAGTGAACATTCTAATGGTCAATTAGTGACCATTTTAGGTAAGTTGGCAATAATTTGGAGTGAACTATAGCATTACAAACTGATTTGGTGTGGCTGCCTAGTGAGAGCAGTAGGTGTGGCTGTGAGTCCAGCCTATTTGGACAGCCATAACTTTGGCTGTGTAGGTTCAATTGGTGTTTGGCCAATTGGACATGAAACTAGACACATAATGGCACAATTGTGGTGAAGAAACCATGCCCAAAAGACCAAAGCAAGTGGACCAAAAACTTGCCCCAATCCGGATGTCCTGCAACTAGATTCTACAGAATGACCAAATGAACAGTAATTGTTCATTTGGCCATAACTCATTGTAGAATGGCCCAATTGACCAAAAATGAAAGTGGATAAATTTAATGAAATAATGAATATAACAAGTACAAAACAAGTAAGACATCGATACATTCAATACATATTTATTTTCTGTTATTTCCTTTTATTTTATTATTGCACCACTAAGCATTATTGCTTAGCGCGTTGCTTTTGCCACGCGTAGGTTCTGGAGATACTGACCGAGAGCCCAGTAGACCGCAGACTGGGTGAGACCTCCTGCAGCTCTGCATAGTGTCCGTGTCACCTCACCATCCTCAGTGCATTGGTAGGACACTAGGTTTCATTTTGGTATTTTGTAATTAACTTTTATTTCCTTTTGTATAATTGAAACTTATGTAATGTATTTTGATGGTCATGTAAATAATGAAAATTGTGGTTATGAATGGAAAATTTGAGTATTTATTTATTGTTTGTATATGAGTACCATGAGAAATGAATGTTTGAGTAATGGAAAGGTTGTTGAAAATCATATTGAGACTTTGTTGATGAAATGGAGTTGGGATTGTTTGGAAATGATTTTGGAAGTGTTTTTCACAGGTTCCGAAGAACTGTTTTCTCCATTTTTAGCCGGTACTCTGCCGGATTTTCTATAAAATTTTTGAAACCTCAAATAAATTATAATTTCAATAAATGACTTAAATGAATTATATTTCACAAGTTATATTCAAAACTATGATAAAAATTAATTAAGATAAATAGAGTGTTCCGGTACACCGTGTGACATAACTTACTCGGATATTTTGTAGACGGGTAAGGGGTGTCACATTTATGGCCAATTAACTGACCTGGATTCCTATACCCTGTGCCAACAGGATTTCAATTCAGGTCAGTGGCTTTGACTAGAAATTTAGGGTTCTTGCATTCACAATTTGAGGACAATGTCTAAAACAAAGTTGGAACCCTATTTCTTTTGTTCTGGAAAGGTATGGCTGATCCCAATTGGAGTTTTCTAGTGGAAGATGACTAAAGGACTGTTATAGGGTCAAGTGATCACTTTGGCAATTTCCAAAATTTGAGTGTTAAGTTGACCTAGCCAAATGACCTAGTTCCTTTGTTTCTGGGTTTTGGTCAAAATACCAATATTTATAGATCTATGTCTTATTGAAATTTTGTCACTGGTGAATTTTTGTAGACCAAGTTATGGCCTTATTACCAAAACTGGTCGAGTAAGCTCATGGCTAGCAATTTCTGGACAACATGGTTCTAGACAAATTTGTGTCTCAACTTGGGCCAGCAATTTAGTTTGATTAGAGGCATTTCTGGTCTCTATGTTCACCATAAAAGTTGTAGCCCTATGTCCAAGCTTTCCAATGGTATAAAATTTAGGTCATTTGGACCGGTATATAGAGAGTTATGACCAAATGAATGTGCACTGTTCATTTGTTAATTTTCTGGGTTCTATGCATGGTCATCTGGATTGGGATAGTGTTTAGGTCAAGTTTTGGATAGAATTTGAGTATGGTTTCTTCATGTAAAATGGAGTGTTTTGGGTCTGTTTTCACCTCCAATTAGCATGATACCAATTGGAGCAACACAAATTCAGTTATGGCTCAAAACTCAAGCTGGACTCAATAAGTCCCAAACCTACAGAGAAAAGCACTCCCAATTTTCAATTTCCTCCAACTCCCTTACTTCAATTGGCATACATAGCACTTCTATAAGCAACAATTTCATCTCAATTAGGTCAATTTCAAGTATAAGAAAAAATCCTCAATTCATTATCACAAACCCTAATTTCAAAGTTTCAAAACTTAATCAATTCAATCCCTATCACTTCCCACACATATACCCATACCAAGCATCATTTTTAAACTCATTTACATCATTTAAACACACCGAAGTCCAATAAATTTCTTGGCTGCCGAATTTCAGTGACCCCCCCAGAAAATTAACAAATGAACAGTGCACATTCATTTGGATTGGGATAGTGTTTATGTCAAGTTTTGGATAGAATTTGAGTATGGTTTCTTCATGGAAAATGGAGTGTTTTGGGTCTGTTTTCACCTCCAATTAGCATGATACCAATTGGAGCAACACAAATTCAGTTATGGCTCAAAACTCAAGTTGGACTCAATAAGTCCCAAACCTACAGAGAAAAGCACTCCCAATTTTTAATTTCCTCCAACTCCCTTACTTCAATTAGCATACATAGCACTTATATAAGCAACAATTTCATCTCAATTAGGTCAATTTCAAGCATAAGACAAATTCCTCAATTCATTATCACAAACCCTAATTTCAAAGTTTCAAAACTTAATCAATTCAATCCCTATCACTTCCCATACATATACCCATACCAAGCATCATTTTTAAACTCATTTACATCATTTAAACACACCGAAGTCCAATAAATTTCTTGGCTGCCGAATTTCAGTGACCCCCCCTATGTTCATGAATCCCTTTTATTTTCTCACAATTTCTACTTATTTCAAGTCACTTTCAAGGATTAAAAGAAGAAGGAAAGAAGAAAATCACTAATCTCTTTAATCCCTTTCTTAGGTTTATTAAAACCTTGAAGTTTCTACTCCTTATGGCTACCAATAGCTTAATCTAGGTGTGGGCTTAATTTTTAATAAAGGGAGTTTTGGGTTTTATGGGAAGAAAAGGGGAGAATCAAGCTTGGGAAAGAAAGAAAAATGGAGATGGCTATGGAGGAGAGTGGTTCGGCCATTCAGGGGAAGAAAACAAAGATGTGTTACTTTTATTCATTTTGTCTCATCTTATACTCTTTCTTATCACTTAATAGGTGTTTGTCAAATTTCCATTGGTCAAGTATTTTTAAATTATGTCATCACACATCATGCTTAGGTAATAACTCATTTACTTTTTGATTTTCTTTCTTTTCTTTTCTCATTTCCTTACCATAATTGATAATTTTAATTTATTTTATATATTTTAATCTCTCTTAATTTAATTGACATTTAGGTCAAAATTTCACTCTGAGGGTGAAATTACCAAAATGCCCTTTATTATGCTTGTCGGGTTATTTTCGTCTGTACCGAATAATAAATTTCCCTAATTTTTTTTTTGACATTTTTAATGTCATTTATACCTCATAAAACCTTTTATTAAGTTTCAAAAATTATTTTCTAGGGTTCTTCGCGGTCTGGGGTCGGTAACTGTCTTTGCCATTAAGGTCACCCATTGCCAGAACCACGGCTCATTTAACCCAGTTGTATTTTATTTCTTTTATTTTCTCTTAATTTTTCTTATATTTTCTTATCATTTATTCCATCAATTTATGTCTCCTCACTATAGTTTAAGTGTAGTTCCAGATATTTTGACTGTCCGGACAGACATTAGTCATCGGAGCAGTAGAATGTACCGACTACCTACGGTGAGGGTGTTACAATGTCACACCTTACCCCTCTGTAAGGCATAACATGATCCCGTAGAATACCTAATGAACTATCGAACTTCACCTACCGATAACTCATTAAGTACCCTACAAGGGATTTTAAAACAATTTTCTTATTTTTGATAAGTGGTGAGAATTTTCTAATAAGTATTTAAAACATTTAGTTAAAATTAAAACTAGTTAATATTTTTAGTACATTTTATTTTTCTGCAAATTTTATAGAAATTTTGACAGAGTTATGTCTGTATTTTGAGAAAATAGTTCTTCAAATACCTGTAAAAAGCACTTCTAAAAATTTTTCTCAACCACTACTTCAAATTCTCAATCAATCTCAAAATTCAACAGTCCACAATCAATATTTCTCAATTTCCAAAATTCAATAATCCTCAAAAATACTAGCAATTCATCTCATTCAAATTAAATAAAATAGGTCCACTCATATTTCATTAGAGACAAAACAATTTATATATATATATATATATTATTACAAAATTTACATCAAAGGAAATTCAAACTAAATTTTTATTACAAACTTCATACAAACTTTGTACAAGCTACTCAAGACCCATTTTACATGTCCATACATTTATGTGCAATACATACATCAAAATAAATATTTACAGGCGGGGTATAAATTATACCTGATAACTTCAAGCTGATAGATCCTTAATCCACAACAGCTCAGTCTGTTGCTCCTTTAGTCTCTATATCTGCGACAGCAATAAAAGCCATCGCTGAGTACTAGGACTCAGTGGTGCACAACATACTAAAATAATCTTTATGCAAAACTTAAATCACATTTATTCAAAAATTGACTAAATATGAGAATTAAATACAAATCATGAATTATGAGATTTTAATCCCAAATAATTTCATTTTTGAAGTATCAAATCACTTTTCATAAAATCCACAGTTAGTTCATGCCATTCGAAACAAATAGAATCTCAATAGCCAGAGGCTAAAGAGAAATCACATCACAAGGCTAGCTAGCTCAAATATATGGATATCCATTCACATCCTCTTCTACTGGTACACCTCAACACTTCTCCAGAGAAGGAATTAAAATTTGAAACTAATTACCCCTACTAGTCATGCTTGTGAGGTGTTCAAATATATGGTCATGACACTATGGTTTCAAAACTTATCTTAACAATTTGCTAAATATTGTCATTTCAAATATACACAATAACTTTCACAATTTAAATCAAAACATCATAAATAAGGTCACAATAAACTTTCAACATGATGTGAACCTTCAAGTAATTGGTAACTTGAAAACCCACATTCAACAATTAAATGAACAATATGGAAAGCACCAAATCAAGATGTGTGAATTTGAATCTTTGAACCAGCACAATCAGATTGTTGTGTAATTCAAAGAAAATATCAGAAATGGGATTCTTGACCTAATTCATATGGAGAATGAATAAACCAAGAATATTATGCACATTAAACCTTGCAAGATAGAATCTCAGCAAGTTAATGAGCTTCACAAGAACAAAGGCAACAGCCAATTTACTCACTAGAGGAGTAGAAACAATCTCTCATTAATATTCAAGTGTGTCCTCCACTCTCTCATTACACTTGTATTTATAGCCTCTTGGCTTCAAAACTAAAGACAAAAATATCCCTACTTTAGTAATAAATTGTAAGGAGCTTTAAGTCCAAACAAAAATTAATCTATCAAAAGACTAAAAACTCCTTACAAAAAGTAAATTTAATGCAGCAGCAAATAAGGGCATTTAAGTCCAAAAGAGAAGTGGTTATAACATATGGAATATTCCTTGAAAAAGGTGCCAGCAGATACATGCACATGGGTTGGATCTGGTGCATGCATGTCCACAGGTTATTCCATGTAATCTAATGCTCCACATGACACTTGGTCACTTCTAAGCATAATTTTCACCAAATTTAATCCTTTATATTTTTCTTCATGCCATTCCAGCTTATAATCCTTGCTCCTTATGATTTCACAAATTAAATTCTGAAGTGATTTAGCTCTAGCTCTAGTAATTGGACCTTGGATGAAATCCTTTGTTGTGGATGTAGCTTGATTCTCATCATTCCCCTCCGCTTTAAAAGGATTCGTCCTCGAATCTGTTCCTGCATCAACACAAGGAGATAAATCAGCAACATTGAAGGTGGCACTGACATTATACTCACCGGGCAAGTTTATTTTGTAAGCGTTATCATTAATTTTGGTCAGCACTTGGAAAGGTCCATCACATCTTGGTTGTAATTTTGATTTCCTTCGAGAGGGAAACCTTTCTTTGCGCAAGTGAACCCATACCCAATCTCCAGGTTGAAATGTGACTTTCTTCCTTCCTTTGTTGGCTTGACTAGCATATTTTTCATTGTTCTTTTCAATTTGAAGCTTGGCTTGTTCATGGATTTTCTTCACCAATTCTGCTTTTCTTTTTCCATCTAAACTAGCAAGCTCTTTCACAGGCAAAGGTAAAAGATCCAAAGGAGTTGAAGGATTGAAACCATACACAATTTCAGATGGAGAATAGCCAGTAGAAGAATGCACATTTCTATTGTATGCAAATTCAACAAGTGGAATGCAATCTTCCCATGACTTCAAATTTTGCTTAACCACAGCACGCAAAAGAGTAGTTAGTGTCCTATTTACTACTTCAGTTTGACCATCGGTTTGTGGGTGACAAGTGGTGGAAAATAACAACTTGGTGCCCAATTTTCCCCACAAAAACCTTCCAAAAGTGACTAAGGAATTTAACATCCCTATCACTAACTAAACTCTTAGGTATGCCATGCAACCTAACAATATCTCTAAAAAATAAATTTGCAACATTTGTAGCATCATCAGTTTATGGCATGGAATAAAATGTGCCATTTTGAAAACTCACAACAACAACAAAAATTGAATCATGTCCTTGTTAAGACCTAGGTAATCCCAACACAAAATCCAAAGACACTTGAACCCAAGGATCAGTAGGGGTAGGCAAAGGTCTCTACAAACCTTGAGGAAAAACTCTAGATTTAGCCTTAGCACACACAATGCACCTAGCACATACTCTTTCAACATCTCTTTTCATATTCGCCAATAAAAATGTTCCTTCAATACATCTAAAGTTTTGGCAACACCAAAATGACCCATTAATCCACCAAAGATGAGACTCATTCACAAGTAATTCACGCATGGAACTCTTAGGCACACACAATCTATTTTCTCTAAACAAATATCCATCATGCCTATAAAACTTCTCAAAAGCATTCTTTTCACACGCTGCATACACTCTAGCAAAGTCATCATCTTGAGATATAATTCTTTCACATATTCGAATACCAATAACTTTTCATAATGTAGGGCAAGAAGTTTATACCTTCGAGATAAGGCATCAGCAACCCACTTTTCTTTCCCATCTTTGTATTGAATCACTTATGGGAAGGTCTCAAGGAACTCAACCCATTTTGCATGGCGCCTACTCAACTTATTTTGCCCCTTGATATGCTTCAATGACTCATGATCTGTGGATGACAAATTGCTTTGGCCAAAGGTAATGTTGCCATGTTTCCAAGGCACGTACCAATGCATACAACTCCTTGTCATATGTAGAATAGTTTAAAGCTGCTCCATTAAGCTTCTCACTAAAGTATGCTATTGGTCTCTTTTCCTGCATTAAAACGGCTCCAATACCTATTCCTAATGCGTCACACTCAATCTCAAAAGTTTTAGAAAAATCAGGTAAAGCCAACACAGGAGCGGAACATAACATCTCTTTAATTTTGTGAAAAGCATCATCTTGTTTCTGTTCCCAAACAAAATTAACATTCTTTTTGACAAGATCATTCAATGGTGCTGCAATGGTACTGAAATTCTTAATAAATCTTCTATAGAAACTAGCTAGTCCATGAAAACTACGTACTTCAGATGCAGTCTTTGGAATGGGCCAGTCTCTAATAGCTCTAATTTTTTCATCATCAACTTCAACACCATTAGCACTAATGACAAATCCTAAAAAGACAACCTTTTCCATGCAAAATGAACATTTCTTCAAGTTAGCATATAATTTTTCCTTTCTTAACACATCGAATACAGCCCTTAAATGATGCATATGTTCATTCATGCCTCTATTGTAAACCAATATATCATCAAAATAAACAACAACAAATTTACCAATAAAAGCACGCAACACATGATTCATCAATCTCATAAAAGTGCTAGGAGCATTAGTTAGCCCAAAAGGCATCACTAACCACTCATATAGTCCATGTTTTGTTTTAAATGCAGTATTCCATTCATCACATACTTTCATGCGAATTTGATGATATCCACTTTTCAAGTCAATTTTGGTAAAAATACAAGCACCACAAAGTTCATCCAACATATCATCCAATCTAGGTATAGGATGGCGATACTTTACAGTGATTTTGTTGACCGCCCTACAATCCACACAAATGTGCCATGTGCCATCTTTCTTTGGTACCAAAAGGATGGGTACAGCACAAGGGCTCATACTTTCTCTCACATATCCCTTAGCTAGCAATTCCTCAACTTGCCTTTGTAATTCTTTGGTTTCTTCAGGGTTACTTCTATAGGCTGGACGGTTGGGAATAATCGCCTCAGTACAAAATCAATCTGGTGCTCAATCCCTCCAATAGGTGGTAGTCCAGCTGGCATCTCCTCAGGTAGTACATCCTCATATTCCTGCAAAAGGGAGACAACAACACTAGGCAAATTGGGGTCAAGGTCAGATGTGGATAAATAAGAGTCCTTAAACACAATTAATAACATTTGCTTGTTGGCAAACATGGCATTCCTCACATCTCTTCCTTTAGCATACAAGCTTAATTTTCTCTCCCCTCTTTCCGCACAGCTCTTCTTTTGTGCCGAAGATTCACCTTTTTCAAGCACTCTTGGAATGTTTTCTTTACTCTCTTTTCTTTCCTCACAACCACCCTTGTCTTGCTCACTCACAACATTTTCACTCAATTTCTTTTCACTCCTTCTTTTCTTCTCTGCTCTCTTTTCGGTCACTCTTGATTTTTCCTCACCCATTGCTTGCTTAAGCCTTGTTTGGTCTTCATAAATCTGTTTTGGTGTCATAGGTGCCAAAATGATTTTCCTTCCATTCATTTCAAAAGAATACCTATTTTTATACCCATCGTGGATCACCTTTCTATCAAATTGCCATGGTCGGCCAAGTAATAAATGGCCAGCTTGTATTGGAACCACGTCACACATAACCTCATCTTGATACTTTCCTATTGCAAAGGAAATCAATACTCGTTTTGTTACTTTCACCTCACCACATTCATTCAACCACTGCAATTTATAGGGTCTAGGGTGTTTCGAAGTCCTCAACCTTAATCTCTGCACCAAAATAGTACTAGCAACATTGGCACAACTTCCCCCATCAATGATGACACTACAAGCTTTGTCTTGGATAAGACACCTTGTATGAAAAATTGTTTCTCTTTGCAATTCATCACCAACATCCTCCTTTACTTGAGTATTTAATGCTCTCACAATCACTAGAGCACTTCCTTCAAAGAACATATTCTACCTCGCATCCTCCTCCCCAAGATGTGGAATCACTCACAATTTCCTCCTCTGTTTCTATCTCACCATTTTCTCTCATGACCATGACTCTCTTGTTAGGGCATTGAGAAGCTATGTGTCCACTGCCCAAACACCTAAAACACTTCACGTCTCTATTTCGGGTAGTAGTTGCAACCTCCTTTCCTTTACTTTCTACAAATTTCTTCTCCACCTTCTTTTCCTTATCCTTATCCTCATTTTTCTTATAGTTGCTAAAAGCCTTTTCCCTATCCTCCTTCTTCCAGTTAGACTTCCAAGATGAAGAAGTACCTGCATTTCCTCCAAATTTTGACTTGCTTTTAAGTTGCCTTTCTACCTTCATAGCCATGTGGACCATATCCTCCAACTCAACATAGTGATGTAACTCAACAATATGAGCAATCTCCTTGTTTAGCCCATTCAAGAATCTAGCCATGGTGGCTTCTCTATCCTCCTCCACATTTGCTCTAATCATAGCAATTTCCATTTCTTTATGATAATCTTCAACACTTTTAGAACCTTGAGTCAATTTTTGTAACCTCGATGTAGCTCTCTATAGTAATGACTAGGAACAAATCTCTTCCTCATTATAGTTTTCATCTCACCCCAGTTGCAATTGATTGCTCATAATTTCTCCTTCTACTAATCAACACTTGATCCCACCATACCAAAGCATAATCGTGAAATTCTCTGCTGCTATCTTTACTTTCTTTTCCTCTGAATAGTGATGACAATCAAACACAGCTTCTACCTTCCTTTCCCATTCAAGATACACATCCGGATCATTTTTCCCTTGGAAAGAAGGGATGCTCATTTTAATACTTTTGATATTGTCATCTACCCTATTCCTCTCTCTTTCCTCTCTTCTTATCCTCCTATCCCCATTCCTCCTATCTTCAGCTCTTCTCTCATACCTACCCCTTCTAGGTCTTTCAACCTCAAAATCATAGTTATCAACCTCATCTTCATCAGATTCAACTACGGGAGGTACAAGATCCCTCCTATTTAGCCTTCTCTCATTTTGCCTATCTCTTTGCTCCAATCTTTCCAACCTATCTATGATTCCATTGCACACAACATTCATTCTTTCAAATTGTTGTCTGACAGCTTGCATGTAGAATGGATTTTCACCTTCCCCCTCACTACCATCACCCCTTCTAAACATGTTTTCAGACCTGCAAGAAAATGGTTAGTGTAAAGAAAACACCTCACTCACTCCCTTACGTGTTTACACTCAATAGAGGACACTCCACTCGTGTTTAACTCAACAAGGCTTTTTCCTTCTTATGAACTCACCACTCTGTGCCTTTTACCTCTCTTGGCTATGTCCACAAGTTCTTATCAAACTCAAGTAACTCAAACCAAGACTGTACCCACAAAAATTTAACACACAATAAAATTCTTGAACGTGACGGATCAAAACGAGTAATCAAGAAAACAATAATGTGATTCAAGAAGTCAAGAAAAGAAAAGCTCAAGTATGGAAATGTAATGCAATAGGAATCAAGAAAGAAGACACCAAAATAAAAGAGTAGTAAGCTGGAAAAGAGACAACCTAAAGTAGAGATATTAAGCTTAAATATCCAAGTTTGCCACCAACTTATCACAATTACCAGTGATTCACACAATACACCAAGAATTGCATAAATTTAGGATCACCAAGCAAATGAGTGTATTTTGATCTGAAATTGAGTAGGCAAATGCAACCCAATCTCGACTAATTGTGCAAGAATTTCACGCTTTTCTTGACAAAGCTTACTATGTAAATCAAATATAATCGTGTCTGTGCAAAATTTTGGTTCCCCACACAAACGATTAAATTTTGAGTTGAAATTTAATTTGAGAATAGCTCAAATGTGGCACAAATGGCCTGTAAATTTTCAGAATTTCGGTGATTTGCTATGTGAACTTAATTTGATCGAGTCTGCTGTAAAATTTTGGTTCCCCACACAAACGGATGAATTTTAAGCTGAAATTTAATTTGGGAACTACTGATATGGGGTATAAACACTCGGTAAATTTTCAGAAATTTCTGGGTATATTTGCTATGTGAACTTATTTTGATCAATTCTGCCGCAAAATTTTGGTTCCCTACACAAATGGTTGAATTTTAAGCTGAAATTTAATATGGGAACTACTGATATGGGGTATAAACACCTTGTAAATTTTCAGGAATTTCCGGGTCTATTTGCTATGTGAACATAATTTGATCGAGTCTGCCACAAAATTTTGGTTCAGCAGGCAAACGATATCAAACAACCCCCAAAATTTACACCTAACGTCTTAAACACACCCAAATAATGCTGGTACAGTTTCAGGCCAAATTGGTAAGTCAAACTCAATGAACCAGATAATCTCTCATGCTTAATAACAAAATGAAGGAAGCAAAATGGATGGCTAGAATAATCGCTTTAGCTTGATTAACCCAAAACCCTAAGACAAACCCAACAAAACAAATTTTTAAACAAACAGGTCCAACTAAACCCCAAGAGCCAAATAGCAAATATGAAGAAGGTAAGAAACACAAAGAATAAAAAGCAAATAGAGAATCTACCTTGTTTGGACGTCCCTTTGCTCTGATACCAAAACTGATGTGAACCTTCAAGTAATTGGTAACTTGAAAACCCACATTCAACAATTAAATGAACAATATGGAAAGCACCAAATCAAGATGTGTGAATTTGAATCTTTGAACCAGCACAATCAGATTGTTTTGTAATTCAAAGAAAATATCAGAAATGGGATTCTTGACCTAATTCATATGGAGAATGAATAAACCAAGAATATTATGCACATTAAACCTTGCAAGATAGAATCTCAGCAAGTTAATGAGCTTCACAAGAACAAAGGCAACAGCCAATTTACTCACTAGAGGAGTAGAAACAATCTCTCATTAATATTCAAGTGTGTCCTCCACTCTCTCATTACACTTGTATTTATAGCCTCTTGGCTTCAAAACTAAAGACAAAAATATCCCTACTTTAGTAACAGCTGTAAGGAGCTTTAAGTCCAAACAAAAATTAATCTATCAAAAGACTAAAAACTCCTTACAAAAAGTAAATTTAATGCAGCAGCAAATAAGGGCATTTAAGTCCAAAAGAGAAGTGGTTATAACAGATGGAATATTCCTTGAAAAGGTGCCAGCAGATACATGTACATGGGTTGGATCTGGTGCATGCATGTCCACAGGTTATTCCATGTAATCTAATGCTCCACATGACACCTGGTCACTTCTAAGCATAATTTTTACCAAATTTAATCCTTTATATTTTTCTTCATGCCATTCCAGCTTATAATCCTTGCTCCTTATGATTTCACAAATTAAATTCTGAAGTGATTTAGCTCTAGCTCTAGTAATTGGACCTTAGATGAAATCCTTTGTTGTGGATGTAGCTTGATTCTCATCATTCCCCTCCGCTTCAAAAGGATTCGTCCTCAAATCTGTTCCTGCATCAACACAAGGAGATAAATCAGCAACATTGAAGGTGGCACTGACATTATACTCACCGGGCAGGTTTATTTTGTAAGCGTTATCATTAATTTTGGTCAGCACTTGGAAAGGTCCATCACATCTTGGTTGTAATTTTGATTTCCTTCGAGAGGAAGCCTCTTGGCCTTGACTCGGTTCCTCGGGTTCTTTCTTGGTATTCTTTTCAACTGAAACACACAATTTTACAGTGTTTCAGCACCATAACTTAGCATAAATCCAAAAATAAATTTAACTTCATTTTTACCTAGCTCTAACATGTTAAACTCGACGTTCCTTAAATTTTTGTGTTTCGGGTTACTATTCACTACACTATTTAAGTCAAATTGTTGACTTTTTAAGGCTTAATAGGTATGGGAATTTCAACTTCACGCACATACCACATTTTAGTTACTAAATTTGTTGGTTTTGGTTGTTTGTTCAAATTCTAAGTCTTTTTAGGCAAATTTGATAATTTTCAGTTTTGGAGTCTAAGGTTGCACTATTCCATTGGTCACTTTTCTGTTAGAATTTGGCAAAACTTCCTTCATAGAAAATGTTCCCTATTGTCTTAAGTTTATTCTCCTTTTTGAATCACTCCAATTGGAGTTTTGTAGCTCACGTTATAGCCATTTGAACCATGGCTTCCGGATTAGACACAATCTAGAATTCTAGGCAAGTTTTTGTATTGGCAGTTTTGTGTCACCAACTTGGGGTGGCCAAATGACTTAGTTAATGGCATAATTTGGGTTGGTGTTCTTCATGAAAGTTTTAGGTATATATCTCATCTAGCCACTGGTAAAATTTCAGATCATTTTGATCTGCCTAGCTCAAGTTATGGCCAAAGGAACAAACACTGTTCATTTGGTCAGTTTGTACAAAGGCAGACTGTGATTTTTCAACTTTGGTCAATTTGTTCACTAGGTTTTGGTCATTTTTTTGGGCATGATTCCTAAATGAAAATTGTGTCATTTAGTGTCTATTTTCATCCCCAATCGGTACCATAACAATTGGACTTGTAAAATTTCATTTTTGATCCCTCAAAGAAAATTTGGTCATGTTACCAACAGCATGACCATACTCCATCCGAATTTGGCCTTAACTCCAACCATTCCAACACACTTCATTTGGTCACAAATGACCATTTTTCTCTTTACATTAGGTCAAAAACACCATTTACAAGTTTCTCACATTTTTTTCTCTAACCCTAAGTGTCCCAAAACCCTAACATACTAACTTGTTGCATTTAATCACATTTAAGCATATAAACACAATCTTTCAACTCATTCAAGCATCCTAACATGTTTAACTCAATCAAACTCATGCAAAACATACCCCTACATATGCAGGCCGAAATTCACATATAATCCTCCAAAATTTATTTTCTTTTCCATTTTTCATAATTTCTAATTTCACTTAAACTAAGAACACATGTATTAACTAAAATTTTAATTAAAAGAACTAACCTCACTTTGATGTTCAATCTTTAATTTTCTTCTTCTTCTTTTTTTTTTTCTTGATCAATCTTCTTCTCAAGTGAGGTTAACAAGGTTTAACTAAGAGGATTACACTTCTATGGCTAAATTTGTGGTTCATTCACGCTAAAAAATGAGCTTTCATGGAGGACTAGTGAGCGAGAGAGGGAAGAGAGAGGTGGATGGCTAACTTGAAGAAGATAGACTTTTGTTTTATTTTTATTTTTTTTATTTTTCTATTAGTTTTTTAATTTAATTCTCGATTCCGAAATTTTGTTTTCTCCGATTTTATTTGACAGTTAGGTCAGGAGTTAGCTCTCGGGGTCAATTGACCAAATTGCCCCTCGCAGGTTCATCCCGGTTTGCAATTAATTCAATATTTCTTTCGGCTCCCTGACCTAATTATTTGACTGGCTTAACAGTTCTTTTTCATAATTTTCTCTTTTCCACTGTGTTCATAAGGTCCTAAGGACCGCAGCGTCACATTTTACGGTTCAAAATTTGAGTTTAAAATGACTTCGCAGTCCTTCCCAAGAAGGTCATCCATCGCTGTGACTCTCGGCTCATTTAACTTTATCGATATCATATTTTGGTCGATCCCCGAAATCAATAAACTTTGAAATCGATCCCCATCACCAAGTCTCCATTCGTTTCCGATCTCTCTTCATAGGGATCTAAACCGACACCAAGTCTCCTTGCCAGATGATCACATTTCCGATCTCTCTGCAAAGAAACCAAACCAATACCAAGTTTCCGTATCGCTCAAATCCTAACCGATCTCTTGAACCAATTATTAAGTCTCTTGGCCAGTTAATCACATTTCCGATCTCTCATCAAACAAAATCAAACCAACATTAGGTCTTTATGCCATCCAGTTTTGTTTTCGATCTCCCTTTTAAAATTTTATGGATAATCGTTTAATAAAGTTAAGGTTTTAATTCGGTTTAATGATGCTTCCAATCTTAAGTGTTCAAATCAGATTTCCAATTTTAATAATCTTAAGTCCCGTTCGGTGTTTATTCTTAGCTGATCTAATGCTTACAATGTTTTTTCGACCTCTTATACTTGGATTAATAATCACTTTTAAGTTTGATGTTCAAATTGGTTCAGACAGTCAAGCGCTTGTACAATTTAGATTCTTTTCGATCTCATCAAGTCATTGAACAAAAGAAAGAACTTCATTTCATTTCAAAATAAAAAATACAAGTCATTCGGCTGGAGGATCACCCCCAGCCTGTTCTACATTTTGTTCACCCTTTCTATCACCCTCAGCCTCCTCTTCGCTATCCTCTTCGTCTTGGGGAGCCAGGTCCACCATCCAGGAAAAGTCATAACGCTTCTTGAGCTCGGCCAAAAGGTCCCCGTGGGCGTTCACATAAGCACCGGCCTCCCTCGTCACTGCCTCTTCTTCTTTCGCTCTAAGTTCTGCAGTGAGGAGAGAGACATCAGCAGCTCGGAGCGCCCGAGCTTCTTCGAGAACATGAGTCTGCTCGGCTAATTTATCTTCATAGAATTTCATCCGCCCCTCAATTTCAGCTATATACTCTCGGGTGGATGAAAGTTGAGCTCGGGCGGAAGCCACTTCCTGACCCACCTTTTGGATCTCTTGCTTTAAATGATGAGCCTTTTCCCGGACGATATGTTGGTTCACCAAACTCTCCACGCTCAGGCTCATAGTTTGGGTCAGGATATCATTGAAACTGTTCGGGGTTAGCCTATTCCGGTCCTCCTGAAGGCAGATGGAGGCCCCAAAAACCTTAGCCAAACCCAGATTCTCTTGAACAGTTCGGTTCTTCTCCAAAGAGTGAATCAAGACTTGAGCGCCGCGGGAGAGTGTCCTCGAAGTGGGTTGGGAAGGACCCCCTTCCGCACTTGAAGCAACTGGAGGAGGTGGTGGCGGCTCTTCTTATCGAGGAGGTGACCAAACCACTTCTACTTCAGGGATCGGCAGTCCCGAGGGTCGGGACGAACCTCCCTGCATCTCCCCTGGATCGTGCCTTGGCGTCTAAGAGGCCTCGGCGTACTTCATCTCCCGCACTTTTCTGGAAACCTCTCTCTTCCACTTTTGGCTCTCCTTGGAAGCCTCGCCGCTCGCTATACCTGCACAAAGAAAAAGTCAGTGAATTCGCTAAGGCCCAAAGATCAGAGATATAGAAAGTACCTAGGCCGAGGTCAGAGAGCTGAAGCTCGCGTTCTTCGCTAGTAATCAGCTGCATTGTCCAATGATGCAGTTTGGCTGTCACCGCATCTAAACAGGAGAACTTCTGAGTGGCTGCCTGATCTTTCAGCTACTAGAATCCACCATGAGTTCAGATGTACTTGAGCTACACATACTTTGTGGAATTTCAGAACTTCCTTGAAGAAGTCATCAAGAGGAAACTGCAACCCGGCTTTTAATTGTTCTTCATATATCATGATCATATCATTTTCTTTGATGAAATGATCGGCTCGGAGATCACCATGGCATCTGATGAGTTCGTATGTGTAACACCCCTAAGTTCGGTAGTGCGTTCTGCTGCTCCAGTGACCAGTGTTGTCCGGACAGCTAGGATGCCTAGAACCACACTTCAATGAGAGTGAGGAGACATAAAATAATGAAATACAAGAAAAGAAAATACAAGAAAAACAAAGGAAAAATAATAGCAAAGAAATGTGATCAAGTTAAGCGAGCCGGGAAACCTAGCAATGGGTGATCATGACTGAAGTCACGGCGTGGATCGTTGACTAGCCTTGATCATGGAACCCTGGAAAACATTTTTAGGACTTAAATAGACCCTTGTTGAAGAATAAATATCATTAGAAAGATCAAAGAAAAATTAAATAATTAGTACAAAGAAAAGTTAGAAATCGAAAAACAGACAAAACCCAGACACTAAAAATCGAACGAATCTAACAGGGCATTATGGTCATTTGACGTCCCAAGTGTCTTTTGACCTAAATGTCCATTAATAATAACTAATATTACACTTAGAAAATAAAATAAATAATTAATTTGGTGTTACCTAAAGTAAATAGCTAAAATCAAGGGTTTAATGTGGGATTAAATGAAAGTTTAGCTTAAAATATGATTAAAATTGTGAGTGGACCACTAATGCATAAAATAAAAATATAATAGGGCAGCTGTAACTCCACTAAATCAGCTGAACTTCATCTTCCTCAAAGTGATCTCAACATTGCCGTGACTGACGGTGAGAGGAAAACCATGGCCATTTCTCATGCAAGCTCTCTTAACTCTCCATTTTCAACTCCAATCTCTTAAGTTCCTTCATGAAACTTTGTCTACTCATCACAAGGAAGAGTTTGATACTAAATTTGAGAAGTTTAAGCAAGGTTTAACAAACTCCAAGCATAAGGTAAGTTCATAATTTTGAAGATAGCTTTGTTAAGTTTTGTGTGCATGTTATGGGTGTTGGTTTTGTGAAGGAAATTTTGAAGTTAAATAGTTATTGAGATAGCCATTTTTGGACAGCCATGGGGTCACACATTTGATGATTTATTATGCATATAATTGATGAGAAATAATGTTGATCATGGTAAATTAATAACCTAGTGAATTATTTCATGTTTATATGGTGATTTATGCACTTGGATGGGAATTGGTAACTTGGACAGCACTTTGATGTTGAAGGACAAATTTGGGCAGCCTTGGGGACACTTGAATAAATGTGTATATTCATGGGAGTGTTGGCAGAATTGTGGCATTAAAGAATGAAGGATATGTGTATGAAATTATTGTGTAAAGTGTATGTGAGAATTAGTGGTGTTTAGGTGTGTATGTAATGGTATTGAGATATTGTAAATGTGAATTATATTTGGTGTGTTGAGGGTAATGTTAATCTGCCCAAAATAATGTTAATGTAAAGTAGATTATACTGTGGTTAATGTACCAAAACAGATTGGTAGGGAAGTGAACCAAATTGCAAGGTATATGTGTGTTTGAAGTGGGGTGTGAAATGCATATTGAGGGCAGTGTACATTTTAGCCCATAACCTGAAATGTGTAACCTCAATTGGTATGAGACCAATTTGAGGTGAAACTAGGCACAAAATGTGCCAACTTTCATTGAGAAACCATACCAAAATTATGCTTGCAAGTTGATGTGAAAATGACCAATTCGGATTAGGTACACTTGAGACCTAAAACTGACCATTTGGGCAGCAGTGAGTATTTAGGCCATAACTCACTCAAAACAGGTCCAATTGACCTGAAATTTTAACCATGAATAGTTAAGACCCATACCTACAAGTCTTATGAAGACACCAAAACCCATAAATGACCAGAAGCAAGTCAAAAAGCTTGCACAAGTTCGGGTCCAAAAACTGGCCGAACCAAAGTTGACCAAATTGACCAAAAAAATGACCTAATTGATGCCATTTGACCAGCAATAGTATAATGACCATAACTTGGTCTACTTAACTCGGATTGACCTGAAATTTTGCCCCGCGTGCAATAAGACCTAGATCTACAAGTTTGTAGTTTCGACTGAGACTCGAAAACCGAGGGAACTAGATCGTCCGGTTAGGTCAAACTAGTGTCCCGGAATCCAGCAATTTGCATTAAAATGCACTAAACAAGGAAATGACTTTGGTAAAACATACCGAACCTAAAACCCTATCGAATATGACATATTAATGACACTAAGACCTAATTTACCTAAAACGCAACGAGGGTCGGTATATTAGGTGATTAAGTGAATAATTGAGTTCAGTGCATTATTTACCAAACACCATCGATAGAGACAGTTTAAATTAGTACTGAAACACTTCAAATTGTGTTTCTCAGTTACCAAAGACTCAGGAAAAGGGAAGGAAACACTGAGTCCAGATCAGGGGGACAGTCATCAGAGGTTTGTGCACAACAACTATTTCTCTTGAATTTTTCAATTGAAATAAATATTGACTATTTGTATATTATTGTTTTAAATTGTGGAAATGTGTTTGATGGACACTTATTGATTGAAAAACATTGTGAATGGTTTGAAACTGTGAAAAATTGTTTCAATGATATTGATGGATACTTATTGATTGAAAAGCACTGCAAATGGTTTTTGTGGAAATTGAAGTGAATTACGAATTGTGTTGCCATTTTGTGAATGAAATTATAACTTTGGAAATTTATTGGATTCTTACGGATCATTTGAATAAAATGTTTGGAATTGTTTTGACTCACAATTGGCATGACACTGATAATATGTTCCTCCTCCATTAATGGGGTGAGTGTGATTATTCCTCCTCTTTGACTTATCGACCAGGGTGAGTATGATTATGTTCCTCCCTCTTGACTTCCCAGTCTGAGGTGAGTGTGGATGAGTACTCATTAGATAGCTAGCTTCCTCCCTCATTGATTTCGATTATTGGGGTGAGTATGTCTTGTCGTGGTGTACAACACGGCATATATGGAAAAATTTGTGTCATGACCTAAATTGTGTTATTGATTGGCAACATTGTATTATTCAATTATTTGATCGAATTGTGTTATTGATTTGCAAAACGATATTATTCAATTATTTGATCGAATTGTGTTATTGATTTGCAAAACGATATTATTCAATTATTTGATCGAATTGTGTTATTGATTTGCAAAACGATATTATTCAGTTATTTGATCCAATTGTGTTATTGATTTGCAAAACGATATTATTCAGTTATTTGATCAAATTGTGCATGAATTGGCAATACGGTATTCTTAAACTATTTGACTAAATTGTGTTATTATGAATTTTGATAATTTGTGAATTGGAGTTTAAATTCCTTATGACATTCATTGTCTTGAATTTAACTATGGTTTTAAGTATCCACTAATGATATGATTTATGAATTGTGATTTAAAATTGTATTTGGTTAATGTTGTGCACCACTGAGACATTGTCTCAGCGATAGCTTTTTATTGCTGTCGCAGGTAGAGAGATAGACAGGGCAGCAGACTAGGCTGCTAGTACCGCCAGCGAGAGATTTTGGGTATAGTGAGTATACCACATGTGGCATTTTGTACAGAATGTATATTCACTATATGTATATTTTGTTCTTGGTTTTGAGCAGTTGTAAATTTAAGTTGTACAGTAAAGTTATAAAATAATTATGAGTTATTTGGCTTGTAAAAATTGTGTTATATTTTTGTATCTTAGTCTTTGAAAATCACTGTGGATTTGACTTGAGAAATGTGTTGTGTTGATAAAAATGTTGGAGTTGAGATTTGAAAATATATTGAAGTGCTTTTTTACAGGTTTTCTGAAGAACTGTTTTGTCCAAAATACAAATGGCACCTTGCCAAAATTTTTACAGATATTCCAAATAAATCAAATGAGTTAGTTGTTTCACTTCAGTTCACCAAAGTCTTTCACACCTGTAAATAGTGCTCACCATCGTAAAAGAAGTAAGAAAAGTTTTTAAAATCCCTTGTAGTGTATTTAATGGATTATCGATGAAGCGGAGTTGGTAATTCATTAGGTATAATATTGTATCATGTTATTAGTTACAGAGTGGTAGGGTGTGACATGTTTTAGTGGTATCATATCAAAGATTTTAAATTATGTTATCAGTTGTTACTTGAATATTCTTTCTTCACGGTGCAACCGCTCAATATCATTGTTTGATACATACAAGACATTACATTATAAATATGCACTAACGGGAGGAAATCTCCTTGTGTTATTGGTTTAGAGATCTAAAATCCTCGCATTGACTATGGAAGAGGGTGATCGCTCAATCGATCAATCTATTGAGGTCGAGGTGCAAGGGGATGCCCCATGCCTACATAATGTCGGTGGTTCAAGAGCACCACCGCAGCATCGCAGCTTCTTCGATTCGCTCGAGACGGCTGCAATGTTCCAACAAATGGATGGTAATGTGCCTACTCAAGTCCCAATACAGACACGGTGGTACAACCACAGTCTTCTGCTAGACACAATGACAAATTGATGAAATATTGGGCTACATAGTTCAAGGATACAGTATATCCTCTGGAGGCATAAAAATGGTTAGTGAGGATGGATAGGGTATTCAATAAACTGAATTGCAGAGGAGCTTAGATTTGAGTACTCGGTATCTTTGCTACAGGGGATGCTTATGACTGTGGAAAACCATCCCCACCCGATAGAAGCTGCAGTGCTAACATGGAATGACTTCCTCAGGGAATTCAGGCAAAAATATGTCCCTGATGCTTATGTAGACCAGAAGCTGCAAGAATTCCTAAGTCTGAAACAGGGGGGCAGATCAGTGGCTGAGTATGAAAGGGAATTCTCCCGCCTAAGCCATTATGCAGTAAGTCTACTTTCTACCAGCAGGGAGAGATGTAAGAGGTTTGAAACTGGCTTGAAGCCTAGTATCAGATTACAAGTGGTCGGATTCAAACATAACAACTTCTATGAACTTATTTATCAAGCACTAGAATTAGAAAGAATTGAATCAAGCGGCTCTTGAGAAAAAGAAATCGAGAAGGCGTAAATAGAGGGAAAGTCAGCAGAACAGAGTTCTAGTGGTCCTACTGGAAAGAGGAAAAACTTTGGGGGATACGACAGAGATAGTAAGAAGTCCGGTAGAGATAGATCTTTTGGACAGAAACCACCTCGATCCGATCAGCCAACTCAACAGAAACCCAGAAATGCGCTGTCAGATCGACTTTGTGAAACTTGTGGTAAACCACATAGTGGGGTATGTTATAGAGCCGTAGGAGCATGCTTTAATTGTGGAGAGACTGGTCATTTTGCTAAGGATTGTGTAAATCCAGTCGCTCGGATCATTTACTACACCAAAGGGATCAACCCAAGTTTCTACCCCAAAGAGTTCACCATCAGTTAGTAGAGGCAAAGGTAGAGGTAGGGGTAGTACACCTAGAAGTCAGACTACTGTGAATCAGCCAAAACAGGGTGATGTTTCAACGAGAGTATACGCTATACGACAGAGAAGAGACTGAGACTTTTGACATCATTGCTGGTACTTTCTCAATTAGCAACTGAGATATATATATGTATTGTTTGACCTGGAATTTTCATATTTTTACATTAATGTTAGAACTATATGTTCTGTTGTTATTCATTTACAGAGGAATAAATTTTGACGCATTAGTGATTAACCCTTAAGATAAGGATTGTGATAATAAGTGAAATTAGTTTTGAAAGAGTTTATCGGCGGAAAGTATTTTCTAACACACCATAAATTATAAAGCTAATTAGTGAGCTTACTTAATGTAAGGCAAGAGGACGTAAAAGTAAGATGCAGTAATGGAATTGCTCTTGATAAGGGCAAGGAGGTTACTGTTAGAAATTGCTAATGGATATTGTAATCAGAATAAGATTCGAATATCAGTGAATTCAAAAAGAATAAAAGATAACAAAGTTTGATCTATTGGGATGTATCGTAGTAACTATGCAATGTTCTTGATGTTTATACTGTAAGCTGCAGATTACAGCACTGACTTGAGATTGTTGTGTAGAGCTACGTACTACCCGATAGTATACCTAGCTAAGAATAGTTACCAACGGCATCTGTTTTGGTATAGTTATGCCAGGACAGAATTTAATTGTTAAAAATAAGTTTGAAAATCCTACTTAGGGATCTAAAACTCAAAAGTTAAAATATCGAAAGGTTATAGTTCAGTACAAAAGGAAGTAAGTTATAGAACATTGACAGATAAAAAGAGTTATGGAAGTAGAGACTTGAACAGTTGATTCATATGTAACAAAGAAATATTCCGAATGTGAGGAAGACTATGGACTAGAATGGTCAGAGGACCAATGACTGATGAATGATTCTAACATGACCTCAAGGGTCATTCAAGAAGGAACGTGAACCGAAATATTAGACAACACAATAGTAAGAGGAGATTAGTATTATACAAACAAATTAAACGTGGTATTAGATTGTTAAAAGTCTTATACAAATTTGAGGAAAAGAAGATTATACGATCATATAGACAGGAGAAAATAAACGTATGACTATTGTAAGATAATTACTGGGTAAAATTTCATGGACGAAATTTATTTAAGGGGGGGAGAATTGTAACACCCCTAAGTTCGGTAGTGCGTTCTGCTGCTCCAGTGACCAGTGTTGTCCGGACAGCTAGGATGCCTAGAACCACACTTCAATGAGAGTGAGGAGACATAAAATAATGAAATACAAGAAAAGAAAATACAAGAAAAACAAAGGAAAAATAATAGCAAAGAAATGTGATCAAGTTAAGCGGTAGGAAACCTAGCGATGGTGATCAGACCGGAAGTCACGGCGTGGACCGTTGACTAGCCTGGATCATGGAACCCTGGAAAACATTTTTAGGACTTAAATAGACCCTTGTTGAAGAATAAATATCATTAGAAAGATCAAAGAAAAATTAAATAATTAGTACAAAGAAAAGTTAGAAATCGAAAAACAGACAAAACCCGGGAATACCGAAAAATCGGGAACGTAACCCGAACAGGGGCATTATGGTCATTTGACGTCCCGAAGTGTCTTTTGACCTAAATGTCCATTAAAAATAAATAATATTACACTTAGAAAATAAAATAAAAAATTAATTTGGTGGTACCTAAAGTAAATAGCTAAAATCAAGGGTTTAATGTGGGATTAAATGAAAGTTTAGCTTAAAATATGATTAAAATTGTGAGTGGACCACTAATGCATAAAATAAAAATATAATAGGGCAGCTGTAACTCCACTAAATCAGCTGAACTTCATCTTCCTCAAAGTGATCTCAACATTGCCGTGAATGAAGGTGAGAGGAAAAACCATGGCCATTTCTCATGCAAGCTCTCTTAACTCTCCATTTTCAACTCCAATCTCTTAAGTTCCTTCATGAAACTTTGTCTACTCATCACAAGGAAGAGTTTGATACTAAATTTGAGAAGTTTAAGCAAGGTTTAACAAACTCCAAGCATAAGGTAAGTTCATATTTTTTAAGATAGCTTTGTTAAGTTTTGTGTGCATGTTATGGGTGTTGGTTTTGTGAAGGAAATTTTGAAGTTAAATAGTTATTGAGATAGCCATTTTTGGACAGCCATGGGGTCACACATTTGATGATTTATTATGCATATAATTGATGAGAAATAATGTTGATCATGGTAAATTAATAACCTAGTGAATTATTTCATGTTTATATGGTGATTTATGCACTTGGATGGGAATTGGTAACTTGGACAGCACTTTGATGTTGAAGGACAAATTTGGGCAGCCTTGGGGACACTTGAATAAATGTGTATATTCATGGGAGTATTGGCAGAATTGTGGCATTAAAGAATGAAGGATATGTGTATGAAATTATTGTGTAAAGTGTATGTGAGAATTAGTGGTGTTTAGGTGTGTATGTAATGGTATTGAGATATTGTAAATGTGAATTATATTTGGTGTGTTGAGGGTAATGTTAATCTGCCCAAAATAATGTTAATGTAAAGTAGATTATACTGTGGTTAATGTACCAAAACAGATTGGTAGGGAAGTGAACCAAATTGCAAGGTATATGTGTGTTTGAAGTGGGGTGTGAAATGCATATTGAGGGCAGTGTACATTTTAGCCCATAACCTGAAATGTGTAACCTCAATTGGTATGAGACCAATTTGAGGTGAAACTAGGCACAAAATGTGCCAACTTTCATTGAGAAACCATACCAAAATTATGCTTGCAAGTTGATGTGAAAAATGACCAATTCGGATTAGGTACACTTGAGACCTAAAAACTGACCATTTGGGCAGCAGTGAGTATTTAGGCCATAACTCACTCAAAACAGGTCCAATTGACCTGACATTTTAACCATGAATAGTTAAGACCCATACCTACAAGTCTTATGAAGACACCAAAACCCATAAATGACCAGAAGCAAGTCAAAAAGCTTGCACAAGTTCGGGTCCAAAAACTGGCCGAACCAAAGTTGACCAAATTGACCAAAAATGACCTAATTGATGCCATTTGACCAGCAATAGTATAATGACCATAACTTGGTCTACTTAACTCGGATTGACCTGAAATTTTGCCCGCGTGCAATAAGACCTAGATCTACAAGTTTGTAGTTTCGATGAGACTCAAAACCGAGGAACTAGATCGTCGGTTAGGTCAAACCAGTGTCCCTAATCCAAAGAATTTGCATTAAAATGCACTAAACAAGGAAATGACTTTGGTAAAACATACCGAACCTAAAACCCTATCGAATATGACATATTAATGACACTAAGACCTAATTTACCTAAAACGCAACGAGGGTCGGTATATTAGGTGATTAAGTGAATAATTGAGTTCAGTGCATTATTTACCAAACACCATCGATAGAGACAGTTTAAATTAGTAATCAAACACTTCAAATTGTGTTTCTGTTACCAAAGACTCGGGAAAGGGAAGGAAACACCGAGTCCGGATCGGGGGACAGTCATCAGAGGTTTGTGCAAAACAACTATTTCTATTGAATTTTTCAATTGAAATAAATATTGACTATTTGTATATTATTGTTTTAAATTGTGGAAATGTGTTTGATGGACACTTATTGATTGAAAAACATTGTGAATGGTTTGAAATCGTGAAAAATTGTTTGAATGATATTGATGGATACTTATTGATTGAAAAGCACGTAAATGGTTTTGTGGAAATTGAAGTGAATTACGAATTGTGTTGCCATTTTGTGAATGAAATTATAACTTTGGAAATTTATTGGATTCTTACGGATAATTTGAATAAAATGTTTGGAATTGAATTGACTCACAATTGGCATGACACTGATAATATGTTCCTCCTCCATTAATGGGGTGAGTGTGATTATTCCTCCCTCTTTGACTTATCAGTCTGGGGTGAGTATGATTATGTTCCTCCCTCTTGACTTCCCAGTCTGAGGTGAGTGTGGATGAGTACTCATTAGATAGCTAGCTTCCTCCCTCATTGATTTCGATTATTGGGGTGAGTATGTCTTGTCGTGGTGTACAACACGGCATATATGGAAAAATTTGTGTCATGACCTAAATTGTGTTATTGATTGGCAACATTGTATTATTCAATTATTTGATCGAATTGTGTTATTGATTTGCAAAACGATATTATTCAATTATTTGATCGAATTGTGTTATTGATTTGCAAAACGATATTATTCAATTATTTGATCGAATTGTGTTATTGATTTGCAAAACGATATTATTCAGTTATTTGATCAATTGTGTTATTGATTTGCAAAAAGGTATTATTCAGTTATTTGATCAAATTGTGCATGAATTGGCAATACGGTATTCTTAAACTATTTGACTAAATTGTGTTATTATGAATTTTGATAATTTGTGAATTGGAGTTTAAATTCCTTATGACATTCATTGTCTTGAATTTAACTATGGTTTTAAGTATCCACTAATGATATGATTTATGAATTGTGATTTAAAATTGTATTTGGTTAATGTTGTGCACCACTGAGACATTGTCTCAAATGATAGCTTTTATTGTGCCGCAGTAGAGAGATAGACAGTGGCGAGACTAGGTCGCTAGTACCGCCAATGAGAGATTTTGGGTATAGTGAGTATACCACATGTGGCATTTTGTAATCAGAATGTATATTCACTGTATGTATATTTTGTTCTTGGTTTTGAGCAGTTGTAAATTTAAGTTGTACAGTAAAGTTATAAAATAATTATGAGTTATTTGGCTTGTAAAAAATTGTGTTATATTTTTGTATCTTAGTCTTTTAAAATCACTGTGGATTTGACTTGAGAAATGTGTTGTGTTAATAAAAATGTTGGAGTTGAGATTTGAAAATATATTGAAGTGCTTTTTACAGGTTTTCTGAAGAACTGTTTTGTCCAAAATACAAATGGCACCTTGCCAAAATTTTTACAGATACTCCAAATAAATCAAATGAGTTAGTTGTTTCACTTCAGTTCACCAAAGTCTTTCACACCTGTAAATAGTGCTCACCACTGTAAAAGAAGTAAGAAAAGTTTTTAAAATCCCTTGTAGTGTATTTAATGGATTATCAGTAGACGGAGTTGGTAATTCATTAGGTATACTACGGGATCATGTTATGCCTTACAGAGGGGTAGGGTGTGACAGTATGAGTTGGTCTGAAGGTTATATTCTTGGCTAGTCGTTTGCAGATCGGTTTCTTAAAGGATTGATGGTAGCTCATCTACGGGAAGGCTTTCTCTCCCTGAGGTATGTGTTCGTCTTAAGGGTACCGCTTGACCATGGGCTGGGACGAAGGAAGTAGGAGGTTTAGATCGCTTACTTGGTCCGACCACCTCAACTTCATCTGACGACCACAAGACGTGAACGGAAAGGGGACTCGCCGCTCTCTGACCTTCAACGCCACTCATTTTCAAAGAAAAGAGAAAATTTAAACTAAAAGAAAGATCAAAACCCTTACCGGAGTGTGATCGGTGTCGGAAGAACTTGAAAAAATAAGAGAATTTTGGAATCGCTCGTGAGATGCTGAAAATGACATAAGAGAGCAACTGGCTGACTCATCCCCTATTTATACCAGTCTGAGCATTTAATGCTCACAGTGCCCTAAGCGGCGCATCGATTAACGGGATTCGCCAGCTTTTTCTAACACGTCTCACGAATATTCTAGAAACTCCATAATTAAATAAGGAGAGATCGGCTAGTTAAAGACCGACAGATTAAGGTACATGTTTAGAATTACAGATCAGCTAAGGGCTATTCAGTTTGGAATCGGATCGGATAAACACATCAGAGATCGGAAAATAACCAATGCAATAATAATAAAATGATAATTGTCAAAACAAGATTTCATTTCCAAAAGGTCGGATTACATCATTTGGGCGAGCTCAAGAGATCGGATTACATTAAAGGTCAGATCACATCATTTGGGTGATCTCTGGAGATCGAATTACAATAAAGGTGAGATTACATCATTTGGGCGATCTCTAGAGATCAGTGGTACATCCTACCTAGTAAAGACCTATGTCAAAGCCTAGTTTCGTGGCTAAATCAAAAGATGTGTTTGATCAGGAAACCAGCCATCGACATCGGATAGATGTACAGCTCAGATGGGGTGACTATGACTCTCATGAGGATAAGAGAGGTCATCGTCAATGTTATCACTCGGAACCTAGCCGCGGTCGGGACACCCTATGTGGTGAGGAGCCAAGTGAACTTTGAAGGGCAGTCACCAATGATAAGAGGGAAATTAGTAGTCTTCTTGCCCAAAATCGATTTACCGATTAGATCGGTCGACCGACTCGAGATCAACACGATCGACATTCTCAATCTGGATCGGTAAATTAGTCCAGTTCTTTCTCTGTCATTAGAGGTGGCCATCGTGATTTTCTGATCACCGAGGTCATAAATTTTCAGTCGATAAACAAAGGGAACAGTCGGAAAAAGATCAAAACAGCTACCATGGCCGGCTTGTGGCCGGAGCGGCTAGAATAGGAAAAGTGAGAAAGAAAGAGGAGAAAATGAAATACGGAAGGATTTCCCGTTAAAGGTATATATAGAGAAGGTCTGAGCATTTATTACTAACAGAAAACAAAGCGGACGCCTCAGAAACCGAAGGAATAAATGCTTTGACTGAACCGGCCCGGATAAAGGAGAAGACTCAGGAATGGGAGAGATCAGGAGAGAGGGCCCGGCATGAGAGATAGGAAAAAGATCGTATTAGGAAGGTCAGAAGGAATGGGAGATCGAAAAGCAAAGAGAGAATAAGACAACTTCCAATAACTGAAGTCATAATCAGAGCCGAGGTAGTTAAAGCGTTGTAGACGAGATCAAATCTCCACCGCACGCCTCATTTGTAGAATCGCCCACATTACTGACAGGCGCCAGGACGTGTCATTGCAGTCCTGTACATCTCAATCTCCATCGTTGATCTTACTTGTAAGGATAAGTCCGGAGCCCTTGGATCAAAGAAGAAGACGACAAGACTGGCGCTTTTTATTCGCAGCCCTCGGATCGCTCTTGACAAGAAAATTTTGAGCCGTTAGATTAGAAAAGAGAAAGGACAAATATTCTGAAAAGGATCTCAGCCGTTCATTTTGATTCTCTTTAATTCCCAAGCATCAGATCATGTCCTTTAAAATCCAAACGTTCCATCCCCCTCAAAGAAAATCCTGACCCTTCATTGGGAGCACCCGATCCCTATAAATACCTGCATGAAAACTGTTGAACGGGGACGAAAAAAAGGGTGGTGACTATAGTGGAAAGGCTCTGAAACTTAATTCAGTTTTGCTACTCTGCTATTTTTAAGCTTTCAAAAATAGAAAAAACTTCAGAAACCAGTTTTCTAAAGTATTTTCTTTGAAGGGGTATTGAATACTGAAACTCTCTATTTTCAGTTCGTTCGTTACTCTGTGATACCCTCTCTTAATTTCAGTTTTGTCTTCATTTCCACTTTCATTTTCCAAGCTCAACCTCATTCAAACCCAGTTGTTGTCATTTCGCTTTAACTGCATCTTAACTTGGTATTCTTCATTCCAAAGCGAACATTAGTCCCCGGGCTATCAGCGCGCAGCTCTATTATATTTTGTGACTCCATAGTTAGTTCTATAGATTCGACTCCCTACAGGTGAGTGCCTATACCGCTGCTTTATCAAGTGCTCATTTTTATTTTATGTATTTTCTTTGTATTCATGTTCGTAATTTTCACCAAGTTTATGTTATGCTAAAGAACCCGCGAAGAAGGTTATTCTTGAGTTTACTTTTTGTTCATCAATTCATTCTTTCTCTGTTAGCCTTTGTTACTTTCAAATGTAGGTGTTCTGGTCCCGAGTAACGTATAAGTAGTTTGATAAAATGTTGGTAGCTGTATCTTAACACAAGAGTTTCTTTAAATAAATGTTCAGATAATAAATCAGAGAAAATTATGAAGTCGAACCACTAAACTAGCTCAAGAAGATGACTGGGTAAGGTGGGGAGTCGGAGTAAAATCGAATCTCAGACTAGCAAATGAAATAGAGCGAGTATTGCTAGCCGAAAGGTACTGGCAAGGTGATCACATAGGAGATCGATAAAAATTCAGTCTGGTATCCCCTATCTAGTCACAAGGTACCAATGAGTTAAAAGAAGCCTAATCCAGGTTCCCAGTGTCTTCGGAGGCCTGAACCCTTAGCCTAAGGTCCTCGCGCGATACGATCGTAACTAAATTTCAAGAGTGGGGAGAGTTCTTACCTGATCCTCATCCAAACCAAATAGGAGATCGGAGGAGAGTTCTTATCCGAGATCCTTTATCAAAACTCTAAAATTGCATATTAAAAGAGATCGGAGGAGAGTTCTTATCTGATCTTCAATCAAATTTTTTAATAATTATTTAAAGAAATCAGAGGAGATTTTTTATCCGATTCTCAATTAAAAGTTTTAATAAATATTTAAAGAGATCAGAGGAGAGTTCTTATCCGATATTCAATCAAAATTTTTAATAATTATTTAAAGAAATCGGAGGAGAGTTCTTATCCGATTCTCAACCAAAATTTTAAGAAACATTAAAAGCGATCGGAGGAGAGTTCTTATCCGATTCTTAACCAAAATCTTAATAAATATTAAAAGAGATCGAAGGAGAGTTCTTATCCAATTCTCAATCAAAATTTTAAGGAATATTAAAAAGAGATCATAAGAGAGTTTTTATCCGATTCTCAACCAAAATTTTAATAAATATGTGGAGATCGGAGGAGAGTTCTTATCCGAGATCCTTCATTCAAACTTTAAATAAATTATCCCCAGAGATCGGGAAAAGCCTTTACCCGGATTTTCTCAAATCCAAACTAAAATAGCATAATACGCAAAGTAACCCCCTAAACAAAAACTGATACACAACAGCAACTCACTAAGGGTCATCTCATTTATTTATGTATTTGGGTAACCCAAACCAGTGAAAAATTAAATATTCTCTTTTGTCAAAGGGATTAACATCTTCATTCTAACCCCCCCTAACTACCGATTTTAATTTATAAAGGGCATAATGTCAAATCTGTTTGCCCTCATAGAGGGACGAGGCGGGGTGCCTAACACCTTCCCCGCCCGTATGCGAACCCCGAACTTAAAATCTTTGTTCTCAAAGTGGTTTCATTTTAATTTATTTTCACAAATGGTTTTCTTTAATTTCCCTCAAAAATTAAAGTGGCGACTCCTCACTTTTTCCACTTCGATGAGTGCTTGTCCAGGAAATCGCAAAATACCTTGCGACAGCTTGGTGACTCCACTGGGGATTCCATTTCACCTTAACCCCGGATTAGAGGTCGAAAAGCAGATTTAATTTTATGCTCAAACTATAGTTAGGTGGGTTTAATTTACAAAATTGGAAAATCTGAATCTATTGATTATTGTTATTTTTACTAACCATTTTGCTTATCTCAATTGTCTTATTCCCTACAGCACTCTTCGTCTAAAAAAGAGGAAAGAAAAAACTCCCCCGTACTGGGAAGAGGTAAAGGTGTCCCTTCACACACTGAACACTCACACAATGTCCTCACACACTCCAGCCCTATACCCGGGCTTTCTTACCCTTTTAGGAAAATAGGAGGGAGTCATGTAGCGGTACCCGTGGGTTTTACCCTATTAGTATCCGTGAAGGCTTCTGCTCAGATTGAAACTCATTCTATTTACTGTGATACCCGTGGAACTCTCCCGTTAGTATCATGGTGATAGAATGGGGCTCTACTGTTTACAGTGGGGGTAATTTGGGAACCTGTGGCTTTTAGAAATTTAGACCTTGAGCTAAACCATCACAATAGCTGGAAGCCATAGCAAACTACCTCATAAGATAGAACTAGCCAATTAGGTAGCACCTAACCGGTACTAGGATTTTCTCGGTTATAGGACGAAAGGGACATGCTTGCTCTTACCCTGTTCTATTTGTGTTTTCTTATATTTTTATTTTGAGGGTAATCTTGGATCATACTGTTAGGAGGATCTGCACATTTTCCTACTTTGACAAATGTGTGGGTGTTACCCTGCCAATAATATAATTCAAAATTACCCGAATTTAACCTGCTAACAAGTTTTCTACTTTGGTCTTACAGAATTAAGGTTTGTAAAAGAATAAGCATCATTTTTAACATGGTATCCTTGAGTCAGTCGGCAGAAGAAGTTCCTAGACAAGAACAAAATGCTAAACCGTGGTCCAGACCGCCTCATAGTTTAGTACCCCTGCAAAGTGATGCCACCAAGGCAGATACTAGCCCGTTACCTCCATTGGACCTAAGTAAGGTTGAGGTCAGAATGATCGATCTCGAGGGTCTATCTAGTAGTTGGAGATCGCTTCCCGATCATATCAAGGCAAAGTTTGAGGAAAAATACGGAAGGATTGTGACCTTGATACGAGTCAAAGTCCAAATTTCGGCATTAAAGGCCATGCTGTCGGCTTGGAACCCCAAGTATGGAGTGTTCTCCTTCAATGATATCGATACTATCCCCACTATGGAAGAATATCAGGCATTGCTAGAAATTCCTTATGCGGTGCAGAATCGGATCTACTTACACCTTAAGCATAGGCAAACCTGGAAACGGTTCACACATATGTTGGGAATTCCCCCCGAAGAAGCAAAGGCAAGAGAAACTGTCAAAGGAAATGCACATGGATGGTATTGGACTTACCTCAGGATCGATACATGCAGGATGAACAATGGGAGCAAGCTTCATTAGCACTTGCTTTAGGGATCTATGGCTTGATCTTGTTCCCTGGGCCTCCGGGAATTATAACCGGCAGCGTTGTGGAGATATTCTGGGCAGTAGAGAAACAGAAAGTCAACCTGATACTGGCAATTCTTGTAGAGACTTTATTGACTCTTACTTACTGTTGTTAACAAGGCAAGGGGTCCATCAAGTGTTGTTCTCAATTGTTGCACCTCTAGATCATCAGTCACATGTGTCCTGTAGAAACAAAGGGGTTAACTTGGTATATTGACCAACCTCTTATTGAAAAGATGATCAGATTAGTAATCCGCCCAAAGGACGAGCTGTAGTGGCAAAGCAGATTCTGAGCTTCAACAGCCATAACTACTGTTGGAAGAAATTGTGGACGTCGGGTCAACCCATTTTGTTCAGCACAGGGGGTAATTGTTCAGTATCCCTAATTGGAGTGATTGGACACACAAGTTACATGCCAGCATTAGTAATGAGGCAGTTCGGCTCAACCCAGTCCGCAATCAGTATTGAAGAATACCACCAAGGTCATTTCTATCATGAGCTCGATAGTGAGGAAGAGTTGGAAGTAGCTCACAAATCCTGGGAAAACATCACTATGATGGAAAGGTCACCTAAAGGTCCGAGTGTCACGGGCGATTATCTTAAATGGAGGGCTGGCAGGGATCAAGGACACCTAACTGCAAATCCAGCCAAATTCGAAGGTAGCGACCCTCGTCGAAACATCCTTTCAGAAGAAGCTAGTGCTCATTTAGCCGACTCTCTACAAAAGGCGGATACCAAAAATCGGTAATTACAAGAACGAATAAGACAGTTGGAGGACCAACAGCAGATCCTCAAAAGAAAAGTAAAAGGGTTAAGGGAAGGAGTAAGGGCCGAAAAGACGGAGTTTGAGGAACAAGAAATGCGGTGGGAAGAGGAAAAGAACTCTCTCCAAGCTAAAATGAAAGAAGCAGAAATACAGAATGGCAAGCTTCAAGAGAAAATGAATTACCAGGAGATACTCATGGAGGAGTATAAACAATAAAGCAAAAAGAAGAAGCTTGAACTGAAGGAGCAAGCACAGCTTATCAATGATATCCTAAGAGAATGTGCTAAAAAAAGGAAGGAAAAAGAAAGACAAGCCACTCTCTATCATGAGCTAAAGGAAAATGTTGACCAACTAGAGAGAATGATGGCACAGGGGAAACAAGAACTCTTACCTGAATCTGAGTATGCTCTAAGAATATTCAACCCAGCCAGACAAGAAGAAAGGCTGTATGAATATCTCAGGAAATGTCATTACATTATTAAGAATCTCCCTGAGCCTAGGCCAATGTAAAGAATGCCATGTATGAATTATTCGATTAATGGAACAACTTTAGGCCATTGTTTAGCAAAATTGTGAATGAATAGTATGACTCCCTTAGGAACCCCCTCGCTAGGGTTATGCGAAAAATTGGATGTGACATATGGACAGGTATCATAGATGCTCATTCAATCCAGTCATTCACCGTCGAACTATCGAACGATGCCATGATAAAATTGATGCAATTATTCTTCAACAGATTTCATTTTTGGCTCTCAGATGCCACTGTATCCTTTGTCCAAACCAGGACCTTTAATTTTTTTACAAAATTCAAAATTCATTAAAAACTTTTTTACTCCCTATAGAAAATCAAGATTGCTTCAAATAAAGCAAGCCTGACCAGACATGCAGTTTAACCCAGACGAGTGTACTTAACGAGGTCACGAACAAGAAGGCTAATGGAAGACCAGGAACAAGTCCAGAACCTACAAGGACAAGTGTCCGAATTGAAAGACTAGGTCTTAGAGCTCATGAGACTTAAGAGAGATGTCTCATAATAAGCCTACCTCAGAGCCTAACTTACCACTACCTCCCCCACCTCTTACAACGGTTGATTCTCATCATGCTTCAACCTCTTTCACCTTTCAGCCACCTATTCCGGATCCGACAATCACCGTCAATCCGGCTCCCCTGAATAATGACCCACCTTTCTCCCATTACCTGACTGTCCCAAATGCTGAGCCATACCCTTCAATCCTGATCCCTCCGGTTCATTCCACCCCTCATTTCCCAACTGGGGGAGTATTTCATGCAGTAGGAGGAGAAAATAAGATGAGAGGAAATGATAAGTTGTCCGCTCTAGAAGAGAGATTAAGAGCAATAGAGGGACTGAACATGTATGGTTCAGTTGATGTGGCGTCACTAAGATTGGTGCCTGATGTGGTGGTGCCGCCTAAGTTCAAGGTCCCGGACTTCGACAAATACACCGTGAATTCAGACCCTTGCATTCACCTGGCCACTTACATTGCCAAAATGTCCGCCCTGATGGAAGACGATAGACTCCTGGTTCACTTCTTTCATGAGAGTCTCTCCGGGGCAGCCTTGAGGTGGTGTATTCAGTTGGATAGGAGCAAATTACGCTCCTGGAAAGATTTGGCTAACACTTTCCTGAAAACAATACAAGTTCAACTGCGACATTGCCCCCACAAGGAGAGACCTCTAAAACCTGGTGCAGAGAGACAGGGAAAGTTTCAAAGAATATGCCCAGAGATGGAGAGAGAAAGCCGCAGAAGTATATCCTCCAGTGACTGACAATGAACTATGCTCTTTGTTCATTGAGACATTGAAGGCACCTTATTTTAATCTGATGATTGGGAACACCTCCAATAGCTTCTCGGACATCATCCAAGCTGGCGAGAGGATAGAAGCTAACTTAAGGATGGGATGACTGCAAGAGTTGACTGAGAATCCTGCAAAGAAAACTGCCAGTTTTGGCAAGAAGAAAGAGGGTGATGTGCATTCCATCACCCGACAGAACACCCAATCTTCATTACCTCCAAATAACTACCGGCCATATCCTCCCCCTCATGGCCCAACCATTGCAAATATTCCACCCCCTCTCCTAAATTATCCTCACCCACGCCCACAGTATCCGCCACCGTAAACTTACCAGCCCGGACCACTTCCACAACCCACTCAACCCAGACCACCTCAAAATAACCCAAGGCCCCAAAGAAACCCTGATCCACCTCTTCCCCTCCCACTCAGTGAAATATACCGATACCTCATCGGTATAAATCAAATAGTGCCGATTCCCCTTGACCCAATTCAGCAGCCATATCCCAGGTGGTATGATACCGGTGCCCGGTGTGAGTATCATGGAGGGGCACAGTGGAACTCTACTGATAATTGTGGAGCACTCAGGGGAAGGGTGCACGCTCTAACTAGAAACGGGTGGCTGAAATCGAAGGGAATGGCTCCCTCCCCAATGTCACCTCAAACCCATTGCCCAATCATAGTACGGACAATAGCGCGAATATGATAGATTTGGAAGGAGAAGGGTCAACCTTGGAGGTAGATCAACTGATTCCTCACTTTAAGGAAATTTTTACAATAGCAGTAAGGGAAGGATACCTCTACCTAAACGCCAGAACCTGAAGACTGTAACACCCCTCACCCGTCTATAGTGTCGCCGAGCAAGGCGTGCTACACAGCGTGCCGGAACACCTGAATCTTATCTGATTTCATTACAGTTCTTGATTTATTTATTCAAAAACTTTATTTATGGTTTAGGCTATTTTTACATTTATCAAAATCTAACTACTTTAGAAATTTCAAAAAAATTTAAACGACAATCCGACAACGTGCTGGCTGTAATTTGGACTAACAGTTCTTCTGAACCTGCCAAAAACAATTTCAATATATACTCAATTTCTCAAACTTAATAGTCTCAAAAATTTTCAAGCATAATGTATCTCAATACAGTATCTAGATTTCTCAGAAATCTCATCAGATTTTCAACATCTCAATACTCACAAGTACAATCTCATTATAACTAAAACTCAATTCACATATTAAAATACTTACTTTGAGTAGCTTCCATAATTCATAGGTTAATTATATGAGTTTATTTTATACAAGATATACAAATAATTTACAATGTACTAGGAATGAACAATATACATAACATGTATAAAATGAGCCCTATCTACATGCATTGCCGAGGAGGTGACAATCTTGAACTCTTCTAACACTTCTGCAGATCTGGACTCCAAAAATCTCAGTCGACAGTCTACTGGTTTTACCTTCAGTACCTGCGCGAGGAAGCAATTCCATCGCGCTAAGCATTTCTGCTTAGTGGTGCAATAGTATAACAAGAAATAATATATACAAATAAAGAAAGAAATAAATCATAATTCGAATACTCAGGAATCAATTTAATTTGGTATGGTATTTCTAGTATCAATAATCTTATATACTAGTTTGTTCCTCTTTGGAAGTGCTTAGTTTATAACTTTTCAGTAATATTACCCAGTATACAAATTATTCTAACTATATTGTATTTCAAGTCTCTACGGTTCTACAATTTATATTTTTGTTATGTTTCTTTTGCTAATCTCTTTTACTCATTCATTCAATACTTAATTTAACTGTACTGAAATTTCATCATGCTTAACTTAACTGTCGGAATTGAATAATATTTTAATTGACTGCCCATATAGCCTATACGCTGACTAGACTGGATAAACGGATATACTAGCACTGGGTACCTAGTACCTCGGGCCGTCACAACATTGGTCACAAAGTATCTCCCGGTGTGCAAATAGTGTGGCTAAAAAGCCATATAATCAATCAGGCATTAAGCCGAGCATAATAACATAATCTGTATAGCCATAGGCTATTAAAATCATAGTATGGCATAATAAGCCATAAAACACAATATGACGTAAAGTCATTTACAGAATAGCTGTCAAAATCCTATTGGCATGCCAACCTATCCAAACTAGTCAACTAGGCAAATTAGGGCATATTACAATTTACATATTTAATTCTTTATTCATAGGGTTTATACATCTTTATGCCTTTCACTGGTCAATAAAATTATTGACCTTTTTATGCATCATGGATAGGTTGATTCTAGCATCAACATGTCATAATTTACAATTCAATATCTTGTCAATATAATGCAATTTACCCTTTTCACAAGTTGGCATTCATTGCCAAATCACTTGAAGCATCATTTTATGTAATTACCAATTTGCAATTTTAGTGTGCTTGATTGGTCTAGCTTAAAGTCCTATTTCCCTTAGTTTTTAGCTTCTGGTCAAAGAAGCAAAATTGTAGCTCTATGTCATATTGCACTCGGGGCAAAATTTCAGGCCATTCTGTGTTGTATAGACCAAGATATGGTCAATTTACTAAAGCTGGACATATTGCACATTTGGTGCAAAATTTGGTCAATTTCTCAATTTTTGTGTGCTAGATTTGTCTAGCTTAAAGTCCTATTTCCCTTGGTACTATTCACTTCAATTCATTTCATTCGTGAACATATAATGTTGACCCTTGATGTACTTTACGTGAGTCAATTCTAATGTTACCAATATGTCACATTTTATAGCCCGTTAGTGTTGGTATATGTTACCACTTTCATTTCCAAGTGTATTGCATTTTATTGCAATTTATCGGATTTCGGTGTACTATTTTGACCTAGCCGGACGACATAGTTCCCTCGATTTTCGGGTTTTGGTCCAAACTACAAACTTGTATGTCTATGTCTTATGGAACGTGGGACAAAATTTCAGGTCATTCTGAGTTATGTAGACTAAGTTATGGTCATTTTACTATTGCTGGTCAAAATGTATCAAAATTGGTCACTTTAGGTCATTTTAGGTCATTTTAGGTTCGACCAGTTTTTGGACCCGAATTTGTGCAAGCTTTTTGACTTGCTTATGGTCATTTCTGGGCATGGGTGTCTTCATAAGACTTGTAGATATAGGTCTTAACTATTCATGGTCAAAATTTCAAGTCAATTGGACCTATTTTGAGTGAGTTATGGCCTAAACACTAACTGCTACCCAAATAGTCAGTTTTCAGGCCTTAAATGCACTAATCCGGATTTGGTCACTTTTTAAGGTTAGTTTCTAGGCAGAATTTTGGCAACATTTCTACATGAAAGTTGGCCTATTTGGTGTCTAGTTTCACCCCCCATTGGCCTCATACCAATTGGGTTCACAGTTTGGCACTTATGGCCTAATTTAGGTACTGCCTTCAATACACAACCTGCACAAAGCACATACACTTCCAATTTTATATTCCTTCTCCTCCTCATTACTTCAATATTCAATCAATAACACTTCCATATATATATATATATATTGTACACAATTCCAGCAAGAATTCTGGGCAGAATACTCAAGTGCACAAGGCACACAATACACCATTAAACTTCAACATTTACATCCACCCAAATTCAATATACATCAACACTTATGTTACACAAACACTTCCATTTTAACTACACATGCTGCCCACAATTTAATACCATAACATCTCATCAATATATTACATAAATTCACATACAATTTCATAACATTATAGGCTGCCAATTTTAAGCTCAATTGTCCAAGTCTTTAAAATTTTGTTCAAAACCCACTTTCACATTTTCAACCTCACATGTACGCTTACAATTAAATTCTACCACTTATAATCACATAAATTGAGCACCATTAATCAACAATAATATGCATAAATTAACCATTTTCATGCTTCTCAAGGCTGCCCCAATTCAACAATTATCCAAGGTCTTCAACAATTCTTTCAAACTCCTAATTGAATTACTCAATCTCAACATACACATAAAGTTAATTTGCTAGGACCTCTAATTACCTTAATCAATATCATTTCCCATCAACTACATGTAAAGATAATTCAAACCTCTTTAGGTTCGATGGCTGCCAAATTCAATCACCATTAAATATTCATCCAATCCTTCCAATTTTTCAATAATTCAACTCATCTCAACCTTAGTACAAAGTTTAATTAAGTGAGGCAAGGAAAACTAGCACTAACCTCAACTTGGGCTTGATTAAACTTCACCAAAGCTCCTCTTTCTTGCTTCCTGCATGCTGCCCATGATGTGTAGAACAAGTTTAATGAAGGACTCTTGAAGAAATGATGGCTTGATCATAGGTGGATGAAGGCTTGTATATTGGGCGGCCATGGATGAAGCTTGGAGGATTTTTAATTCGGCAAAGAAGAATGGAGAAGATGAAAGTGATCAAATGGCTATCCACTTTGTCCTCAAGTGAGCTTTTATAGTCCACTAAGTGTCCACTTAGTGCTCCACTAATTAATATTAACATTATAATAATCCAAGTTTTCCCTAATTGCACTAATGTTCTGATTTTCCTTTAATTTACATTAAGTGTAATATTTCTTATTTTCATGACATCTTCAAAGTGTAATATCATTTATTTTTAATGGAAATTGAGGTCAAAAGGCAACTCTAGGTGTCAAAGGACCAAAATACCCCACTGCAGGTTATATTCCCGATTTTTCGGTAACATCGATTTTTATCTATTTCTCGATTTTTCATTTTTCTTTGTACTAATCTATTAATTTTTCTTTGATATTTCTAGTGTCAATTACATTTCAATATACCTTTATTTACGTCCCGAAATTAAATTCTGAGGGTTCTCTGCGATCCTGGGGTCGGCAACGACCTTCCCAGTGCGGTCACCCATCGCTGCGGTGCCGGCTCGTTTAACTTAGTTTCATTTTCTCTCTTTCATTTTTCTTTAATTTTTCTTGTATTTTATTTTTATTTATTTCATCATTATATGTCTGTTTACTATCACCAAAGTGTAGTTCCAGACATCCTGACTTGCCTGGACTGACATCAGGTCATCGGAGCAACAAAACGTATAGAACACATACAGTGGGGATGTTACAACTCTTCCCCTCTAAAAAAGAATTTCGTCCTCGAAATTTACCTGATGTGAAGAGCTGGGGGAACTGTTGCCTCATTGTCTCCTCGCTCTCCCATGTTGCCTCTTCCGTGTTGTGGTGTCTCCATAGGATTTTCACTAGTGGAATTGTCTTTTTTTCTAAGCTCTTTTACCTCTCGGGCCAAGATTTTAATTGGTTCTTCTTCATATGTCAGGTCAGGTTGTACCGCAATTTCTTTTGCTGAGATGACATGTGAAGGATCTGATCTGTATCTTCTGAGCATCGAGACATGGAACACATTATGTATCTTGTCCAGCTCAGGTAGTAAGGCTAATCGGTAGGCTACTGGTCCCACACATTTAATAACTTCATATGGGCCAATGAACCTAGGGCTTAATTTTTCCTTTTTCCCGAATCTCAACACTTTCTTCCACGGTGATACTTTGAGAAATACCTTCTCGCCAACTTCATACTCAATGTCTTTTCTCCTCAAGTCAGCATAAGATTTCTATCAGTCCGAGGCAACTTTCAAATTGGCCTTTATCAGTTTGACCTTTTCCTCTATCTGTTTTATCAGGTCTGGCCCCACTAGCTTATCTTCATCCAATTCAGTCCAACATACAGGTGTTCTGCATTTTCTCCCATACAGTGCTTCATAAAGTGCCATTTGTATGCTAGCTTGATAGCTATTATTATACGCAAATTCTATCAGTGGAAGGTATCTGTCCCCACTTCCCTCAAACTCAATAACACAACTTCTCAGCATATCCTCGAGGACCTATCACACATATTCAGTTATTACTATCATTACTATCAGTTTATTGTTTGCAATAACTCAATGAGTTTCAAAATTTACCTAGATTATTCTTTCTGACTGTCCATCCATCTGAGGATGAAAAGACGTACTAAAATGGAGTTGTGTGCCCAAGGATTCTTGTAATTTCTTCCAAAATCTAGATGTAAAGCTCGGGTCTCTATCAGATATAATGGAAAGTGAAATTCCATGTAGTCTAACTATCTCACTGATGTACAATTCTGCTAGCTTTTCTAGTGAGTAGTCAATTCTAACTGGCAGAAAATGTGCTGATTTGGTCAACCTATCCGCAAATCACCCATACTGCATCATGCTTCTTCTGAGTGAGAGGTAGACCACTAACAAAGTCCATAGTGACTCGGTCCCATTTCCATTCAGGTATGTTTATGGGCTATAACCAACCTGATGGAACTTGATGTTCTACTTTGACTTGCTGACATATTAAGTATCTAGTTACATAGTCAACTATGTCCTTCTTCATACCTGGCCACCAGTATCGGAGTTTCAGGTCATGGTACATTTTTATGCTTTCTGGGTGCATAGCATACACATTGTTATGTGCTTCTTTCAGAATACTGGTTTTCAACTCTTTATCATCTGGTACACATACTCTTTCTTTATAATACAGGCACCCATTTCTTTCACTTCATATTCAGTTCCTTCCCCTCAATGATTTTGCCCATAGCAGCCATTAATTTCTCATCTGTCTTCTGCCCATCCTATATCTGTTGTAACAAATTCGGCTTCACTTGCAACTCAGCCAAAATAACTCCATCATGAGTTAAGGATAGTTGGGCATTCAGAGATCTTAATGCTACAATAGATTTTCTACTTAAAGCATTAGCGACTACATTTGCCTTCCCAGGGTGATAGTCAATCACACAATCATAATCTTCCAGGAATTCAATCCATCACCTCTGTCTCAAATTAAGTTCCTTCTGGGTTGGCAAATACTTCAGACTTTTTATGGTCTGTGTATATGTAGCATTTTTCTCCATACAAGTAATGCCTCCATATCTTCAATGCGAAGATAATTGCTGCTAACTCTAAATCATGAGTAGGATAATTCTTTTCATGTGGCCTTAACTGCCTGGAAGCATATGCGACCACTGTCCCTTGTTGTATGAGTACACACCCTAACCCATTGTGTGAGGCATCACTATAGACTACAAAGTCTTTTCCAGACATTGGCTGTGTTAACACTGATGCCTCTGTCAACATAGCCTTCAGCCTCTCAAAACTGGCTTGACACTTGTCATTCCAGTGAAATTTCATATTCTTGTGTAGTAATTTGGTCATTGGAGCATCTATCAGGGAAAATCCCTTTACAAATCTTCTATAATATCCAGCTAACCCCAAAAAACTTCTGATCTCAGTTATATTTCTGGGAGGCTTCTATTCCATCACTGCTTCAATCTTCTTGGGATCCACTCTAATCCCTTCAGCTGATACTACATGTCCAAGGAATGCAATCTCATTCAACCAGAACTCACACTTGGACAATTTAGCATACAATTTCTTCTCTTTTAGAGTCTGCAGAACAATTCTCAAATGCCTACATCATTCCTTTCTGTCAAAAATATTAAAATACTGATAAGACGCCACATCTATGTCCAAATATCTTCATCCTAAAGGTGTTCTTTCTAATTTATAGCCATACTGAATTCTCAAAGCTTATAGCAATTTTTGTGGTAATGGTAGTCCACATTAGTGTAACCGAGTCATTGACTCTAGCTACTTTAGAAGTATAGTTTTTCGATAGGCTAGTTCTGAAGTTTTAAATTTCTGACTAGAATTTTCACATTTATTTCCCGTAATAGTACTCTATTCAGGCGTAACTGTATCAAATTCTAGATTACTTTCAAATATTCTTAGTTTATTGTACCACGAGGAAGCACGTAGCTTTACAAAATAATCCCATGTTGGTACTGTAATCTGCAGCTTACAATACAAACATCGAGAATATTACATAGTCACTACATTATATGGTACTGTAATTTGCAGCTTACAATAAAAACATCGAGAATATTACATAGTCACTACATTATAACCTCATGAACTAGGTTTTCTACTTCTTTTTCTAATGCCCTCTGCAACTCTGAGTCAATATCTTAACTTTGAATAATCAAAAGTAAACAGATCTGCATAGTGTCACCTCGACTCTTATGAATGCAATGCATGTATGCACACTATCTTTCCACTTATCTTTGCCTAGGAACGCCTAAATCGTTCTCTGATACCACTAAATGTAACACCCCTCACTTGTCTACAGTGTCGCCGAGCAAGGCGTGCTACACGGCATGCCGGAGCACCTGAATCTTATCTGATTTCATTACAGTTCTTGATTTATTTATTCAAAAACTTTATTTAAGGTTTAGGCTATTTTTACATTTATCAAAATCTAACTACTTTAGAAATTTCAAAAAAAATTAAACGACAATCCGACAACATGCTGACTGCACTTTGGACTAACAGTTCTTCTGAACCTGCCAAAAACAATTTCAATATATACTCAATTTCTCAAACTTAATAGTCTCAAAAATTTTCAAACATAATGTATCTCAATACAGTATCCAGATTTCTCAAAAATCTCATCAGATTTTCAACATCTCAATACTCACAAGTACAATCTCATTATAACTCAAATTCAATTTACATATTAAAATACTTACTTTGAGTAGTTCCATAATTCATAGGTTAATTACATGAGTTTATTTTGTACAAGATATACAAATAATTTACAATGTACTAGGAATGAACAATATACATAACATGTATAAAATGAGCCCTATCTACATGCATTGCCGAGGAGGTGACAATCTTGAACTCTTCTAACACTTCTGCAGATCTGGACTCCAAAAATCTCAGTCGACAGTCTACTGGTTTTACCTTCAGTACCTGTGCGAGGAAGCAATTCCATCGCGCTAAGCATTTTTGCTTAGGGGTGCAATAGTATAACAAGAAATAATATATACAAATAAAGAACGAAATAAATCATAATTCGGATACTCAGGAATCAATTTAATTTTGTATGGTATTTCTAGTATCAACAATCTTATATACTAGTTTGTTCCTCTTTGGAAGTGCTTAGTTTATAACTTTTCAGTAATATTACCCAGTATACAAATTATTATAACTATATTGTATTTCAAGTCTTTACGGTTCTGCAATTTATATTTTTATTATATTTCTTTTGCTAATCTCTTTTAGTCATTCATTCAATACTTAATTTAACTGTACTGAAATTTCATCATGCTTAACTTAACTGTCTAAACTGAATAATATTTTAATTGACTGCCCATGTAGCCTATACACTGACCAGACTGGATAAACGGATATACTAGCACTGGGTACCTAGTACCTCGGGCCGTCACAGCATTGGTCACAAAGTGTCTCCCGGTGTGCAAATAGTGTAGCTAAAAAGCCATATAATCAATCAGGCATTAAGCCGAGTATAATAACACAATCTGTATAGCCATAGGCTATTAAAATCATAGTATGGCATAATAAGCCATAAAACACAATATGACATAAAGTCATTTACAGAACAGCTGTCAGAATCCTATTGGCATGCCAACCAATCCAAACTAGTCAACTAGGCAAATTAGGGCATATTACAATGTTACATATTTAATTCTTTATTCATAGGGTTTATACATCTTTATGCCTTTCACTGGTCAATAAAATTATTGACCTTTTTATGCATCATGGATAGGTTGATTATAGCATCAACATGTCACAATTTACAATTCAATATGTTGTCAATATAATGCAATTTACCCTTTTCACAAGTTGGCATTCATTGCCAAATCACTTGAAGCATCATTTTATGTAATTACCAATTTGCAATTTTAGTGTGCTAGATTGGTCTAGCTTAAAGTCCTATTTCCCTTGGTTTTTAGCTTCTGGTCAAAGAAGCAAAATTGTAGCTCTATGTCTTATTGCACTCTGGGCAAAATTTCAGGTCATTCTGAGTTGTATAGACCAAGATATGGTCAATTTACTAAAGCTGGACAGATTGCACCTTTGGTGCAAAATTTGGTCAATTTCTCAATTTTTGTGTGCTAGATTTGTCTAGCTTAAGGTCCTATTTCCCTTGGTACTATTCACTTCAATTCATTTCATTAGTCAACCTATAATGTTGACCCTTGATGCACTTTACGTGAGTCAATTCTAATGTTACCAATATGTCACATTTTATAGCCCGTTAGTGTTGGTATATGTTACCAATTTCATTTCCAAGTGTATTGCATTTTATTGCAATTTATCGGATTTCGGTGTACTATTTTGACCTAGCCGGACGACCTGGTTCCCTCGGTTTTCGGGTTTTGGTCCAAACTACAAACTTGTAGGTCTATGTCTTATGGAACGCGGGGCAAAATTTCAGGTCATTCTGAGTTATGTAGACTAAGTTATGGTCATTTTACTATTGCTGGTCAAAATGTATCAAAATTGGTCACTTTAGGTCATTTTAGGTCATTTTAGGTTCGGCCTATTTTTGGACCCGAACTTGTGCAAGCTTTTTGACTTGCTTATGGTCATTTCTGGGCTTGGGTGTCTTCATAAGACTTGTAGATATAGATCTTAACTATTCATGGTCAAACTTTCAGGTCAATTGGACCTGTTTTGAGTGAGTTATGGCCTCAACACTAACTGCTGCCCAAATGGTCAGTTTTCAGGCCTTAAATGCACTAATCCGGATTTGGTCACTTTTTAAGGTTAGTTTCTAGGCAGAATTTTGGCAACATTTCTACATGAAAGTTGGCCTATTTGGTGTCTAGTTTCACCCCCTATTGGCCTCATACCAATTGGGTTCACAGTTTGGCACTTATGGCCTAATTTAGGTACTGCCTTCAATACTCAACCTGCACAAAGCACATACACTTCCAATTTTATATTCCTTCTCCTCCTCGTTACTTCAATATTCAATCAATAACACTTCCATATATATATATATATATATATATATATTGTACACAATTCCAGCAAGAATTCTGGGCAGAATACTCAAGTGCACAAGGCACACAATACACCATTAAACTTCAACATTTACATCTACCCAAATTCAATATACATCAACACTTATGTTACACAAACACTTCCATTTTAACTACACATGCTGCCCACAATTTAATACCATAACATCTCATCAATATATTACATAAATTCACATACAATTTCATAACATTATAGGCTGCCAATTTCAAGCTCAATTGTCCAAGCCTTCAAAATTTTGTTCAAAACCCACTTTCACATTGTGAACCTCACATGTACGCTTACAATTAAATTCTACCACTTATAATCACATAAATTGAGCACCATTAATCAACAATAATATGCATAAATTAACCATTTTCATGCTTCTCAAGGCTGCCCCAATTCAACAATTATCCAAGGTCTTCAACAATTCTATCAAACTCCTAATTGAATTACTCAATCTCAACATACACATAAAGTTATTTTGCTAGGACCTCTAATTACCTTAATCAATATCATTTCCCATCAACTACATGTAAAGATAATTCAAACCTCTTTAGGTTCGATGGCTGCCAAATTCAATCACCATTAAATATTCATCCAATCCTTCCAATTTTTCAATAATTCAACTCATCTCAACCTTAGTACAAAGTTTAATTAAGTGAGGCAAGGAAAACTAGCACTAACCTCAACTTGGGCTTGATTAAACTTCACCAAAACTCCCCTTTCTTGCTTCCTGCATGCTGCCCATGATGTGTAGAACAAGTTTAATGAAGGACTCTTGAAGAAATGATGGCTTGATCATAGGTGGATGAAGGCTTGTATATTGGGCGGCCATGGATGAAGCTTGGAGGATTTTTAATTCGGCAAAGAAGAATGGAGAAGATGAAAGTGATCAAATGGCTGTCCACTTTGTCCTCAAGTGAGCTTTTATAGTCCACTAAGAGTCCACTTAGTGCTCCACTAATTAACATTAACATTATAATAATCCAAGTTTTCCCTAATTGCACTAATGTCCTTATTTTCCTTTAATTTACATTATGTGTAATATTTCTTATTTTCATGACATTTTCAAAGTGTAATATCTTTTATTTTTAATGGGCATTGAGGTCAAAAGGCAACTCTAGGTGTCAAATTACCAAAATACCCCACTTCGGGTTATATTCCCGATTTTTCGGTAACATCGATTTTTGTCTATTTCTCGATTTTTCATTTTTCTTTGTACTAATCTATTAATTTTTCTTTAATATTTATAGTGTCAATCACATTTCAATATACCTTTATTTACGTCCCAAAATTAAATTCTGAGGGTTCCCTGTGGTCCTGGGGTCGGCAACGGCCTTCCCAGTGCGGTCACCCATCGCTGCGGTGCCGACTCGTTTAACTTAGTTTCATTTTCTCTCTTTCATTTTTTTTTTTAATTTTTCTTGTATTTTATTTTTATGTCTGTTTACTATCACCGAAGTTTAGTTCCAGACATCCTGACTTGCCTGGACTGACTTCAGGTCATCGGAGCAACAAAACGTACCGAACACGTACAGTGGGGATGTTACAAAGACAATTTGGGATGCCCCTACCACGGAAGAGCAGCTAACCACGAGCTGAAAAATTGTGAAGAGTTAAAACAAGAGGTCCAAAACTTACTATCCCTCAAAGTCTTAAGATGCCAAGCAAGGTCAAAAATGGAGGGCGGAGTAAATACGGCTCGATTCGGCCAGAATGCCTCTACCTCTAATCCCAGAATGACCTTCTCTGCCCCAACATCATCACCACCAGTAACAATCATCCGAACCCCACCCCAGCTCCCTGTTACAAACACCCATGCTGTGCCTTGGAACTATAATTTCCAAGTCTTCACCTAAGGAGCATCGAGCAGTACACCGGCTCCTAGCCTTGCTTCACCCTCAGCACCTCCTAAGCTATGCTTCACTCCTTATGAGCACTTCAAGATGACTTACGCCGGACCTTCTAGCAATACTACTCCCCAATCAAACCCCCAGCCCGTCACTACCACAAAATCCTACCCACTTGAGCAAGAAGTTGAGTTTATAACCTGAAGCGGGAGATGTTACGGGAGTGAAGAAAAGGAAAAGAAGAAAGGGAAAGTAAAAAATGGGAGAGCCACGAGAGAATACGAAAGAGGAGGTTGAGAAAGCGGACAAAGCAGAACCTATGGAACCAGAAGAACAGGAAGAACTGTTGCTTCAAATAATGAAGAAAAGTGAGTATGACGTGGTCGAACAGTTAAGGAAGACACCTGGTCGAATTTCACTATCGTCACTGATTCTGAGCTCAGAGGTGCACAGTTAAGCCTTGTACAAAATTCTGGATTAGGCCTTCGTAAACCCCGACATCACACCGGGGCAATTTGAGAAGATAATGGGACAAATTCAGGCATCCAGTTTTGTCACTTTCTCAGAAGAAGAGATAGACCCGGCAGGCTTAAAGCACACTAAAGCTCTACATGTAACAGTAAAATGTAAAGGTTGCATAGTTGCCAAGGTACTCATTGACAATGGATCCACATTCAACGTCTTGCCCAATGCCACCTTGGCCAGGTTGCCGGTCGACCGGTCAAACATGCGTCAAAGTGCTACGGTGGTAAGAGCTTTTGACGGCACGAGGAGAGAGGTACTGGGAGACATTGACTTGCCACTCCAAATCGACGCATGCACTTTCAATGTCACATTTCTAGTGATGAACATTGAACCTGCATACATTATGTTGCTAGGAAGACCTTGGATCCATTCAGCAAATGCCGTACCTTCAACCTTGCATCAGAAAATTAAGTACATCATGGATGGCAGGATCATCACTGTGAAGGGGGAGGAGGCCATGCTGGTCACCAAGCCGCAATCACTTCCTTATGTGGAAGTAGCTGAGGAATCATTGGAAAGCTCTTTTCAGGCTCTTGAATTACAAGAAACCACCTCCAGAAATGAAGGGGCTACGGCTATGGTAGCGAAAGTGATGCTGAAGAATGGGTATGAGATGGGCAAGGGGTTAGGCGCTACATTACAGGGGATTGTCGAACCTATACCAGCTATCCAAAAGGTTGGTCATTGCGGCTTGGGTTATGAGGAAGACGCCCTCATGGATGGACAATTCTGGATGAGAAGTATGCTTCGGGATCAGAGATTTGATTAGAAAATCGGGAAAATGAAGGTAGTCCCGAAAATCACAGAGGTCTTCACTAAGCCGGTTATTGAAAATCCGGCGAAAACTTAAGAATCACCTGATGAACCATCCATTGATGTCATCCATCTCGATTCCTTGTATGAAGCTCTAGTCTTGCCAATAGCTGAAGGGCAAGAACTGGACAACTGGACGGCAGAGGACATTCCTGTACTCAATTTCGAGTAAAGTACTTTTGGTTATCAACACTTGATCATTTTGTCCATGGTGACAAGTGTAATACTGTAAATGGACCCTTTTCTTATGTTATAAATATTAATGGGTTAATAGTGCATTTTTACATCCAATTCTCTTTTCCTTGTTTTGCCATTTTCATAATATATTCCACTTTCATTTCTTCAGGACCATTCATGAATTAACACCTAATAATTCAATAGACTCAGAAATCCCTCTAGTTAATTTTGAAATCCCCATAACTGCCATTACTATAAGCGATTCTGAGGACGAACTCGCAGAAGAAAGGGATGAAAGAGATGGACCGTCCCTGATGCCTTGCGGGGACAAAACACACACCGTGAATTTAGGCACAGAAGAAATAAAAAGAGAATTTAAGGTTGTGGAGAGTGCAGAATTAGAAGATATAGTCAGTTTACTCAAAGAATTCCTAGACGTATTTTCATGAAGCTATGACGATATGATCGGTTTAGATCCTCAGATTGTGACACACAAGATTCCCCTAATTCCCGGAACGATCCGGGTAAAGTAGAAGCTAAGAAGAATGAACCCTGACACGCTGCTCAAACTCAGGGATGAAGTCAAAAAGTAGTATGATGCTGGGTTTCTGGAAGTAGTCAAATATCCCCAATGGATAGCTAACATTATCCCGGTAATGAAGAAAGACGGAAGAGTCAGGGTGTGTGTTGATTACAGGGATCTTAATAAAGCAAGTCTGAAAGATGATTCCCTCTCCTGCTCATAGACATGCTAGTAGACAATGCCGCAGGATTGGGCAGATGTTCATGTATCGATGGAGCATCCGGGTACAATTAAATCCCCATGGATGAACAGGATAACGAGAAAACCGCTTTTGTCACTCAGTGGGGGGTATTCTATTATCGGGTCATGCCATTTGGCTTAAAGAATGCAGGCGCTACCTACCAACATGCTATGGTCACATTATTACGCGATATGATGCACAAAGAAGTGGAGGTGTACATGGATGATATGATCATCAAATCCAGGGAAGGAGAAAGCCATGTGCAGGTGCTAAGAAAAGTATTCGAGAGACTCAGGAAGTATCAGCTAAAATTAAACCCTGCCAAATGTGTGTTCGGAGCTAAATCTAGAAAGTTGTTGGGATTCATAGTGAGTGAGAAGGGAATAGAAGTAGATCCAGACAAAGTTCGAGCTATTCAAGAGATGTCATCCCTAAAAATAGAAAAGGAGGTACGCAGTTTCCTGGGGAAGCTGAACTACATCTCGAGATTTATTTCCAACCTCACCGCTAAAGCTGAGCCTATCTTTAGACTACTCCGAAAGAACAACACCACTCAATGGGATTTAGTTTGTCAAGAGGCTTTTGAGAAAATTAAGCAGTACCTGTCAAATCCGCAGATACTGGTTCCTCCGGTGGCAGGAAGACCATTGATTCTATACATGGCTGTCCAACAGAATTCAATGGGATGTGTCTTGGGACAACATGACGATACCAGTCAAAGAGAGAGGGCTATTTATTACCTGAGCAAGAAGTTTAATGATTGCGAGTCAAGGTACTCCTTCCTAGAGAAAACTTGTTGCGCATTAGCCTGGGCGGCAAATTGACTTAAACACTACATGTTGAATCATAAGACATGTCTCATCTCTAGGATGGATCCTATTAAGTATGTATTCGAAAGCCCATTTGTGCCAGGAAGGATAGCCAAATGGCAAGTCATACTCTCTCAATATGACATTGTCTATATGACCCAGAAAGCTGTAAAAGGCAGCGTAATCGCTGATCTCCTAGCAGAAAACCCAATCCAGGATTATGAAGCCTTGGATTTTGAGTTCCCTGATGAGCATGTTAATGAAGTCGACAGCGAAGAAAAAGAGCCAGCTAATGTGTGGGAAATGTATTTTGACGGAGCTGTTAATTTGTTTGGTAATGAAATTGGAGCAGTACTGGTATCACCCGATGGGAAACACTTCCCAATAGCCATCAAGTTAAGGTTTGAATGTACCAATAATGTCGCAAAGTATGAAGCTTGTGTGATGGGTTTACAGGCCTCCATCGAAATGAAAGTCAGGAAGTTGGAGGTATATGGAGATTCAGCCTTGATCATTTATCAAGTCAAGGGAGAATAGCAAACCAAGGATCTGAAATTAATCCCATATCAGAAGTACCTACTGGAATTGATTAAGAAATTTGAAGAAATTTCTTTCACTCACCTCAGTCGGGACAAAAATCAATTCGCGGAAGCCTTAGCCACCCTGGCTGTCATGGCTCAAATAGAAGAAGGGCAGACGACTCAGGAATTGCAGATCAAAGCAAGGAGTGAGCCGGCGTACTGCTTCATGATCGAGGAAGAAACAGATGGTAAACCTTGGTATCATGACATCCAAGTCTACATCAAAACCAGAGATTTCCCTCCAGAGGCAAGTAGAAACGAAAGAAGAATGATCCGGAGATTAGCTTTGGGATACTTCCCCAGTGGAGAAATTCTATACAAAAGGAGCTCCAATGGTGAATTGTTGAGATGCGTGGATGCAAAAAAAGCAAAGAGGATCCTTTTCGAAACTTATGAGGGCAATTGTGCTACCCATGCTAATGGACATATGATGGCTAAGCAAATCTTGCGACGAGGATACTTCTGGACTACTATGGAGAAGGATTGCATTGAATACTTTCAGAAGTGTCACAAATGTCAAATCTACGCGGATCCGATAAATGTTCCGCCTTACCAATTGTTCAACCTCATCTCACCATGGCCTTTCGCAATGTGGGGAATCAACGTGATTGGTCCCATCAACCCAAAGGCATCCAATGGGCATAGATTTATCTTGGTAGCTATTGACTATTTTTCTAAATGGGTCGAAGTGACATCATATGCCCACATCACACAGAACACATTTCTCAAGTTCCTCAGAAATAATATTATCTGCCGACACGGCCTCCCTAGTGAGATCGTCACTGACAACGCCAAGAATTTGAATGGTCCGAAGATCCAAAGATTATGTGATCAATACAAGATCCGACATCTCAATTCCTCACCATACCATCCCCAGATGAATGGAGCAGTAGAAGTCGCAAATAAAAATCTCAAGAGAATAATTCGGAAAATGACAGTCACCTATAGAGATTGGAATGATATGCTTCCCTACGCCCTTCACGCATACCAGACTTCCGTAAGGACGTCAACTGGGGCAACCCCATACTCACTGGTTTATGGGATGGAAGCTGTATTACCTATTGAAGTGGAAATTCCTTCCCTAAGAATTCTGAAGGAATCAGGGATTGATGAGTCGGAGTGGATCCAGTCAAGGTTGGACCAATTAAATTTGCTAAACGAGAAAAGGCTAGCAGCAGTGTGTCATGGGTAGTTATACTAGAGAAGAATGGCTAGGGCATTTAATAAAGGCGTTCGCCCACATGAATTTCAACCCGGGGACCTAGTCCTGAAAAAGGTACTTCCAAATCAAAATGATGCCCAGGGTAAATGGTCACCAACTTATGAGGGACCATATGTGGTTAAAAGGGCATTTTCTGGTGGAGTCCTAATTTTGTCCCATATGGATGGTGAAGAATTCCCAAGACCCGTGAATGCCGACACTGTCAAGAGATATTATGCCTACAAAAAAAAAAAGGGGGTAGGGGTCAAAACCCGAAAGGGCGTCCCTAGCAAAATGCGCTAAAAAGGCAAAAACTCGAAAGGGTGCTTTCTGTAAAATGAGTGAAGGGTGAAAACCCGAAAGGGCACCCTGAAAAAAAAAAAATCTAAGGGTAAAAATCCAAAAAGGCACCCTTAGAACCAGAAAATGGAGAAATAAGGGAGGAGATATGGGACCAAGGAAGGAAAAATAAACCATCACAGCATGAATCTTCGTTAATAGAGTACTTAAAATAATGGCAGTTAAGAGACTTCAAAGCTAGCTACAAGGAATCTGTGAGATCTATCCTTGTACCCTTTTTCTTTGAAACTATACCTTTGTTTCTCAAAGCCATAATAAAGTCATCTTTTCACTTTGATCTATCTTCTTCACATTTTAATCTTTCTCATATACTCACACTCTAATACTGTTTTCTATGCGCTATTAATTTGTTAAAATTTTGTTATAAGATTAGGATTTGGATATTGATAACCTCGTGTACTTTGCTAAGAAACTTTCAGTCGATAGCAAAAAAAAAAAAAAAAAGAAGAAGAAGAAGAAAAAAAAAAACTAAGGGTGAAAACCCGGAAGGGCGCTTCTAGTTGAATGAACATAAGGGAGAGTGAAAACCTGCAAGGGCGCTTTCCACAAAACAAGAAGAAAGTCGAGAATAGAAAAGGGGCATCCTGGGAAGTGAGTAAGGAAAGGGAAGTTGTAGGACAAGTCTTGTAACTCGTCCTCCATTAATCGTTGACCTTCGGGATCCTGTTAAGTACACTTTGTCGCGGAAGAACTTCTTGTGTCAGGTTAGGCTTACTTTGTGAGCATTTTAATTTTTCAGCATTTAAATTCCTGTTATCAACCTCTGGTTCCTTGATCCAAGTTGATTTTAATTTTCTAGCATTTAAATTCCTGTTATCAACCTCTGGTTCCTTGATCTAAGTTGATTTTAATTTTCCAGCATTTAAATTCCTGTCATCAACGTCTGGTTCCTTGATCTAAGTTGATTTTAATTTTTCAGCATTTAAATTCCTGTCATCAACCTCTGGTTCCTTGATCTAAGTTGATTTTAATTTCCAGCATGTAAATTCCTATCATCAACCGCTGGTTCCTTGATCTAAGTTGATTTTAATTTTCCAGCATTTAAATTCCTGTCATCAATCTCTAGTTCCTTGATCCAAGTTGATTTTAATTCTTCAGCATTTAAATTCCTGTTATCAACCTCTGGTTCTTTGATCTAAGTTGATTTTAGTTTTTCAGCGTTTAAATTCCTGTTACCAACCTCTAGGTCATCGACCTGAGTGGGTTTTCTTTAAATTTGAGTTTCAAAATTTTAAATCGTCCAAAATATGGGTCTGAATCTTTACATAATTCCTACACGGGAAATTGTTTTCCTTCGATAGAAATTATGTAAAGAGGGGCAGCTGTCGACACCATATTTTGGTCGATCCCCGAAATCAATAAACTTTGATATCGATCCCCATCACCAAGTCTCCATTTGTTTCCGATCTCTCTTCATAGGGATCTAAGCCGACACCAAGTCTCCTTGCCAGACGATCACATTTCCGATCTCTCTCCAAAGAAACCGAACCAATACCAAGTTTCCGTATCGCTCAAATCCCTACCGATCTCTTGAACCAATTATTAAGTCTCTTGGCCAGTTAATCACATTTCCGATCTCTCATCAAATGAAATCAAACCAACGTTAGGTCTTCGTGCCATCCAGTTTTATTTCCGATCTCCCTTTTAAAATTTTATGGATAATCGTTTAATAAAGTTAAGGTTTTAATCTAGTTTAATGATGCTTCCAATCTTTAGTGTTTAAATCAGGTTTTCAATTTTAATAATCTTAAGTCCCGTTTGGTGTTTGTTCTCAGCCGATCTCATGCTTACAATGTTTCTCCGATCTCTTATACTTGGATTAATAATCACTTTTATGTTTGATGTTCTAATTAGTTTAGACCTTCCATCCCCCTCAAAGAAAATCCTGACCCTTCATTGGGAGCACCCGGTCCCTATAAATACCTGCATGAAAACTGTTGAAGGGGGATGAAAAAAAGGGTGGTGACTATAGTGGAAAGGCTCTGAAACTTAATTCAGTTTTGCTACTCTACTATTTTTAAGCTTTCAAAAATAGAAAAAACTTCAGAAACTAGTTTTCTAAAGTATTTTCTTTGAAGGGGTATTGAATACTGAAACTCTCTATTTTCAGTTCGTTCTTTACTCTGTGATACCCTCTCTTAATTTCAGTTTTTTCTTCATTTCCACTTTCATTTTCCAAGCTCAACCTCATTCAAACCCGGTTGTTGTCATTTCGGTTTAATTGCATTTTAACTTGGTATTCTTCATTCCAAGGCGAACATTAGTCCCCGGGCTATCAGCGCGCAGCTCTACTATATTTTGTGACTCCATAGTTAGTTCTATAGATTCGACTCCCTACAGGTGAGTGCCTATACCGCTACTTTATCAAGTGCTCATTTTTATTTTATGTATTTTCTTTGTATTCATGTTTGTAATTTTCACCAAGTTTATGTTATGCTAAAGAACCCACGAAGAAGGTTATTCTTTAGTTTACTTTTTGTTCATCAGCTCATTCTTTCTCTATTAGCCTTTGTTACTTTCAAATGTAGGTGTTCTGGTCCCGAGTAACGTATAAGTAGTTTGATAAAATGTTGGTAGCTATATCTTAACACAAGAGTTTCTTTAAACAAAAGATCGGATAAAAAATCAGGGAAAATTATGAAGTCGAACCACTAGACTAGCTCAAGAAGATGACTGGGTAAGGTGGGGAGTCGGAGTAAAATCGAATCTCAGACTAGCAAACGAAATAGAACGAGTATTGCCTGCCGAAAGGTACTGGTAAGGCGATCACATAGGAGATCGGTAAAAATTTAGTCTGGTATCCCCTATCTAGTCACAAGGTACCAATGAGTTAAAAGAAGCCTAATCCGGGTTCCCAGTGTCTTCGGAGGCTAGAACCCTTAGCCCAAGGTCCTCGCGCGATACGATCGTAACTAAATTTCAAGAGGTCGGGGGAAAGTTCTTACCTGATCCTCATCCAAACCAAATAGGAGATCGGAGGAGAGTTCTTATACGAGATCCTTTATCAAAACTCTAAAATTGCATATTAAAAGAGATCGGAGGAGAGTTCTTATCCGATCTTCAATCAAAATTTTTAATAATTATTTAAAGAAATCGGAGGAGAGTTCTTATCCGATTCTCAATTAAAAGTTTTAATAAATATTTAAAGAGATCGGAGGAGAGTTCTTATCCGATCTTCAATCAAAATTTTTAATAATTATTTAAAGAGATTGGAGGAGAGTTCTTATCCGATTCTCAACAAAAATTTTAATAAATATTAAAAGAGATCGGGGGAGAGTTCTTATCCAATTCTCAATCAAAATTTTAAGGAATATTAAAAAGAGATCGGAAGAGAGTTCTTATCCGATTCTCAACCAAAATTTTAATAAATATGTGGAGATCGGAGGAGAGTTCTTATCCGAGATCCTTATTCAAACTTTAAATAAATTATCACCGGAGATCGGGAAAAGCCTTTACCCAGATTTTCTCAAATCCAAACTAAAATAGCATAATACACAAAGTAACCCCCCAAACAAAAACTGATACGCAACACCAACTCACTAAGGGTCATCTCATTTATTTATATATCTGGGTAACCTGAACCAGTGAAAAATTAAATATTCTCTTTTATCAAAGGGATTAACATCTTCATTCTAACCCCCCTGACTACCGATTTTAATTTATAAAGGGCATAATGTCAAATCTGTTTGCCCTCATAGACGGACGAGGCGGGGTGCCTAACACCTTCCCCGCCCATATACGGACCCTGAACCTAGAATCTTTGTTTTCGAAGTGGTTTCATTTTAATTTATTTTCACAAATGGTTTTTCTTAATTTCCCACAAAAATTAAAGTGGCGACTTCTCACTTTTTCCACTTCGGCGAGTGCTCGTCGAGGCAACCACAAAATACCTTGCGACAAACTTCTTATGTTCTGTTTTTCTTATTTATACTTAACTAATTGGAAATTATTAATTATTTGTGTTTATGGCTTATCTAGTTGTCTTAAGTGTGGTTCTAATCCCCTTAATTGTCCAGACCGACACCGGTCACTGGAACAGTGAAATATACCAGGCTATGCAATTAGGGTTGTTACATATAATTCTTCCCCTCAAAATAAAAATTTCATCCTTGAAATTTACCTGATGTGAAGAGCTGAGGGAACTATTGCCTCTGTTAGTAGTATGCCCTAGAGCATATCATTTAGTATGTATCTTGTACATATTTTTATTAATAAAAGGCATTTCCATTTTTCCGTTTACATAATATATTTATGTGTAATAGAAAAGGTCCATTGATATTTTGTTAGAAATATTATTCTTAAGTTGTTAAGAATATGAGTGACAATATTTCTAGCACAAAGTATCATAAATAGGTTCACAATCGAGGATACTTCATAATAAGGACATGACTTATCCAGAAAGATTGTATTCATGTTTGTTCCCAAGTTATTTATATGAGATATAAATAAGATGGAATGGTGAGTCTCATGCCATATAACAAACATGATAGGCACTTATAAATGATAAGTAGGCCGAACCAGTGACACTTATGACAAGCACATGGAGTTTACTCTTGTCAATGTTTTGTCATAAATCATATCAGTGCATATAATCTTTAGACCTAAGATAGCGCAGTTATCTTGTATATAGGTAGTTTGAGTTTGATACTGCTTTCATACTTGTACTATGTATGGGTATATGGGCATGTGTTGGCTCCTACTAGTTATATATGGAGGTAGGTATTGATCAAGATGGAATCTGTTCCTCTAAGTAAATAGAGATAAAATCCTATGTTCATTTAATTGTTCTTGATGTTTCAAGTTTCTGTCCAGGACAGATAGATTTATTCAGAAAAGAGCTTCTGATGAGAAAATCTTTTTAATCAAGAACTGGAATTAAAAGAGAACACAATATTCATAGCAAATGGAGTTTGACATAAACCATGACTCCAGTTTGAGTTGGGATTTTGTAACAGAGAGATTCTAGTGCATGGTAATATATGATTATAGGTTCATTTAAGGTAAACCTTATTACTAATTGGGTAGCCATGGCATGCTATGCTAGGTGTTAACCATAGTCTATGAGGTTCATAAAATGATTTAGAGAAATCATTTATGGTAAGAAAGAGTTCTGATGATATTAAGAGTTGATATCATGTCTCATTGCCCATTAGTGATGAGCCTAGTAAGTCACACACATACACAAGTTATCACCTACTTAAATATGATTTAATTAATTAATTAAAGAGTTTAATTGATTAATTAAATAGGTTTGGTTTGCAATTAAATTGCAAAGTCCCTAGCATGACTTGAAACCAAATCTAGATTATTGGATGTATAGTATAAGTTAAATTTATATTTCAAGTGTTTAAATATGAATTTAATTAATGAGAAATTAATTAATAGAGATTAATTAATTAATTTATATTTGATATAAATTGATTAGAAGAAGAAAAATAATTATTTTGGGTTTAGAACTCAAAATTAAGACACAGGGGCATTTTGGTCATTTCACAGTGTGACATGTGGCACCATGAGATGGTGACACATGGGATTACACATAAGCTTGCCAAATGTTTTTTTAATCAAGTAAGATGATTAAAATCAAGATTAAATATAGGTTTGACACTTGGCACAATGTGATTGGGTCACTTAAACTTAGAGCTAATCAAAGGGTGACATGTGGCAAGGGTTTAATGTGTTAACCTAGCTATTTAGGTATTGTTATGAAAAAAAAAAAAGCAACCAGCAGCCACTCCTCTCCTTTCTCATGCCACTTTGAGGTTTTCCATCTATTCTTCTTCATCTCTCATTAATTCAAAGAGATTAGCCATCAATCTCTTGAATTAAGAACACTAGAAATTATTTCTAGTGTCCTGTTTACATCTCTAATCTCTTAAAAGGCAGAACTTGAATTTCTAGTTAATAGAAAAAGCTTTAGAAGCTGTTCAAGGGCTGCCATAGGTGTTCTTGGTGTGGACAAGCTAGAGGGACAACATCTGGTGTCCTGAAAATGAATCTCAAAGGTGCAGACACGCTGCAGTGCATCAAGAGGTTAGTGTAATCATTCTTGATTTAATCTAGGGTTCTAAAATTAATCTGATTAATTTTAAAATCTTAATTGGCAAATACAGATCCAAAAACATATTAAAAGAGTTTTAATATGTTGTTTATCATTGAAATCAAACAGATAAAAATAAATCTTGCATGATGCATGTGACCCTAGGTGAAAATTTTTGAATTCAATGGTATAAACTTGTGTTTTTAACACTTCCGTTCCTTCAATTGGTATCAGAGCCACTATATTTGCCATTTAGATTGTTGATTATATGATTTAATTGTGTGATTTGATCATGAGATGATTGATCCATTGCTGGTTGGATCAAGAGGTGTGGCGGCATGCTTAATGAACTCCAACATGGTGCGCATGGCTTGGGAAGATTATGGTGCGCATGGTTGTTATTAAATTCTGCAATTGTTGCATGATGAAAGGTTCATCATATGACTAATTAAAATGTTTAATTAGGATTTTTAATCACACAATTAAATTATGATTCAAATCAAAATTTTAAAAATTGTTTGAATGTGATTCAAATCTGAATTTTAAAAGTTGTTTGAATGTGATTCAAATCTGAATTTTTAAAGTTGTTTGAATCATATTTAAATCTGATTTTTTAAAATTGATTGAATAAAATTCAGATCTGATTTTTTTAAAAATGTTTAAATGTGATTCAAATCTGATTTTTTAAAAAATTTTTGAATGTGATTCAAATCTGAATTTTTAAAGTTGTTTGAATGTGATTCAAATCTGAATTTTTAAATTTGTTTGAATGAGATTCAAATCTGAATTTTTAAATTTATTTGAATCATATTCAAATATGGATTTTTAAGTTGAATATGAGTTATTCAATTTAATTTAAGTATGTATATTTTATTTAATTGTTAAATAGTGATATGCATGATGGATGATCATGGACTATAAAAGACCAATGTGATTGGATTTATTTCTTTTATGTTTCTTTGGGATTATAAATTAATTTATTTATTTTAATTTATTTTGGGTATGTATTATTAAGTTTGTAATAATTTTTGGGTTGTAATTTCATTTATTTAAGTTCTTGTAAATTCGCCTTGGTATGCTAAGGATTACTATGTAATATTGGATTGCAAGAAGTTCAAGGAGGTCAAGAGCATTGGTGGGACCAGTGGGAGGAATTCAAGATCAAGTGTTGATTATGTACTCCTTCAGCAACTCTTGTAAAATGAATGAATGAATGAAATACACCTAGGAATGCCCTGATTCAATTCTTGGTGACTCAGAATTGAATCCCTTAGAAAGTCCATGATCATACCATATTTATTGCTTATCCATGAAAGCATGAGATGTATTGGAATGTATGCTATTATATGATATATACATGCTAATTGGATAATGTGCAAAGTGAGACCTTAATAGTAATTAGAATGACCATAAAATCTTCAAAACGAATGATTAAGTTGGAAATGTTATAATTAAAGTAATTATAACATAAGCCCTCCATTGGGGTAATTATTTTAAAAAATTTTAAATAGTTGCATAAGATGTAATTAATTTAAGAGATTTTCTTAAGAATAATTGTTAAGCATGAGATGCTGTAAATATGTAAATGGTTTAGTGGCCAATATTGGATGTACCTGAGGACATTAAAATTATTTGCATAATTACTGGCTCAATGGGATCAACTTAACTAATGCAAGATAAGTCAATAATGGATGTACCTGAGATTTTGAGCATTAGGGGCTAGGTAAAGGATTGAACCTCACATGAGATGTGATGGGCAATGAGTTGCTCACTTATAGTTTATTGTAATTCCAATAATGGATGTACCTGAGGATGATCAATAGAATTATAAGAATTCAATCACCCACTAGAAATCCATCCAACTAGGATTTCCGGTTTTCTACTTTGGAAGTGTAGGATTTGCTAAGTTAGTGGGAGGACCAATTTGATTAAAAGACCATAATCGTTTTGGTTAATTACATGATACATTTACTAATTAATCTAGTTATTTTCTGCAGTTAATTTTCTGATAAAAATGAGCACAAAACAACCACCACCATCCAATATCCTTGCAAGCATACTTGATCACAATAGGTTGACAGGACCTAATCCGTCTGATTGGCTAAGAAATTTGAAACTTGTCCTTAACCTTGAACATATAGGATATGTTCTAGATTCAAATGTTCCTGGTCCCTTACCTCCAGAGGCCACACAAGAGGAACATGAAACTTTGTACAAGTGGAAGGAGCATGATATGAGAGCTAAGTGTTACATGCTTGCTTCCATGAGTAATGAGTTACAGAAGCAACATGAGAACATGCAGAGTACGAGTGAGATCCTCCTTCACCTACAAGAGTTGTATGGTGAGCACAAGTGAGAATGCTAGGTATGAGAAGTATGAGGATGTCTGAGGGACAGAATGTTGGGGATCATGTCCACAAGATGATTTGGTGATTGAGCGGTTGGAACATCTTGACTTCAACATGGATTTCCAACTACAGATGGATTTGATCCTTGATCCTTCACGAGTCTTTTGGGAATTTTGTGACAAATTTCCATATGACTAAATAGGAATGCACCTTAGCTGGTTTACTCAACATCTTTGGTTATTGCCCAAAAGAATATGCCAGGCAATAAAGGAAAAGAGGTAGCTTTGGTTGCATCTTCTTCTGCTGGAAAGTCCAACAAGAAGAAGGGCAATAAGAAAAAGAAACCTCAGATTCCTGGTCCTTCCAAGAAAATAGCTAAACAGAAAAGGAAGACTAAAGCTGATGGAGGCAAAGGAAAGTGTTTCCACTGCCAAAAGGATGGGCACTTTGGAAAAGGAATCGCCTGAGTACCTTGCTTCTCCGAAGAGAAGAAGGATACACCTTCTAAGGTATGTCCATATCTTGTTATTTAGATTACGATGATCTTGATAGTTCATCTATAGCTTGGGTTTTAGATCTTGGTGCGGTTCTCACATTTCTAATGATATGCGGGAACTAGCAAGCGATGGCGACTTGCGTTCTCAAGATATTAGAGTCCGGATTGGCAATGGTTCAACTGTTGAAGCTTTAGCCATAGGATCTAAATCTTTTTACATGTTTGGACATGTTTTGTGTTTGGATAATATTTTATATGTACCTGATGCTTTTAAGAACATCATTTCTATATCTAGTTTGACTAGAAATGGCTATGAATTTCAGTTCACAGATGATGTTTGCAATATTTATTTTGGAAATAAATATGTTGGTTCGGGTTATATGAATGATGGCCTTTATTATTTGGATAATAATGACAAACACAAATTGAATGCAAGTGATCTAAAAGAATGCAATGCCATGGTGAAAACCAACTCAAGTTCAAAATATATTTGGCACTTAAGGTTATGTCATGTTACAGAAGATAGGATTGCAAAACTGGAGAAAATGGGGATTCTATCCTCATTGGGCTCTGAGCCTACTCCAACTTGTGAATCTTGCCTTCAGGGCAAAATGACTAGGTCACCCTTTGTTGGACAAGGGCTAAGAGCTGAAAATATTTTGGAGCTAATACATAGTGATGTATGTGGTCCATTTAAAGAAATAACTAGAGGGGGTTTTCATTATTTTATTACCTTTACTGATGATAAATCAAGGTTTGGGTATTTGTATTTGACGAAATACAAACATGAATCCTTTGAAAAGTTTAAGGAATTTAAATCTGAAGTAGAAAATTAAACAGGAAAGAGTATTAAAGCTCTTCGATCAGATCGTGGAGGTG